>NC_042621.1:230001658-230337733 GCF_901001135.1 Rhinatrema bivittatum
CATACAGCCCATCCAGTCTGTCCATCCATATTGCCTTCTCAGCTTTAGAAATATATATATAGATATATAAGTAGAGTTTATGATTCTAGAGGTTTACAAAATGCAAATTTAGGGGGTGATTTTTCAGGCAATTAGGCTTTTTTTGGATGGTACCAAAAGTAGCTGTTTGTTGATGTTTTCACAGAATGAATAAACATTTTTACCATATATTTAGGTAGATTCAATTTAATAAGGTGTAATTGAATTTATCTTAAAAAAATTTTATGCTGCGTTGCGTGGTGTGTGTATGTGGCTAGGCTGGTGGTGCTCGCAGCAGCCAGATAATGTTATCAGAGTACTTTAAGGCCTATTTTGTCCGTTTTTTTGGTCAATACCGAATGTTCCAATTCCCATCAGGGGTGTTTTATTGGGGGCTTATGGTTTTAACTGAAAATCAGAAGCCCTACATATATAAGATATATACATATCTTAAGGCTATGAAATTATGAAATTGCCAATGATCTTTAATCATCTTGTGGTCTCCATGCTTATGGTTTTTAAATCTGTTCTAATTCTGGTTATGGAATCCTAGTATTTGAGCATTCTGTCCTTTGGCATATTAACTTACGTTTTCAGAATAGGAGAGACCGTATTACACAGTTTCTAGCAAGGATGCCTCAGAGTAAGAATACCTCCTTGTAAAATGTAAAATAAAGAAAAAAATATTTGATATAACTACCAGAAGTTAGTACAATAATCTCTATGGTGTTTGTAACTTAAATGACAGAGAAAGTTGCAATGGAAGTGCATTTGTCCAGAAAAGGTCTTCCACCATCCCTTTCAATAAACACATTTGCTGTCAGTTCAAGTCATCTGCTGCTTTTGCACATTGCAGCATTTGTTTTTGAATTCAGCAATGAGACAGAAGAGGAAAATGACATCAATGGGAGGTAACATCAAAAGGCAGCTTGCAGGAAGAGAGAGAGCAAACTTACATCTTAAGACGGGGAAGCTCTCAATGTAGGACAAATAAAAATAAAACGGTACCAAGGCTGCATCATGGATATGCTTAGAACCTCTAGTTTGGTGCCTCTGAGAAAAAAGCAAAAAGTGATACAAGAGTCCCATTCCCTCAGTAAACATGAAATAAAGTTCAGTGAAGTTGTACTTTTTATCATGGAGAGGAAAATGGGAAGGAGCAGAAGGACATTTCTGATGGATCTGGGAAGGAGAAAAGGTTTCAGGATTGAAAATGAGCTAAGGTAGGGGCAAAATTACATTTTTCTTTGAAATCCCGTGTGGAGCACGTGTATCCACTGTTTACACACTAGAAGCATGACTATATATCTAGCTAGCTACACGGACCCATGTACTGTTCGGCATTATAGGCAGAAATAAGCTTTTACCATTTGTGATCCTAGAGTGGGTCTCACCTGTTGGTTAATAATCATTGAATACTTTTTGCTCACCTTTACATAGCATATATAAAATGAGAAAATTCTGTGTTGAAATGGATGAAAGTAGGTCATTTGTAACTTTAAGGCAAAGAAAAAAAAAGTCTTCAAAATTACGAACTCTAACCCCGCTCCCCCCCCCCCCCCCAAGCATTCTAAAACCTTGCAGCATGAAAGATCAAGGGAATGTTAACAACTACAACACCGTGACGAGCGTCGAACCATGGCAACCGTAGACACAATACTGTAGTTAAAATTGGTAGTTCTAACAGGCAGTGAACCATTTGCTGTCATTAGAATGGAAATAAGGACCTGCCTGTGCCCACAAATATTAAGATTAATCTATTTCTTTGCCTGACTTTAAAAGCATAATAAAGATACATGTCTTTCTGCTGGTTTTTTTTTTTTTTGTTGTTGTGGTGGAGGTGGTGGTGATGCTTGTTCTGCCTCAAATGCAGTAGCTATTGCCAGAGAAAACTCCGCATTTTTTTTTTTTTACATTTTGTGCCAAGAAGCAAATGCAGCTGTACAGGTACCAAGGGAAGCTTGCGTACAGTTACTAAACTGTGGCTGTTGATAGGAAGATGGCTGAGTTCCCAGCGCTGCAGCTTGGGTACAAACAAATTAATATGAATATTTTACACAAACGGAATAAACCACAGGAAGCAGCAGTTTTATGTCTCCAACTGATTTTTTTTTTTTTTTGCACAGGAAAAATCATAATTGTTTCATCAAAATAAAATGGAACAATGGCAGAAATGTAAAATATTGTCCCTTGAATAATAAAGGAAAGACCTTGGTTTCTTTTTGCAGTGTTTAGTAATTCACCAGCATATGAATATTGGGAAAAAGATGTTTTTGGATGAAACCTTTTAAAATCACATACCAAAGGCTAATCTAATCTTATGACCCCAATTTTATAATTTAACACTCATGGCTGCAATCCACGTGCACAAAGTACGTGTGGACTTCAGTCTTATTCAGCCATAATTTTCAGAACAGGCTTACGTGCATAAGTCCGCTTTGAAAATTAGCGGATTCGTGCAAACCTTTGCATGGCACACACAGGCACATTTACGCCTGCAGGCGTACGTTTACGTGCACATTTTCGATTTGGGAATGGATAAGAGCAAAGGGTTTCCCTGCCCTAACTTCACCCCTGGGAATGGAGCACCCCTTTTAAGTACATGAAAAAGTATGCATGGAATTGCTGCTGTATGCACTTTTGCACATATAACTTCGGAGTGATTTTCAAAAGACCTTTATACGCACGAAAATGGTGTTTTATATGCTTATATGCTTTTGCAAATTCACTCCACAACTTGTAAGCCACGTTGGGTGGGATATAACAAATTCATAAGAATATATAAGGAATTGAATTCTCTTGAAATCATTCTAATATGTATATTTCTGTAACAATTAAGTTCCTTAGGTGATACATTTGGGAAAGCACTGTATTTTATTTCAGGACTGAAGCTGCATTTCTTTGTGATACCTTTTATGAGACTAACGTAAGAACATAACATAAGACTTGCCATACTGGGTCAGACCAAGGGTCCATCAAGCCCAGCATCCTGTTTCCAATAGTGGCCAAGCCAGGTCGCAAGTACCTGGCAGGATCCCAAAGGGGTACATAGATTCTAAGCTGATTATACCAAGAATAAGGAGTGGATTTCTGCAGCTCTCCATTAATAATTGTTAATGGACTTTTCCTTCAGGAACTTGTCCAAACCTTTTTAAAATGCAGCTATACTAACAGCTTTCACCACATCCTCTGGTAACGAATTCCAGAGCTTAATTATATGTTGAGTAAAAAAATATTTTCTCTTATTAGTTTTAAATGTATTACCCAGTAACTTCATTGTGTGTCCCTTCATCTGTGTACTTTTCAAAAGAGTAAACAACTGATTAACGTTTACTCGTTCCATTCCACTCATTATTTTTATAGACCTCTATCATATCTCCCCTCAGCCATCTCCTCTCCAAGATGAAAAGTCCTAAACTCTTTAGCCTTTCTTCATAGGGGAATTGTTCCATCCCCTTTATCATCTTGGTCACCCTTCTCTGTACCTTTTCTAATTCTGCTATATCTTTCTTGAGATGTGGTAACCAGAATTGCACACAATACTCAAGATGAGGTTGCACCATTGAGCAATACAGAGGCATTATCATATTCTCTGTTTTATTCTCCATTCCTTTCCTAATAATCCCTAGCATTCTATTTGCTTCTTGGCTGCTGATACTGTACACCGAGCAGATTTCAACATATTTTCAATGTTGACACCTAGATCCTTTTCTTGAGTGGTGACTCCTAATGTGCATTTTGTAGCTATAATTTGGGTTTCTCTTCCCTTAGGGGCGGATTTTAAGAGCCCTGCTCGCCGGTGCGCCTAGGTTCAATAGGCCTACCGGCGCGCGCAGAGCCCCGGGACTCGCGTAAGTCCCGGGGTTTTCCGAGGGGGGCATGTCGGGGGCGGGGACGAGCAGCGCGCCGTTTTCGGGGCGGGACGCGGCGTTTCAGGGGCGGGCCCGGGGGCGTGGTTTCAGCCTGGGGTGGTCCGGGGGTGTGGCCGCACCCTCCGGAACCGCCCCCGGGTTGCGTCTAGGCGCGCCAGTGGCCCGCTGGCGCGCGGGGATTTACTTCTCCCTCTGGGAGGCGTAAATCCCCCAACAAAGGTAGGGGGGGGGGTTTAGACAGGGCCGGGGGGGTGGGTTAGGTAGAGGAAGGGAGGGGAAGGTGAGGGGAGGGCGTTAGCGAATTCCCTCCGAGGGCTCCATTCCCTCCAAGGCCGCTCCGATTTCGGAGCGGCCTTGGAGGGAACGGCGGCAGGCTGCGCGGCTCGGCGTGCGCCAGCTACACGGAATAGGCAGCCTTGCGCACGCCGATCCAGGATTTTAGCGGATACGCGTGGCTACGCACGTATCTACTAAAATCCCGCGTACTTTTGTTGGCGCCTGGAGCGCCAACAAAAGTACACGAACGCGCCATTTTTGAAAATCTACCCCTAAGTGCATGACTTTGCCCTTGTCTACATTAAATTTCATTTGCTATTTGCATGCCCAGTCTCCCAGTTTTGCAATATCCTCTTGCAATTCCTCACAATCCTCTTGTGATTTGACAACTTTGAATAGTTTTATGTCATTGCAAAATGTGATCACCTCACTTGTTGTTCCCCTTTCCAGGTCATTTATAAATATATTAAAAAGCATCTGTCCCAGAACAGATCCCTGGGGCACTGCACTATTCACCTTTTTTCCATTGGGAAAATTTACCATTTAGTCCTACTCTCTGTTTTCTATCTTTTAACCAGTTGGCAATCCACAATAGGAATTGCTCCTATCCATTAACTTTCTAATTTCCTAAGAAGTCTCTCATGAGGGATTTTCTCAAATGTTTTCTGGAAATCCAGATACACTATATCAACTGGCTCACCTTTATCCAGATGTTTATTGATGCCTTCATAAAAAATGTAGCAAATTTGTGAGGCAAGACTTCCATTGGCTAAATCCATATTAGCTTTGTCCCATTAAGCTATGCTTATCTATATGTTCAGCAATTTTGTTTTTTATGATAGTTTCTACCATTTTGCCTGGCACAGACGTCAGACTCTCTGGTCTGTAATTATCTGGATCACCCCTTGATCCCTTTTTAAAAATTGGCATTACATTGGCAACCTTGCAGCCTTTAATACCATAGATGATGTTATTGATAGTTTACAAATTTCCAATTGCAGTTCCGCAATTTCATTTCTCAGTTCTTTCAGCACTCTGGGATGTTTATCATCTGGTCCAGGTGATTTGCTATTCTTTAGTTTGTCAATTTGCCCTAATATATCTTTGCCCTAATATAGCTTCTAGATTCACTGAGATTTGTTTCAGTTCCTCTGAATCATCACCTTTGAATATCATTTCTGACATGAGTTTCCATGAATTAAGCGGGTCCGAGAACGGACCGCCAAAAAAAGTGCATGATTAAGAAATGCCAGTTTTGCCGTTTTGGGAAAGTTTTTGAACAGCTCTAATTTGAAGGATGGAAGGATTGACAAGATTCAACCCCTGAAGCAGGACCCTTGGTGGTCCAAAACGTGATCACGTCGGGACTTCATTTTTGACCTCAGTTTGAAGCTAAGTACTGCAATTTTTGCAAATGACTGTTTCTTGATACAAAAGCTTTTCGCGGCTTTGTTTGAATTTACTGATTTAATTTCCCGTGGCAATATAATTTTCGAAAAATTGTAATAATAATAATAAATTAAAGTGACCTCTCCTACGTTGGGTCTGATTGTTAGACAGATCCCTTTGGTAGCGGTCCTACAAAAATTGTTTTTCATATGTGGCGTATAAAATTCTGAATAATTGATCCATAAACCATATTCTATTGTTGTGTATGCGTACTCCCGGTTTTTGGAAGCTGGGCTTATTTTTTGTGATATATATCATGAGTATATCTCTTACATCTTCCTCAGTGAATACTGAAGCAAAGAATTAATTTAGTCTCTCTGTTATGGCTTTGTCATCCCTAAGTGCTCCTTTTATCCCTTGATCATCTAATGGTCCAGCTGAGTCCCTCGCAGACTTTTTATCTTGAATGTATTTGAAAAAGTTTTTATTATGAGTTTTTACTTCCACAGCAAGCTTCTTTTCAAATTCTCTCTTTGCTTTCCTTATCAATGCTTTGCAATCTAGTGCTTATTCTGTTTCCTATTTTCTTCATTCGGATCCCTTTTCCATTTCTTGAAAGATGTTCTTTTAGATATTAAAGCCTCTCTCGCTTCACCTTTCAACCATGCCAGTAGTCGTTTAGCCTTTATTCCACCTTTTCTAATATGTGGAATACATCTGTTCTAGGCTTTCTAGATGGTATTTTTAAACAACATCCATGCCTGAGCTAAGCTCTTAACCTTTGTAGTTGCTCCTTTCAGTTTTTTCATAACCATTTTCCTCATTTTATCATATTCACTTTTTGAAAGTTAAATGCTGTCATAGTAGATTTCTTTTTTGTGCTTCCTCTAGTTATTAAGTCATATTTGATAATTTTGTGATCACTATTGCCAAGAAGCTCCAACACTATTACCTCTCCACCAAATCCTATATTCCACTAAGGACTAGGTCTAAAATTGTTGTGAATTGACCTCGAAAGGCCTTGCATTCTGTTGAGTGGTGTTTTTCGTGTGCCCATGGGCCTCAGCCCATGGGCACACGAAAACCCATGGGCTCGGTCCAGAAGGTGGTCAGACCTTCTGGACCGAGCCAAGGGTTGATGGTGGCTCTGCGTGGCTGAACAATCTACCCTTTGCCAGGCCGGCAAGCTCCCATGGCCAACATCCGAGGATGTTGGAAGGTGAATGGTCCTCCGACCATTCCGGGCCCTTTTGGACCTGCTGCGAGCAGCATGGAGCAGCAGGCCTGGCCTGAGGTTGAGGGCAGATGGACCTTGACATAAAGACTTGGATTGATGCGACGGCATCACATGGCATGAAGACTCGGGGATGATGCGATGGCATCACATGGCACGAAGACTCAGGGTTGATGCGACGGCATCCATGGCGAAGACTTGGGTTGATGCAAAAGCATCACATGGCACGAAGACTCTTGATATCCACATAGGCAATGCAAGGCATGGACATTGGCACTGTCTCTCAGGGTGCCCTACTCAGGCCACCCGCAGGACTGAGTTGCAGACCACCCTGTCCCAGTACACGCCCTACACAGCCCCAAGAGGCTGGTCACGGACCACGATGGGAGCGGAACAGCACAGGAACACACATCCGGGACTTGACGGCTCTGGAGCACAGGACAACCGTCCACCAGCAGGCTAGTCCACTCAGGAGTACTGCATCTGAGGGACCCCCGGCCTACCGGACCAGAAGGCTCGAGAGCATTAAAGGCAAGACGAAGGAAGGAACATCACGGAGGGCAGGAACACCAGGACGTAGAGGATAAAGACACCTGGACGAGGACCTCAAGCATGAAGACGGGACATGGCAAGACGAGAAGACATCACGATGAGGAGCCTCCAGAGCGAAGACTCAATGACGGTGCAAGGCCAGGAACAACAGACGGAGCAGCCCTTTATAGGGCTGGTACAGGAAACAGTCATCAAGATGGGGCCAAGACACTTCCTGTGTCTGGCCCTTTAAATGAAGCAGGAAGACGCGGCCGCGTGCCTAAGAGAAGCAGGAAGCTGTGCAGGACCGCGGACAGCAGCCTGCACCAACGTAGAGCATCAAACGAGGCAGGGCTGGCCTGGGACGCAGGCCCAATGTCGGCAGCGGCTCCAGCCTCTGCAGGAGGCCCCCGGGGGCAGCTCCAGCCGCTACTCCAGCCCGGGGCTGCGGCCTTAGTGCCATGAAGAGGAAGTCAGCATCGGGGGCGGTCCCAGCCCCGAAGAAGGCCGCGGCTCCGGCCGCGGAAGCCAGAAGGATGCAGGGCGGCCTCCAGGCCACGTGGGCAGGCCGATGGCGGCGTCATGCTGCGTCAGCGAGATCAGCACAGCGTAGGTGAGCGAGCCTGCTCATGGGAGAACCCGCGGGCAGCGCGATTCATGACAGTACCCCCTCCTCAAAGCCCCCCTTCCTCAAGCTTCCTGTCATCAGCTCGAGGATAAGGGTATCAGTCCATACCGGATGGAGGTATTCGAGGGGCCCAAAAAATGGAAGCTGGTAACTCCGGGGACAGCATGAACAAAAACAAGGCAAAGGCAGCAGAAACATAGAAGACAAATCACAGAAAACCCAGACAAGAGCAAGACAAAACAGAACAGACCACACAAACACAAGAGACACGACGAGAAACCAAAAGCACAAGACCGAGAGCAGACAAGACCGAGGGAACATGAGACCAAGCAAACACGGGACTGAGGGAGCGGCGACCGAGCGAACACGGGACCGAGGATGCAGCGACCGAGCGAGCGGTGACCGGGCGAGCAGCGACCAAGCGAATGGTGACCGCGTGAGCAGCGACCGAGCGAACGGTGACCGCGCGACCGACAACATAAAACACAAAAGAGGGAGCAAGGGAACGGAAAGAGAGGGAGCAGAGAGCAAGGGAACAGAGAGCGAGGGAGCAGGGAGCAAGGGAACAGAGAGCGAAGGAGCAGAGAGCAAGGGAGCGGAGAGCAAAGAAGCAGAGAGCAAGGGAGCGGAGAGCGAAGGAGCAGAGAGCAAAGGAGCAGAGAGCGAAGGAGCAGAGAGCAAGGGAGCGAGGAGAGAAGGAGCTCAAAGAGCGAAAGAGCCAAGAGTGAGAGAGCGGAAAGCAAAAGAGCGAAGGGAGAAAGAGCAAAGAGCGAGGAAGGGAAACGAGGGAACGCGAATGCGGGAACGAGGACGGGGAACACACAAGCGGAATCCAACAAGCAGGAAAGAAACAAAGGGGAAACAAACAAACAAGCAACACACACAGCACAGACAATACAAAACAGACAAACGAGCAACAAGCAAGAACCAACAAGAAGCACCCAGAAACACCAAGAAGACCTGGGGGAGGGGACCCAGGGTGGGCAAACCCCCCCCCCCCCCAGCAAAACCAGTGGGGGTGCCGGCGCCTCATGCAGGTCGAAAAAACCCCAATCTGGCAGCAAGATGACAAAAGGTCTGGAGCAGACGCCTCCTGCAGGTCATTAAAAAAAGAATCCAGACAGCTGGCGCCTCCAGCAGGTCGAGACTATGGCAAACTGGCGCCTCCAGTAGGTCGTATACATAAAATCCTGAAAAACGTTTTCCGGTCCCATCACAGTCCAGGACATGGAAACAAGACAAGGAACAAGGTGAAGATATCGGCGGGGCACCACCGTCAGGCACATGGCCTTGCATTCTGTTGAGAATGGCCTCGAAGGCCTTGCATTCTGTTGAGAATGGCCTCGAAGGCCTTGCATTCTGTTGAGAACTGGTGTTTTCGTGTGCCCATGGGCCTCAGCCCGACCCAGACCTTCCAGACCGAGCCAAGGGTTGACGGTGGCTCCGTGTGGCTGAACAATCGTGCCCTCGGCCAGGCCGGCAAGCTCCCATGGCCAACATCCAAGGATGATGGAAGGTGAATGGTCCTCCGACCATTCCGGGCCCTTTCGGACCTGCTGCAAGCAGCATGGAGCAGCAGGCCTGGCCTGAGCTTGAGGGCAGACGGACCTTGACACGAAGACTTGGATTGATGCAGTGGCATCACAAGGCACAAAGACTCAGGGTTGATGCAACGGCATCACATGGCACAAAGACTCAGGACTGATGCGACGGCATCCATGGCGAAGACTTGGGTTGATGCGACGGCATCACTTGGCACGAAGACTCTTGACATCCACAAAGGCAACACAAGGCATGGACAATGGCACTGTCTCTCAGGGCGCCCTACTCAGGCCACCCGCGGGACTGAGTCGCGGACCACTCTGTCCCAGTACGCGCCCTACACAGTCCCCAGAGGCTGGTCACGGACCACGACGGGAGCAGGACAGCACAGGAACACACATCCGGGACTTGACGGCTCAGGAACACAGGACAACCGTCCACCAGCAGGCTAGTCCACTCAGGAGTACTGCACCTGAGGGACCCCCGGCCTACCGGACCAAAAGGCTCGAGAGCGTTGAAGGCGAGACGAAGGAAGGAACATCACGGAGGGCAGGAACACCAGGACGTAGAGGATAAAGACACCTGGACGAGGCCACGGCTCTGGCCGCGGAAGCCAGAAGTATGCAGGGCGGCCTCCGGGCTGCGTGGGCAGGCCGACTGCGGCGTCCTGCCGCGTCGGCGAGATCAGCACAACGTCGGTGAGTGAGCCTACTCAAGGGGGAACCCGCGGGCAGTGCGATTCATGACAAAAATAGTTTCCCCTCTTGTTGGTTCTTGTACCAGCTGCTCCATGAAGCAGTCATTTATTTCATCTAGGAACTTTACTTTTCTAGATTGTCCTGATGTAGCATTTACCAGGTCAAAACTGGGGTAATTGAAATCTCCCATTATTACTGTGCTGCTGATTTTGTTAGCTTTCCTAATTTCTTTTAGCATTTCATTGTCTGTTAGTTCCTTCTGGCCTGGTGGACGTTAATACACCCCCATTACTATTTTATTTCCTTTCTCACCTGGAATTTCTTTCCATAAAGATTCAACATTGCATTTTACAAAAGAGTTATTCAAAGATGTTACTGTACCAGAGTTACAGAAACTACCCAGACCCCTTTTTCAGGCAAATATAAAATATATTCTTGAAAAAGCTCAAGTACAGCCACCTTCTTGGATAGTTGTTTTGTTAGTCCCATAAGAGAGATCAGAAGTTTCGAAGAAGCCAATTTTCTTCAGGACCAGTACTACTCTGCACTTTAAGTAACTATGGGCCCCATTTAAGAAGCAGACAAAAGTAGAAGAAATGTACAAAAATCCCTGCCAGCCACTTTGCAGGCAAAAGTATTTTTTCCAAGGCTTAAATGTTCTCCATCTTCTGAAAAGGGAAAAAAAATTCTCAGAAAAAATCTTTGGAGACAAAGAAACTTTTCACAAAAAGCCCAAGGAACTTTAGCTTGATTTTTTAAATCTGCTCCTGAGAATTTACCCTTTAAAAGCAGGGATAAAAAGACCAATTCAGATTGGCGTGTGGATGGAAGAGAAGAAGGCTAGTGACAGGGCACAGCTGCTGTTCATATCAGACAGGAGGAATGATCCTATATAGTGGGTCTGGCAAGAATTCATTCTGCACCCTCTCCTCCCCCATCCTGTTTCTAAGGCATTGCCTTCATCCACCCCTTGCCTTGAGAAACATGCTTAATATCTTGACCTCTTTTAGTGGAATTAGTAACTGTACGGCTTCCCAAGAAGCACCCAGATCACTGGATCTGGGTCTCCTTTGTTTGTGGCTTTCACGATGTACGCGGCAGAAACTGGACATTTTGCATGGTGAAAACAGGATGAGCGCTGAGTTTAAAAACTGCCAGGCACAGAAAAAATGTAGTTGAAACTGAGAAAATGTGGACCATCTATAACATGTTCTTCCCTACTGAAACCTTTAAAAACCTATGTTGAGCAAAAAAGCAATAATACTATGTAGTGGTACAGCACAAAATAGTTTTCTATCAATTTTATTTGACCACTTGCTGTTTACAAAATGTTTTCAAGGACAACATGCTTTTTTGAATGAAATAGCAGCTATTGTAGGTCTTGCTGGGCTCTAAATTAAACAAGATTCTCAACTGAACATGCTCTTGTCATCTTTTTGCAGGGATTCTGTCACTCACGTCGTGGCAGAGAACAATTCCTGCTCAGAGGTCTTGGCATGGCTGCAAACCAAAACCTTGGGGGACTTTTCAAGGCTTCACCTCCTCAATATTTCTTGGTTTACAGACTGCATGGAAGCTGGAAAACCCATAAAAATAGAGAACAAGCATCGACTCACTGTAAGTCATTCTTCTTCTTCATGCAACCCCTGCGCCAAGTACTACAGAGTAGGGCCCCAGGGGGGCCACATCTCAATTCGGATTTTCACTGCTCTGTTCTTAAAAAGATGTCAATTCACTCTGAGTGTCCAGAATTCCCGGGGGGGGGACGGGACACGATAACAAATGATCTTCTAGGCCCTTAACTGGTAGACAGCAGCAATAATTATGCTGGAAGGAGGTTTGGTTTCCAACTCAGTTGTATTGATAATTGGTAGAATTGAATGAAAGTATATTTACAGATCTTGGTATTACAGTCTTGACACTGTCCACAGGTTGATGTATTTGTGCTATTTGCTGATGAAACAGTGACCTGTCCCTCCCGATTCAGTATGTCTCCAAAACATGTATGAGTCGGGGGATATAGCTATCTTTATGAAATCTGTGAATATCAGTGCTTCAGTAAACTGATTTGGATATTGAAAATACTTTCTGACTTGTCGAAAAGCTTATTTCTGACTTTTGGGATACTGTACCTTCATTAGTGACTACTACACCATTTTTTGCTTCACTATAAATCTATGTGGTGGGGTTTCCTTTCACTTGCCCTACTGGATAACACGTGACAGGAGCAAGATCTGATCGGTGCCATTTTGGAAAATAGTGCCGACTGGGCCCAGGACTAGGGGGTGCCCCGGGACCTCAAACTGAACACCAATGATGGTTTTAAGGTAATGGGGGTGTAAGGGGATCTGGCGGTTTGGGGTGGGGGGAGGGGTACTAGCTGAAGAGCTGGGTGGACCACAACTAGCCTATTATTTCTATGGAAAGAGGTGGGCAGGGAATTTAAGTGGATAAGCAGGGGATTGGCTGGGGGTGGGGTTTGTTGTTGCTATTAAGCTATTATTTTACATTATTTTTGCAGGGCTACCTCGATTGGTGGCCAGGGATGGGTTGGAAGCCACCATTTGAATAGGTCTCAGCATCATTCTTTTGTGTCTCTGGCTTTTTCTGCAAGAGAAAAGAACCCAGCAATACTGCCGCAATATGTTGTCAGAGAGGGGCAAATTATTGCAGGCCTGTCCCTCCACAAAAATAATACAGCTTAGTGAATCCAGGCCTAAGAATCCAACTGAGATGGTGGCAGGGATTTATAAACTGTTAGAGCATTAGGTTACATTAATGGCGGGGGTGGAAGGGAAATAGAACCAAAAGGTTACTAAATGCCAAGAGTAACAGATAACTCGTTAAGTATAGGACCCTGAACAATATAACATGTAACTCAATCTAGACACTATACGACCTGTTATATGGATGTCTACTTGAAATCTGAGTGTACCTTCATACGATGCTGCTTAACAATTCAGCTATCGTGTCTATGAGCCTGAAGTGAGGCTTCAAAATCATTAGGTACCTCAGTGGTGTAACTCTTTGAAAAGTCCACTTCCAGATTATTGCAATGATGGCAACACAAATAATGCCATTGATGTCACTTATCTTTGGTTCTGTAGTCAGTCTTTCACAGCCGACATCTAGATGTTTCGGAGACTAGCTCCTTCTTCAAGGGCTGATTGTTTTCAAGAGAGACTCGTGGAATACTGATTGTGGTATAATGGCAGTTATCATTCATCTAATATGGACTGTACCGCTGTGATGGCGGTCCGTGAAGCTCCGTGTCCTCCGCCGCAGGAGCAGCCGCTTACCAAACACGGAGCTTCACGGACCGCCATCACAGCGGTACAGTCCACATTAGATGAATGATAACTGCCATTATACCACAATCAGTATTCCACGAGTCTCTCTTGAAAACAATCAGCCCTTGAAGAAGGAGCTAGTCTCCGAAACATCTAGATGTCGGCTGTGAAAGACTGACTACAGAACCAAAGATAAGTGACATCAATGGCATTATTTGTGTTGCCATCATTGCAATAATCTGGAAGTGGACTTTTCAAAGAGTTACACCACTGAGGTACCTAATGATTTTGAAGCCTCACTTCAGGCTCATAGACACGATAGCTGAATTGTTAAGCAGCATCGTATGAAGGTACACTCAGATTTCAAGTAGACATCCATATAACAGGTCGTATAGTGTCAAGAGTAACAGATAAGCATGAGAGATGATTTTAAAAAAAAAAATGTGTGATAGCTTGCTGGGCAGACTGGATGGGCCATTTCGTCTTCTTCTGCAGCCATTTCTATGTTTCTATATTTCTATAGCATCTGAATCTCCCATATGGGGGAGCTAAAACCCACAACTACTGCTAACTACCTCACTTTGCTGCTCTTTCAAAGAATTGGATTAGTCCTTCTAGTTGAGAATCCTTTAGGTTCTCTACACTCATATGCCAAGAACATGTTGATAATTCTTTTAGGATAACTGAAAAAATAAATCAGAAGAAAATTGGTCTTCTTTCAAACTAACTATGTAGTTAGGTAACTAGGTAAATTAAGACAACAACTATTTCACACACTTTTAAATACAGTACATGCAGTTTCTCACTTTAAATGTATGCATGTTTACATATTCATTGAGATGGGTAACCATTTTTTTCACATGGTTTTCCCTGATTGCTTCATGAATGTTGTCTGAATATTAAGTCTCCTTTTTCACTGGATTCATTTGTTTTGTGACTAGCCTAGCAGTATAGCAAAAATTGGACAAACCACAAGAAAAAAGCAGTGTTTGGCCTAATTATAATAATCAAGATAATAGAGTTAACATACCTGCTAATCAAAATCACTCTACATGCAGTTGAGATGTTCTGATTTTGCTGGATTAAGAATGAACCTGTCCAGCTTTCCTGGCATAACATGGGTGGTAATGTAGTTAATTATTTCAGTATTAAATACATTTTAGGTGGGAAGATAAGGTAATGACTAAAATGTGGTAAGATGAGTCAGAGGGAAGGAGCAAGATGGCGAACATGTGATTCTTGCTGTCAGGGGTCCTCTGGGATTTCAGGTCTAGGGTTCCCTCCCTCCTTTGGACCAACATGGGGAAGTTTAAGGGCAAAATCAAGAGCTACCCTGAAGTGTTTGTTTCTCCTTGGGAAGTTGGCCATATTGAATCCTTTGTGTTGGGGACAGCAAGATTTGGCGCTGCTGAGAGAGTTGATTCATGACAGTTTGAAGAGTCACACCACCATGGAGCTCTCCTAGTAGACGCCACGTTGACTCCAAAAGATAGATCTCCTCCACTACTTCTTACCATCGTCGGCCTACCTGTAGATCCGCTGGCATTGACGATGGATGATGATGCTACACACGGTTTAAACGCAGTGCAAGGGTTAGGCATGGGGACTGCTCAAACTGACTCCACGGACTGGAGTTGATTAAGACTTTCTCTGGGAGAGCAACGGGAAAGCTGAAAGAATTGTTTCTGATGTGGAAAGTACAGAACTGCAGCAACCGCGACAACTTTCAGTGGAAGCAGCCGGAACCAAACTCGGTGCTGCCAAGATCTTGAGCCTGTTAGGTTTGTTGCAGTTCTGCTGCCTGCGCTTCTGTAACACCTTAAAATTAAGCAAGACTGTCAGCAGTCAAAAATTTATTTAAAGCAGTTGTATCATGGATGAGTGAACCAAACTTCTGTAAAGAATATTTTCATCATTTCAAAATATCCCAATAAAAGTAAATTTGGAAATCAAAGTCAGCTTCCAGTGTGCTTTTTACTACAGAATGATTTGAGCACTCATCCATGCTGTATACAGGAATTGTAAACTGGGAATAAGTGTTTGAAATGCAAAAGGCCTTGAAAGTTATCTTTCCCCCTGCTCAGGGAACCCATGAAGATTATGAAGGTTAACAATAAGGGAAGTTTACCATCTTAAACTGTAATTTGAGATGTGTTCTCTGCTATAGACTGGAGGAGTAGCCTAGTGGTTAGAGCACTGGGTTCAATCCCACTGCTCCTTAATTAAGATCTTGGGCAAGCTTTTTTTTTACCTTCCATTGCCTCGGGTATAAACTTAGATTATAAACCCTCTGGCATTAGGGAAATATCTAGAGCACCTGAATATAATCCTCTATGAAGTGGCAAAAGGCAAAGTATAAAAATAAATCCCACTACCCAGGTATAACCAGCACAGGAGTTACATGAAAAATTTGAGGATGAGCTTGAATCAAGTGGATTTCAGTCTGGTTAGAGTGTGATGGGAGTTTTGGATTTTCCCCAGATGTTCAGGGAAAAACCAATTGGATTTTGGGAAATTTTGAAAGAAATCTGAAAAATTTGATTCATATTTTTGAAAACATCAGAGCAGATCTGTCCATTTGATTAAATCTACTTTGGATTTTTAAAAAAGGGTAAAGCAGATTTGAAAAAATGTATTTCAAAAAGATTATCCAAACCAATTAAAGAAACCTTCAGACTTTCCAGTAACATCTTACTTTCTGGAGCCCATATCTGTCTTCATATGAAGAAACCATTTCAGCAGTCTTCATTCTGGCACATTAGTGAGCTCACCAAAGATTATGATTAATGTTGTTTGGACAGAGTAGTTTTCTAATTATAGCCTTACTCGCAGCAAACAAAGGAGCCTATTTACGAAAGTGTGATAAGGCTTTAGTAAATAGGCCCCATAACCAAGTGAATATTGCTGGTAAAAAATAGTATTTCTATAATTAAAAAGTAGTCACTTTGATTTTAGTCAATTAACAGTGGATATTTGTTCTTCTATGAACACATTTCATGCTATACAAGTTTTAACCACCAGATGGCCTGAAACTATCAATTGAAAGCATGCTGGATTTCAGTCCTTAAATTATATCTCTTTTCAGTATACAAAACCGTTTTCTTTTCAATAGATTCTGTCTCGCAATATAATATTTCATTGGATCAGTGTTTTATGTGATTAAAAAGATACTAACAATAAGAGTCAGTTAGGTTAAAGCTGATTCTGATTATCTGAGTAAATCTGAGATTTGGAGTTTGAAGATATGTTAACAACAGACTTGCAAGCAAATTTGAAAAGGGTAACTGCCTGCACACATTGTCTGTACTTTTGTACCTGTGTCCTTTGAACCTGCATTGAGAACAAATGTAAAGTACCTGTGGTGATTTGAAGATGAAATCCCTTCATTGACTTTCTTTCCCTGGACTTAACCCCGCCCTCTTTTTTACAAGCAAGTTGTGAAACAATGCATGTACTTTTACGGGTACTGGGGAGGGGAGGTGGGCGATATTCAACAATGTTTTACGTGTTAAGCTGGTTAAACCTTGCTGAAGACCTGGGAACCCTAATCTACTCCCTGAATGGAGCAAGACCAGTGACAGTAAAGCAGTAGTCACTGAGTGATTTTTGCATCAAGCAAGTATTCCTATATTGTTTTGTGGGGAGGTTTTTGACTCAGGCTTCCCCATGTGGATCCAGGGCTGGGATAGTCGGATCTTACGTTCTAAAGACCTTTCCTGCAAGAGAAGTCACAGGCACCAAGACAGAGAAATAAGAACCAGGATCTCTGGAGAGTCCAATAGGATCTCTACCCTATGGGACCAAGACAGACTGGGTGACAGTGAATCAACTGGACTCAGGTAGGACTTTTCCCTGTTTGGCTCATTGGGAAAGCTTTCTGCACTTTAAAATCACCATGGGAAGCTTTACCCAGATTCCTGAGATAAAGGACACGTACCCAGAAGAAGAAAATTACCTCTGTACATAAGTCAGCTGTAGCTTCATCTTTAAGGATAAATGGGCTTTAATTTAATTGTAAAAGAACCAGTAAACATTTAATTTAACACCCAGATCCTTGTCCTGCCTAGTTTATCCCAGCATCCCTTGGGATGCAGCATCTAACAGCACACACAGACACACACAGAAAGGAATATACCATTGCCTGGGCCATACGTGAGAGCTCCCCCCCCCCCCCCCCCCCACACACACACAAAAATATTCCACCTTTGGAATAAAGAGCCTTATATAGGAGGAGTGCTAGCCAAATTTATGCCCCGAAGAGTAAAAATAAGTTTGTGTGTCTGTTAGGAGTTAGCAATCTGTTCTGTTGGGAGTTAGCAATCTGTTAGTATTTGCTATCTGTTAGGAGCTGCTATCTGTTGGGAGTATCAATCAGATAGGAGTTAGCAATTTGTTGTATTTAGGAGAGTTGTGGGTGGATCCTTGGACCAGTGGCAGATGACCACGCCCCCAGGGGAAGATCCCGAGAGGGACCACCAGTCAGGCTCAGAGTTCGGAGACAGAAACACACTAGTTCTTTTATTAGACAGTATACTGAACCACCAGAGGTGGCAGTAGTGAGCTGGAATGCCCGGCTGGGCTGTAGTCCCTCAGATCCCTGGAAGCTGAGCTGTAGAGAAACTGAAATATAGTGAGTAGGCAGGGTAAGCAAAGTTCATGTACCGAACCTGATGGTAACACTCACACAATGCCTCATAGAAGCCCAGGAGCTGGAATGAAGTAGGCCCTCGAGGAGCGAGTACCTGGTTCCAGGGAAAGCTCTGAGAGAGCGATGGTAACTCACTGATGTAGTTGGCAGTGATGACTTCCAGGCAGAAGAGAATACGGAGCAAGTCTGGGAATGAGGGCCCTCAAGGAGCGAGTACCGGTTTCAGACTGTCACCTGAAAAACAAAGGAGAGAGTGAGGCCCCCAAGCAGCGGGTACCCCTGGTAAGTCTGAGGAGGCAGAGTAGCTTAGGTAGAGTAACCCGAACCCTTGCTAACTTGATCTGTTAGCAAATTCTAAGACCTTATATATCCGTTGCGGGTGATGTCATCTCAGGGGGATGCCCCTGAGGTCCGCACCATCGCCGGTACTTCCATCGGGGCCGCGCCACGTGTGCATCCCTAGGTCTCCGGGAAACATGGCGGGTTGCAGCGTCTAGCCGGTCCGGGGACGCCGGAGGTCTTCGGCAGAAGGACGCTGCAGCAGCCAATCTTCCCGCGGTCGAAGAGGGAGGCACCAAAGAGGTAAGGAGGGTGGAGAGAGGGCGTCGGGAACCGATGGACACAACAGTGTCCTTGGGACTTCTTTGGATTTTCAGAAAGCATTTGACAAAGTTCCTCATGAGAGGCTTCTAGAAAAAGTAAAAAGTCATGGGATAGGAGGCGATGTCCTATCGTGGATTACAAACTGGTTAAAAGACAGGAAACAGAGAGTAGGATTAAATGGACAATTTTCTCAGTGGAGGGGAGTGGGCAGTGGAGTGCCTCAGGGATCTGTATAGGGACCCTTACTTTTTAATAAATTTATAAATGATCTGGAAAGGAATACGACAATTGAGGTAATCAAATTTGCAGATGATACAAAATTATTCAGAGTAGTTAAATCACAAGCAGATTGTGATAAATTGCTGGAAGACCTTGTCAGACTGGAAAATAGGGCATCCAAATGGCAGATGAAATTTAATGTATATAAGTGCAAGGTGATGCATATAGGGAAAAATAACCCTTGCTATAGTTACACAATCAGTCCGATACAGAAAAACGCTCGGGAGAGCTGGCGAGGGCACAGGCCACTCTCCTGGGCACACGATTCAGGATGGTGGCCTATGCAAATTAGGGTCTGTGGTAAAAGGAGGCGCTAGGGACACTAGCGTGTCCCTAGCGCCTCCTTTTTGACAGCAGCAGCGGCTGTCAGTGGGTTTGACAGCCGACGCTCAATTTTGCCGGCGTCGGTTCTCAAACCCGCTGACAGCCACGGGTTCGGAAAACGGACGCCGGCATAATTGAGCATCTGTCTTCCGACCCGCGGGCCGATTTTTAATTTTTTTTTTTTTTTTACTTTTTACTTTTTTTTTACTTTTGGGGCCTCTAACTTAATATTGCTATGATATTAGGTCAGAGGGTATAGAGAAAAGTAGTTTTTTCTGCTTTTCTTGTATTTACTATGAGCTGGAGATGTCACCGTCATCATATAGTTTCTAATGACTCTAAGAGCACACATCTCTCCTGAGCAAAGGTTGATGCCATAGAAGCCACTGATTAGGTGTGTTTGAACCTCCTGCCTTCAAATCACCTGTCACAGCTGTTATACTTGAGCTTGGTTGTGGGCCCTTGGGTCATGATGAGAGCTGACTCCACTCACAGGGAGGAGCCCTGTGGGGACTCACCACGACAGGCAGGATCTCAGCAGTGATGGAGACAAGAGACAAGAGGTTTTTTGTTTTTTGTTTTTTTTAATTCTTTATTTATATTTTCCAATACATAAACAAAATATTATTTGCTTATAAAGAAATACAGTGGGTTCTTAATAACAAAATTTTTACTCCTAACTTTACATTTTTCTTTTTCATAAAAGGAAAATAAAAAAATGGAAAATAGTTATAAAGAAAACAAACAAGTTAGGGTAATCACATAATTAAACATTATATACTTTCAACCATAAATTCCCACTCCCAGCAGAATATATAGTGGTGAGGAAATTTGAAATCTTTTAAGGAAGTTCAACACAAAAAAATAACTATATAAAGACTGATGGCAGATACACTTTACCAACACTCCATATCAATCTTACTGGGTTAAGATGTTAATTTTCCTGGCATCTATAAATTCTTTTAACTGGTCTGACGTAAAAAACACAAAGCGTTCATTACCCTTTGAAAGGAAACATTTACAAGGAAACAAAATTTTTACTGTAAAGCCCAGCCCAACAGCCTCTTGTCTGAGGTTTGAAAAACCTCGACGCCTGGCCTGCGTAAGTGGGGCTAAATCTGGAAATATTTTCACTGCTGCTTCATGAAAGTTTATAGGATATTTCCTGAAATACGACTTCATCACCAAGCCAATATCCTTCGATGTAATAAAGGATACCAGAAGTGTTCCCCTATTTATAACTTCCAGGGTTGAATCTTCCAAAAAACCCGTTAGATTTCCTGCAAAGGGAACATTACTGGCACTTTCTGACTGTCTTGGGAAAGGAAGAAAAAAGCAGGTGTTGATAGATGGAAAATTTGCTTCAGTAATTTCCAGTTTTTCCATGAAGAATTTCTTTAAAGTGGTGTATGGAATCTCCCCTACTACTCTGGGAAAATTTGTCAAACGAAGATTTAAATGTCTAGATTTGTTTTCAAGGAATTCCATCCACCTAGATAGGACCTCTCGGTCTTTAATCGCTGCTATTTTATACTTCTGAAACTCATTGCCTTTCTCTTCCAAACCACTGACTTTTCCTTTCAGTAAATCGACTTGTTTTTGTATATCAGTGGATTTTTGAAGGCTTTGTGAATTAGATTGCTCCAATTTGGAGCAATCCAAAGAATTTATTGCAGAGGTCATCCCAGCCATAAAGTCCCATAAAGAGTCTAACGTTACCTGTGCAGGCCGTGTTGGTATAGCTATTAGCTGCTGCCTGGGGGCATTGTCGGCATTCATGCTTTCTTCCAGCCTTCCGCTGGACTCAGGTATCACCGCATTTCTCTGTTCTTCCACCGAGCTCGAGGTGGAGGGACCCGGATCAACACCGTCTGACAAACGCGAGGGGCTCTCTGAAGGAGTGCCGGTTTGAATTGCCACCGACTCCTCCCTTTCTAGCTCCTCGCCGGCTCTCCGCAAAGGCGGTCTCCTCTCTTCCGGGCTAAGAGACACCTCCCCTGCCGGCACAGACGGCTCTCCCATGCCGTCGTGCACATCAGTTTCCTTGGTTCTCCTCTGTTGGAGTGCGGGGCACATTAAGCCGGTTATCTCCGGTTGGAAACTTGAAGGAGTCTGCACGGACGGGTAGGTCCATACTTTCCCTTTTCTTTTAGCAGGCATTTCTTCAAGGGGAATAAATTCAACAAAAGTCCAGAGAGCTCCGACTTAGGGCTCAGTGCATGCCGCCATCTTGACTCCTCCCCCCAACAAGAGGTTTTATTATACAGCAGAAAGCAACCCGAGGAGCAGGTTTGTAAACACAGTCCAGAGTAGAAAGACCTTTAGATGGATTCTACGGTAGTGGTCCGCAAAGCGGGATAACCTGGGGAATACTTCCTCCTGGTAGTTCTTGTGCAAGGTATCTCCGGTAGTGGCCCGCAGTGCAGGGTAGACCAGAGGCTAGTATAGGAAGTATGTACAAGGCAGTGTGGATCCGGTAGTGGTGCACAGAGCGGGGTAACCCAAGGATCCACACAGTGTGAAGAGAGGAGGAGAGTAGAGCAGATCTTGTACTCACTCCAAAGTGTAGCAGAAGAGCTACTGTTGTAGTTGCAGTGGAGACCCGAGGCACGAGAGCACTGGAGGGTCTGTCCGTGGTAGCAGCGAGAGGTGCTCACTTAGGCTGGAGAATGTGAGACTCGCAGAGAAGGCTCTCCGAGGAGCAGATAGCCCTGAGTGCAGCAAGGCCCCCGAGGAGCGGGTACCTGAGTCACTCAGTCTGGAACACAGGAACAGCGAGGCGAAGTGTCTTTGAGTAGCGGAATTTAAGCAAGACAGAAATCCTTGCTAACTTGTAGGTAGGAAGGTCTGGTAGGTTTAAAAACATATAGGCAGGTGATGTCATGCGGAGGGGACACCCCCGAGGTTCCCACCATGATGTGGATAAGACAGGGACAGGCGTGCGCGTGCCCTAAGTCACACCAGATTCAAAATGGCGACCGGGATCTTCCATGCCGTCCCGGGAAAGCCAGGGAGGTCGGATTGCTGAGGCAGTGGTGGCCATCTTTGCCAGAATTGGAGCTGCAGGGCAAAAAGTGGTGAGCAGCAAAGGTCGCAGCTGTCTGCGACCAATGGGCACAACAGTACCCCCCTTCTTAAGGCCCCTCCCAGGGGGTTTTGGCTTCCTAGGGTGAGTTAGATGAAATTGGTGTATCATATCTTTGTCAAGGATGTTGACAGCAGGTTCCCAGCTGTTTTCTTCTGGTCTGTATCCTTCCCAGGAAATTAGATATTCCCAATGCTTTCCTCTTTTTCGTACATCCAGGATGTCATCCACTTTGTATGCGATGTCTTCTTCAGCATCAAGAGGCTGTGGATCTGGGGTCTTCCGAGAGAACTCCGAGAGGATGAGTGGCTTCAAAAGTGAAACGTGGAAAGCGTTGTGTATTTTCATGGATGAAGGCTGTAGGTCAAGGGACCTAGGCGAAGGACAGAGAAAGGTCCAATGTAGCGTGGAGCGAATCTGACAGAAGGCAGCTTGAGACGGATGTACTTGTTACTGAGCCACACCTTGTCTCCTGGCTGAAACTGGGGGTGCTGCTCTGTTATGAGTGTCGTAACACTTCTTGGCCTGTTGTCCTGCTTTGTGCAAAAGGTCCTTGGTTTGAGTCCGGAGTTGGTGGATCTCTTCAGCTGTAGCCTGAGCTGCTGGTGATGTACCTGACAAAGTTATTGGAAGTGGTGGTAAAGGTTGATGGCCATATACGATCTGAAATGGAGTAGATCCAGTGGCAGAAGCAGGATGAGAGTTCAGGGCAAACTCAGTCCAGGATAATAATTCTGCCCAATCACTCTGCCTAGAGTTGACATAGGCACGAATGAACTGTTTGTCGAATCGTTGTAGGGGGCTAGTTTACGCACCTGTCCAGGATGACCAGCTAACCGGGAGTCATGAGCCCAGTTCAAAAGCTTCTTCCGTAGCATCTGAGGGACCACTGTTTTAACTGCTGGAACAGAATGGGTAGCAGCCAGAACTATCTTCTCTGGATTGATGATGTGATGAAGTGCATCAGGAACATCCTCAGGTGTAAAAAAAGCGTGAGAGGGCTTCTGCCCAGGCAAATCTCGCAGGATGTCATTCATCATATTTTGAAATATGGCCGAGGTGTTGCATAAGCCAAATGGAACAATAAATACTCGAAGTGGCCATCGCGAGTATTAAAGGCTGTTTTCCACTCGTCCCCTTGACGAATGCGAACAAGATTGTAAGCACCCTTTAGATCCAACTTTGTGAAGATCTTTGCGCCTTGGAGCCGATCAAACAACTCCGAAATTAGTGGTAAAGGATACCGATCCTTAATAGTAATTTCGTTCAGATCTCTGTAGTAAATGCAAGGGCGAAGGGATCCATCCTTCTTGCGACAAAAAAGAATCTGGCTCCCGCTGGTGACTTAGAGGGTCTAATGAATTTTTTCTGTAGATTTTCTTGAATGTAGGCTGACATGGCCTCAGTCTCTGATAATGAAAGTAGATAAACTCTTCCTCTAGGTGGCTCTGTGTTGGGTTTTAGATTGATTGCATAGTCAAATGATCTGTGTGATGGAAGCACATCAGCTGCTTGTTTAGAAAATACATCTTGAAATGATGTGTACTGTGTTGGTAGACTGGAGGGGCAGTAGTGGTGACCATACATAGCAATGGGCTTACTTTTTTAAGCATCTGTCATGGCCCCCATTGTGATAACTTCATCGAAGACCAGTTGAATTGGGGAGAGTGGTCTTGTAACCATGGTATGCTAAGCACAATGGGATGAATAGCTTTTTTGAGGATCAGGAAAGTGATGGTCTCAGTATGCAGGGATCCAGTGCGTAGGCAAATGGGTTGTATGGTGAGCGAAACTTCTCCTGTTAGTGGCTCGCTGTGTATGGAAGAGAGAAGCAGCGGTGTGGGTACTGGTTAGGTAGGAATTCGTAAGTGCTCTAACAATCTTTTAAGAATAAAATTCCCACCTGCACCAGAATTGACTAGTGCTTGTGTGGCAAATTCGAGAGGCCCAGAGATGATGGAGGCCGGGAGAGTCAGTGGAGGAGATGGTGCAGATAGGACAGGTTTGGAGTGCATGGCTGGTTTTCCCGCAATACATGCAGAGGCCCATCTTTTTGCGATAGCGCATCCCCTCAGAAATCATCATGTTGGGGAAAGAAGTCCCCCTCCCACCCCAGAAATGATCAGTGAGGGTGGAAGGAAGGAAGTCCATCCTCTCCCCAAGAAATCATTGGAAGATATGGGAACCTCTGCTCAGACCTACCCCTCTTCCCTTGGCCTGTCACATTTCCCCTCACCTCCAGATCTGCTGCCGCTGTCCTTCAGCCAGGCTTGAGCAAAAGTCAGTTTGAGGCCCATGAGCTGGCATGCATTTTCACAAGCATTCTGGTGGCCCCATCCCTCACGTAGTTTCCCCAGTACTATGAAGTCAAATGCAAGAGGAAGGAGCCGGGCTGCTACGAGGCCTGTGAGTATGTGAGCCAGCGCAGGGGCCTCACTATGACTTTTGTTCAAGTTATTGCTGTGTAGCTGGCTGAAGACAAACAGCAATGGCAGGCCTGGATGCTGGCATGGCAGCAGCAATGCTCCATCACCTATCAAAAGTTGGTGTTGGAGATACAAAAATTGTGGCATAAATATTATAAAGAAGCTTTGACGGAGTTTAATAAAGGATTTACACATTGAGAAACAGTCCTTTTCTGTTTATTATATTTTTTCTTTTTAAGAATTTTATGGATTTTTAAGGACATTAGCTCGAGGTCAGTGATGTACTGGAGGGAACTCCTGGGAGATCCTCATTACATTATTTTATGAAAACGAAAAGTAAACACTAAGTACAGCACTGCCAGCAAGGGTCCCTTGATGAGAAATTGGCAGCATGTCCAATGTCTGGGGCTTTTTAAACAAAGTTCTTCAACTGGAAATTTTCTGTTTTTATATAGTAGCTGTATATCTCATGCTAACCTGTTATTTGTAGGTTTAGACTTTGTAGAACTATTTCAACAGCAATGATTGATATATTTAAAAAAACCTAAATAATCTACTTGCATTTGCAAGCCACCAACTTATGCATTATTGTCCTGTTCTTATTATAATTGCACAAGACATATTAGTAGTTAATAGGAATGCACTGGGAAAAAATATTTTGTTTTTTAATTTTGTTATTGGGGTGTTTTTTTTTCCATGAATTTCATTTCATTTAATGTTAGTTTTGTTTTATTTAGTATAAAAAAAACAAAATAAACATAAAAAATCCCTCCCAAAAACACATTAAAAAAAGAAACAGGGCTTTCCGAGCCTCCCATCCCCACCACCCATCCCTCCCACCAAGAAAAATGCCAAGGCCAAGCTCCTCCTCAACTTTCACTTACCTGGTCTGGGGAAGATCAGCTGATGAGGCCTAGGCCCAGGCTGAAGCCAGGTAGGTTGCCATGACCTTGGCCTAGGTCCTACACAACAGCCAGGCTTAGAGGCCTGGTCCCGATGCCTTGGGCTAGGCTGGATGCTGGAGCCTTGGCTTAGGCCGAGGCCTGATGCCAGATCCCAGCCCAGAGACCAGATCCCAGAAGTTTTTGCCTTGGTCCAAGCCTGACAATGGGGCCTCGGCCGAAACCTGACCAAACGCCCAGGCTCCAAAAATGTTGCCGGAGTATTGTGTCCGACATCTCTGCTCCGGCCACCTTACCTCGTTGGCGACTCCCTTCGGGGTTGATGGAAGGCTAGCTGCTGCGGCGTCTCCAGGCCATCCTCCTCCAGCGCTCCTGGACCGGCTCGACGCTGCAAGCTGCTATGTTCACCAGATGCCTAAGGGCACGCGCGCGCGGCCCAACTGATGTACCAGTGTTGACTCGAACCTCAGGGGCGTCCCCCTGAGATGACGTCACCAGCTCCAGATATTTGAGGTCTCAGTTTTTGCTAACAAGACGGGTTAGCAAGGGATTGGTTTACCTAGCTTCCTCCTGGTTGCTGCGGATGGGATTCGCTCTCCGTAACCCTAGCTATTCTGCCTCCTCGGACTTCACTAGAGGTACCTGCTCCTCGGAGGCCTTGCTCTCTCTTTTTCTTTTCAGGTCGCAGTCCGGAACTGGTACTCACTCCTCGAGGGGCCCACGTCCCGGACTTGCTCCTGGATACCACTTCTACTAAGAAGTCATCGCTGTTTATAACATCAGTGAGTTTCCATCTATCTCTCAGAGCTTTCCCTGGGATCAGGTATTCGCTCCTTGAGGGCCTAATGCATACCATCTCCTGGGCTGCCTCAAGAAACTATTGTGTGAGTGTTACCATCAAGGACTTGTTTCAGACCTCTGCATATACTGCCCACTCACTTTCTTAGTTTCTCTACAGTTCAGCCACCTGGGGATCGCTGTTCCAGTACCCGAGGGACTGTAGCCCAGCCGGGCGCTTCCAGCTCACTACTGCCACCTTTGGTGGTTTACTATATTGTCTAATAAAAGAACTAGTGTGTGTCTGTCTCCTACACTAAGCCTGACCAGTGGTCCCTCTCGGGATTTCCCCCGAAGGCGTGATCATCTGCCACTGGTCCAAGGATCCATCCACAACTATTCTAAATAACTACAGATTGTTAAATACCAGCTTTTAACAACAGAGCATTCTAACACAGAGGCAGGTTCCCAAGACCCAGGATTTGGGACCCAGCCTTTGGACCAGGCACTGGTGTCAGGCCTGGGTCAGTGCCTTGGCCTAGGCCGTGGCCTAAGCATTGGGACCCAGCCTCCGGTGGCAAAGATTTTGGGGACTGGGCCTTTTGCTCAGATCTCAGCAAAGGCCTTGTTGTGGGTCTGGACCTAGTCCAAGACCCCAGCATTGCACTTGGGCATGGGCCATGGCCCTACATCGAGCTGTGGCCTATGCCTAGGCGAGGCTCCAACCTTGGGTCTAGGCCTAAGCAAAGGCACTGGCATCATGCTTGGGCATAGGCTGCGGCCCCTGCTTTGGGCCTTGGCCTATTCCCTAGGCGAGGTTCTGGTCTCAGGTCTGGATCTAGGCTCAACAAGTGAATTTTTTTGGGGGGTGGGGGGTTCAAATGAAACAAGAAAACCAATTACATTTCTTTGGATTTTCAATCATTTCATTTTGAGAACAAAATTAAATAGGAAACTTTGTTGACATTTCTTATTTTGTTTCTAACCAATGCACATCCCTAATAGTTAACATAAGAGTCAACTTTTGAAAATGAATGGGGATGCAGAATTCAACACAAATTACAATGTTCCAAACAAAAATGAACATTCAAAGTAGGGTGACTGCAAGCCTTTATTTAAATGTCCACAGAGAAGCAGATCATGTTGAAATGGGGAAGACTTATGTAGCCAAAACAAGAGCTAGGGAAGTAATTTTTCTTCACTACTCCAGTTAATCCCAACTATTATTTCCCTCTTCTCCCCAGGCATTCTCCTCCTCTTCTCCTCTCCTTGCAAGCAATCTCTGCTCCCTTCTGGCACACTCACTCCTCCAGACATTCCCCCAAAACTTCATGTGTAGTCTAGTCTCCCTCTGCCTGCCCCCAACACCCCATATTATGTAGGTCTCCTGCGCTGTGCTCCCAATTCAAAGTACTTTCAATCTTTCCCCCCTCCCCCCCCCCCCCCCCCCCCCCCGGCTCCCTTAGCAGTATCGCCAGTTATTCTTAATAGCACATCACTTTCTTCTGCTGTACAGAGCCAGCCTAACACTTTGAGCTGCGAGATCACATAGTGTGAGACTGGCCCAACATGATAGAGGAAGCTGACATGCTATTAGGTGCCATCCTTCCTGCCAGCTGGGCATGGCAGGGGGACATAGAGTCATACATGGCCTACCAGCCTTTGGGGAGGCTTTGCCTTTCAAGCCTCTTATACTGGCTGCCTATGATGACCACTGCTACCTTCCTTCTGACTGACCAGCTCATTAGATGATGCAGGTAATTCCCAAAGTGCCCCTCATCTCATGGTGCCCAGCGTAACTGCCCAACTGGCCCTACCCAAAAGCTGGCCCTGCCCATAATGGTGCGCTAATCATTCTTGTTCATTTATGTTAATTTGAAACACCTTTATCAAATATTGTAAAATTGCAAGAAATTGTTGTAAGCCAGCATCTCTATTCGTAAACAAAATCTGAGAAGAGAATGTGTATGAATGAAACTGTTCAAAAATTAAACGGCACTTTTATTCTTTTATCTATGTTTCTTTTTAGGTACAGGAAGATGGCTCTATGACAAATGCATCAGCTGTTGTTAAGATCTCTCAGTATGCATGCCAGAGAAGGACAACTTTACAAAACTACAATGGAATATTCACGGTAAAACACTTTGAATATAGGATGTTTAGAAGGCAATATTCAAAGCCCTTTTCAAAGGTAAAAACAACATATTTTACCCTCAGAAGTGGGGGGGGCTTTGAATTTTGGATAAAATTATGCCTGTTCAATAATGTGTACATTTTTACCCACTGATTATGGAGGTGTTCCCGAGGGCAGAGAGAGGAGCTACACATGTAGGTTTGATTATTCACACCTACCAACCTAGTTTCCAATGAAAAATTTACATGTAGAGAAAGCAGATGCAAACTCTGTGGTTACATTTTCTGAGGGCAATAATCAATGCAAAAGCCTGTGGGATTTTTGCTTTGATTATTAGTGCCAGCCTCACAGATAAAAATACCCATGGAGTTTTGATTATTGCCCACTTAGAAAGAAAGATTAACAGTTCTATGTGAACCTGAATTAATTCTCAGAATATTCAGCAACAATCTATTGGACTAACATCAGATTCATTCTTAAGCAATGGTAGCAGTGACTAAAATAATCCAAAGTGTAATTAATTACTTCTTTGTCATGTTTAATGTAATATGTTTAAAACTATTAGAAAAACAAGCAAACCCAGATATTTGAGATAGCTGTCTTGGAACAGCCCCCTATAACTCCCTAGAAATTAGCTGGTTCAATGCCAGTAGGTTGTTAGTGGACAGTAACTGACCAGCAAGGTCATGGGGACCTAGTTGGTCAGATGTTTGTGCAATGGCCTCACTTTTCAGACATGAGCTGCTCTGGGTTTGGAGGTTGTTTGTATTATTACAAAGTCCGGTGATAAGACACGGAGGCATGGAGAGAGGGAGATGGTTGTTGGATTAAGTATGGGAACTTGTATATTGATATATCCTGGATAGTGGAGAACCAATGAGAAAGTCAACAGAAACTGACTTGGAGAAGGAGTGACATCATACAAGCTGACAGGTATCTACAACTGACAGATGAGATATATCTTAGCAGTGGAGATAAATTTATAGATTAGATGGGCCAAATGATTCTTATCTGCCAGCAACTATTATGTTACTATAAATGAAAAATCAATGAACAACTTATTAGGGATGTGAATCGTTTTTCAACGATTAAAATTATCGTCCGATAATGTTTATATCGTCTTAAATCGTTATAGAACACGATACAATAGAAATTCTAACGATTTATCGTTAAAAATCGTTAAATCGTGTTAGTGCGCACTAACTCGAGTTAGTGCGCACTAACTCCCCGTTAGTGCGCACTAACTCGATTTAGTGCGCACTAACTGAAAATGATACAAATAAACACTTTCCAGGTCACTGAAGGTCAGTTAGGAATGAATATGTGTTCCTATTGGCTGGCTGCCCTCTTATCTATTGATATTACCAAGGTTACCACTGAGGTGATGGTTGGGGGGATGGGAAATGGAACTGGAAACTAACGAACACCAACAGAAAATGAAACAAAGTGTTCACACTTCCCAGGTCAGTAAAGGTCACTTAGGAATGAATATGTATGTATGTATTCCTATTGGCTGGCTGTGCTCTTATCTACTGATGTTACCAATATGGTTGGGGGGATGTGAAATGGAAACAGTTGGAAGCTTGACAAAAAAAGTAATGTAATGATCAGCACTCACCTGACGAGAACTTGTTTGTTTATTATTTTTGTTAGCAGGCACCTGAAATGCTAGTGCATGTTGAATTTGCCAATCACTGTGCATTTTAGAAAGGTGGTCCTGGCTGGAACTGTACACAGTTCAAATATATGTAATTGATTGTTGGTAAGTGTATTTTTTAAGTAGCCACACTGGCACCAGTATGTTTACTTTTCCTCCTACTTAACTCACTAGCTCAGCTTTGTAAGAAGGGCTTCTCTGCTTGTGTGTTGTTTTTGTTTGGTGTGAGGAGAGCAGAAACATCAGATCTTTATTCAATCTACTACAGTCATCTCTTACAGTGCCCTATCCCTATTAATACCAGGAGTGTTGTGATCTTCCTGCACACAGTGCCCTAACCCTGATACCAGTCTGAGACAGCTCCCTCCCTGCATTACTAGTGAGAGGCTGGCTTCACAGACAGGGGGGAGCTGCCTGACCCTCACTCCTGACTTCCCCCATGTCCCAGCTAGTGAATGGTGTGTGGGTGAGGGGGGGGGGGAGGATGGTGAAGTCTGAGACAGCTCCCTCCCTGCATTACTAGTGAGAGGCTGGCTTCACAGACAGGGGGGAGCTGCCTGACCCTCACTCCTGACTTCCCCCATGTCCCAGCTAGTGAATGGTGTGTGGGTGAGGGGGGGGGGGGGGGAGGATGGTGAAGTCTGAGACAGCTCCCTCCCTGCATTACTAGTGAGAGGCTGGCTTCACAGACAGGGGGGAGCTGCCTGACCCTCACTCCTGACTTCCCCCATGTCCCAGCTAGTGAATGGTGTGTGGGTGAGGGGGGGGGGGGGGAGGATGGTGAAGTCTGAGACAGCTCCCTCCCTGCATTACTAGTGAGAGGCTGGCTTCACAGACAGGGGGGAGCTGCCTGACCCTCACTCCTGACTTCTCCCATGTCCCAGCTAGTGAATGGTGTGTGGGTGAGGGGGGGGGGGGGGGGGAGGAGGGTGAAGTCTGAGACAGCGCCCTCCCTGCATTACTAGTGAGAGGCTGGCTTCGCAGACAGGGGGGAGCTGCCTGACCCTCACTCCTGACTTCCCCCATGTCCCAGCTAGTGAATGGTGTGTGGGTGAGGGGGGGGGGGGGGAGGATGGTGAAGTCTGAGACAGCTCCCTCCCTGCATTACTAGTGAGAGGCTGGCTTCACAGACAGGGGGGAGCTGCCTGACCCTCACTCCTGACTTCCCCCATGTCCCAGCTAGTGAATGGTGTGTGGGTGAGGGGGGGGGGGGAGGATGGTGAAGTCTGAGACAGCTCCCTCCCTGCATTACTAGTGAGAGACTGGCTTCACAGACAGGGGGGAGCTGCCTGTCCCTCACTCCTGACTTCCCCCATGTCCCAGCTAGTGAATGGTGTGTGGGTGAGGGGGGGGGGTGGATGGTGAAGTCTGAGACAGCTCCCTCCCTGCATTACTAGTGAGAGGCTGGCTTCACAGACAGGGGGGAGCTGCCTGACCCTCACTCCTGACTTCCCCCATGTCCCAGCTAGTGAGTGGTGTGTGGGTGAGGGGGGGGGGAGGATGGTGAAGTCTGAGACAGCTCCCTCCCTGCATTACTAGTGAGAGGCTGGCTTCGCAGACAGGGGGGAGCTGCCTGACCCTCACTCCTGACTTCCCCCATGTCCCAGCTAGTGAATGGTGTGTGGGTGAGGGGGGGGGGGAGGATGGTGAAGTCTGAGACAGCTCCCTCCCTGCATTACTAGTGAGAGGCTGGCTTCACAGACAGGGGGGAGCTGCCTGTCCCTCACTCCTGACTTCCCCCATGTCCCAGCTAGTGAATGGTGTGTGGGTGAGGGGGGGGGGGTGGATGGTGAAGTCTGAGACAGCTCCCTCCCTGCATTACTAGTGAGAGGCTGGCTTCACAGACAGGGGGGAGCTGCCTGACCCTCACTCCTGACTTCCCCCATGTCCCAGCTAGTGAATGGTGTGTGGGTAAGGGGGGGGGGGGGGGGGGGGAGGATGGTGAAGTCTGAGACAGCTCCCTCCCTGCATTACTGGTGAGAGGCTGGCTTCACAGACAGGGGGGAGCTGCCTGACCCTCACTCCTCCGGGGTATTGTGATCTTCCTGCACACAGTGCCCTATCCCTGATACCAGGGGTGTTGTGATCTTCCTGCATGCAGTGCCCTATCCCTATTAATACCAGGAGTGTTGTGATCTTCCTGCATGCAGTGCCCTATCCCTATTAATACCAGGAGTGTTGTGATCTTCCTGCATGCAGTGCCCTATCCCTGATATCGGGATGTGTGCAAGAAGATCACAACACCCCCGGTATCAGGAATAGGGCACTGTGTGCAGGAAGATCACAACACCCCCAGTATCAGGAATAGGGCATTGTGTGCAGGAAGATCACAACACCCCTGGTATTAGGGATAGGGCACTGTGTGCAGGAAGATCACAACACTCCTGGTATTAATAGGGATAGGGCACTGTGTGCAGGAAGATCACAATACCCCTGGTATCAGGGTTAGGGCACAAGTTCTAGTCACATTGACTGATCACATTACTTGTTTTGTCAAGCTACCAACTGTTTCCATTTCCCATCCCCCATATACTGTCAGTAGGAAACTTGGTAACATGAATAAATAAGAGGGCAACCAATAGGAATACATATTCATTCCTAAACTGACCTTAACTGACCTGAAAAGTGTCAAATTGTATCATTTTCAGTTAGTGCGCACTAACTCCCAGTTAGTGCGCACTAACTCCCAGTTAGTGCGCACTAACTCCCGTTAGTGCGCACTAACTCGAGTTAGTGCGCACTAATCGGAAAAAACGATTTTTAACGATTTTTTAACTAAAAAATCGTGCCTAAGACGATTTTCTTGCCCTGCCACACGATTTCTATCGTTAAGACGATATGGAAAACGATTCACATCCCTACAACTTATCACATTTAAATCTTCATGATAAAGCAGAACATCATAAAGCTTTAAGAATTAATATCTCTTAAATATTTAAAACTATTAAGAAGCCCCAGGCTTCCCCCTGCCAGTACTTTCCCAATATCCTTCTATCCCTGCACTCACTTGCCCTATCCTTAACATGCAAGAGTTCTACCAGAGCATCTTGAAGGATAGGGGCTGCATTTTTTATTTTTCAAGATCAGATGAACAATACAAAGTTACTTTTCACCAAGCAAGAAAACCAACCTATTTTTAACAGAAATGACGGACTCAGATTATTACACAAGGACTGAAGGGGAAGATCACAGGAGGAAAGGAGAGGGGCTTGGAAGCTCAGTGTCATGCTACCAGCAGCTGTTATGCACCATAGCCAATTGCTTTGAAATATATCATGGATTTCTGCTTTTCTCAATGCTTTGTGAGCATTATGGATTTCTTTTTAGAATCACAAATTATTGTCTGAGTACAGATGTCCAGGGGGACCAGGCCTGTTTTTGGTGTTTGATGTTTAGAGATGCCTATCTGCCCTAGATGATTTAGAGAAGAAAGAAGGGGAGTTGGTGTCCACAGAGGGGAGGAATTGTCTCTTCTCCACTCTTCAGAAGGAGGAATTAGCCTCCCTCATTTCCCAGGTGTCAAAGTCTAAAGGATTTTGGAGCATCAGCCAAAGGAGAGGACTTGAAACCCCTAGATCCTTCCCTTTTAATAGAGCCATCAAAGAAATGATGATGACCAAGTGGGAGCACCTTGAGGTGGGACTCAATTTAAGAAGGCAATGAATCTGTACCCTCTCCTGGGAGAAGATATGAAGAAGTTGTGTGTGTGTGTTGGGGGGGGGGGGGTTGTTTGTATCCCCAAAATGGATGCCCTGGTATCGATGGTGATGCACAAAACCACAATTCTAGTAAAGTGTGGTAGGGTTTTATAAGATTCCTGCAGCTGAAATTTTGAGGCTTTTTTCAAACACATCTTTTGAGGTTGTGGCATCTTCTCATGAGTCCAATAATTAACACAATCTTCATAGGATATTTTAGGGGATAATTTTTCAAAGCATTTATGCACCTAAAACTCGGTGTTGTGTGCATAAATGGCTTGCTATTGTAATGCCCCCTTGACCGCTTATCTCGTGGGGCATTCCTGGCTCTGGGACCCACCTGGAGGAAACCCACCGAGGGCAGACTCTATCGGTCCTCACGTTCTTGGCACCTGGTGCCTCCACCTGGGGAAGAAGGTGTTAGTGGGTGGGATTTCCCTCCCTTCACCCCAGGAAAACAAATGGGATTATGAAAAGTCTGGCAGTATGTACAAGTATAGACAGGTTTATTAGACTATATAATTATATACATTTCTACATGACTATGTACATTGCTAATAGGATATCAAACAGCACCCTTATCTACTCATGGTTAATAGTCTCAGGCCTATATACATTTCTAAAAGTTAGCAAGAACATTTAATATTTGGCAATTTGGGGTTGTTGGCCCCCACAGTATACCACCATATAGAATAGAAATGACCTCTTCAGTTCACACTTAATCAAGTGTTAATATTATTCTCCTCCTTTTTTCCACAAGTCTCACCCATGTGAAAAGAAGCAACTGGGCTGGTGGGTAGTATTGGTCTGGGGGATCCATTGTATCTAAACCACTGCCATCTCCTCAGCAGCTTCTGCTCTGCTGAAACTTCCGTGCCAGTGCTGGGGTCCATCCTTAGCAGTTGCTATTTCAAACTTCAAACCCTCAAAAAACTCAAACCCCTTCTCTACTTCTCTGACTTCCGTACGGTACTCCAATCCTTAATTTTCTCTAAAATTGACTACTGTAACTCTCTCCTTCTTGGACTCCCTGCCACCCACATCAAACCTCTTCAACTCCTTCAAAACGCTACCGCTCGTATCCTCACTAATGTAAAAAAAAAAGACCACATTACCCCCACCCTCATTGATCTCCACTGGCTTCCCATTCACTCACGAATTATTTACAAGACGCTTACCCTCATCCACAAAAGTATCACCAACGAACATTACAACTGGCTAAACCCACCTTTCCTTCCTCGTACCTCCACTAGACCTACCCGTTTATCACTCCAAGGAACCCTTATTCCTCCTTCCATAAAATCCACAAGACTCATTTCCACCACCAATAGAGCCCTTTCCCTCGCAGGCCCCTCCCTTTGGAATTCAATGCCTCTTCACCTACGCACAGAAACCTCCACTCCCACTTTCAAAAAGAATCTGAAAACCTGGCTCTTCCTCCAAGCATACCCCCAATCCTTTTCACCACCTACTAACACTCTCACCCAACCTTCATCTCTCACCAATACCCCCCTAAAATCCTTTAATCCCCTCCAGGAACCACACCCAACACTTAACCCCCTCTCCCTCTAAGAACTTCAAACACCTCATTCAACCCGTACTTTAAAATAATGTGTCTGTTTTTATCTGCACTTATACAATTCCATATATAACCAGTGTACATACCATCTGCTCCTCAAATCCATGTATATATCTTATCCTTATGTATCTGTTCTCACCCTCCCCCTCCCCCCCTTTGGTCTCTATCCCTCCCTCCCCAAGTTATTTAGTTATCTGCTTTGTTACTGTGTTACATATTGTTCTTTGTAAAGGCCTCGCCTATATATTCCTTGTTTATAAGTTACTTGTAAACCGGCACGATGTGCAAACGGTTGCCGGTATATAAAATAAAATAAATAAATAAATAAATAAATGTGCTCCTGGGGACCTGACTCTACCTCCTGGTCTGTCGCTGGGGTCCACAGCATCCTGGGGGACCCAAATCCACATCCTGGAATGCTGATGGAGTCCACACCCTCCTATGGAACTCAACTGCACCTTCGGACCAGCCGCTGGGGTCCCCTTCTTCCTGTGGGACTGCTTGATCTGCCGCTGGGGTCCATACCCTTCTGTCAGACTGATCGATCTGCTGCTGGTATCCACACCCTCATGGAGGACTTCTTGATCTTCTGCTGGGGTCTTTAACCTCCTGGGGGATTGATCTGCCACTGAGGCCACATCTTCCTGGGGGACCACTTGATCTGCTGCTGGGGCCCACACCCTCCTGGAGGACTGCTTGATCTGATGCTGCGGTCCCCTTTCTCAAAGGGGACAAAGGGTCATCTCCCGATCTGCTGCTGGGGTCCCCTTCCTTTTGGGGGACCGCTCTACCTCTGGATCTGCCACTGTCTTTCGGTTCTTCTTCCTTGGTAGGAGGGTTTTCCCTGGCTTGGGTTTATAGCTCTACTAGGCTCATGGCTTGTTTAGCGTTCAGTAATTGAGGTCTGCCACAGTCTCAGCTTTCAGTGATTTTACCTCTGCTAAGGTCATGGCCAGTCATTCGCTGTTACCTGGCCTGGATGGGTCACCTTCTTTCAGCCAAAAGGCCAAGACCCAGGAAGTTCCATGGAAAGAGAATATGAGTACACTCTTCCATCCTGCCTGGCCTTTTCTTCTGTTGTCTGAGAACTAAGTACCCAAGGGTCTGACTCCCCTTGTTAGTCAGGATGAGAATCTGTTTGCTTCCTAGAACTTTTTTCAGTACATTTCTCTCAAAAATCTCTCTCTCTCATTCAGAATTCTCCAATGTAGAACTTTTCCAGTCATAGTTCTGTAATTTATGATTTTGCTATCCTTTGATTTAAAAGGATATTTCACTGCAAGTTACCAACAGTAGTCCAGGGGGCTGTGACATGCAAACCCCCTACTTGTGTCTCTGAATCATCTATTCAATGGTCATTTAAGCACCTTCAGAATAAGGGGTCTGGTAACCTTTTCAATCTTATTCTGGGTTTCCTAGACTGGCGGCTCATGTTACATAGCTGCATTGTCCTCTTTTTTTCTCTGCTGCTGTTCACTTAAATGGTAGCATGCTCTTTAAGCTCTGTTATGAAATTGCTTAGGGATTGTGTGCATAAAAGTATGTACATAACATGATTTCAATCGTACTTTTACATGCACAATAAATAGGCATTCCAGGGGGCGAAGTTGGGGTGGAGTTGGGATTTATGTCTATAACTTTGATTTTTAAACAGTATGCATGTAAATTTGCATGCACAAGTTATGCCCTGCAAAGAACAGGTGAGTTTGGGTATATCATTTCAGGTTAATATACAAAGCTAACTTATGTGCATGTTTGCTTTGAAAATTGCTGCAACTTATGCGTACAGCTGCCGCATTAGTTGCCAAGGATGTTACAAAATTACCCTCCAAGTGGCTGTCTAATACAGAGCTAGACTCAGTTATTGGCTATTTCTCCTTCAGGAAGAAAGTCACTTGATCATGGATTTAGCAAAGAGATGTCTTGCCTCACAATTCAGTTAGATTTTTTTGAATGGGGTTAACAAACAAACATATGGACAAGGGTAAGTAGGTTGATATAGGTTATTTGGATTTTCAGAAGACATTTGAAAATGTGTCTCATGAGAGACTTATCAGGAAAGTCATAGAATAGGAGGCAATACTCTATTGTAGAATGGTAACTGGCTAAAGGATAAGAAACAGACTGAATGATCATTTCTATCAATAAAGAAAGAAAAATAAAGGTGTACTGGGCAGAGGCATAAGCTAGAGTCTTCGGCACCTGGGGCCAATGCATTTGTGTTCTCTCCCCTGTGCTCCCCCTTTCTCTCCCACCATCACCCACCAGCACATCACTATGTGGCATAACTGTGTGGGGTCTCTTTTTACTGGGGAAGGGTGGGAATCCTGCCAGCTCTACCATGGGGTGCTACTGTGCAGGGCCAGTGCTAACATTTTTTGCAGACCTATGCAAACAATTACAATGCTGGCCCTTCCTCATTCAGTTTTTTTTTGTTTAAATATACATTTTATTTGTATTCTTTTTCTAATCAGGGTCAGTGCAAGGATATTAGGCACTCTAAGTGAATCTTACAGTTTTATAGAGATGTGAATCGTGTGATCGATCGTCTTAACGATCGATTTCGGCTGGGAGGGGGAGGGAATCGGATCGTCGCAGTTTGGGTTTTTTAAATATCGTGTAAATCGTGTAAATCATGTAAATCGAAAACCGGCACACTAAAACATCCCTAAAACCCACCCCGACCCTTTAAAATAAATCTCCCACCCTCCCGAACCCCCCCAAAATGCCTTAAATTACCTGGGGTCCAGTGGGGGGGGAGGGGAAGGGGGAGGGCGGGAAAACCGGCACACTAAAACAACCCTAAAACCCACCCCGACCCTTTAAAATAAATCCCCCACCCTCCCGAACCCCCCCAAAATGCCTTAAATTACCTGGGGTCCAGAGGAAGGGTCCCGGTGTGATCTTTTACTCTCGGACCTCCGATGCATTGTAGAAATGGCACCGGCGCTACCTTTGACCTGTCATATGACAGGGCAAAGGTAGCGCCGGCGCCATTTTGTTTTTTTGTCCCCCGATGGCAGGAGCGTAGGAGATCGCTCCTGGACCCCCGCTGGACCCCCAGGATCTTTTGGCCAGCTTGGGGGGGCCTCCTGACCCCCACAAGACTGGCCAAAAGTCCAGCGGGGGTCCGGAGCTGGACTTTTGGCCATTTTCCGTACGGAAAAACGATTCGCGTGCAGGAAGTCGTTCCCGGACCCCCGCTGGACTTTTGGCAAGTCTTGTGGGGGTCAGGTGGCCCCCCCAAGCTGGCCAAAAGTCCCTGGGGGTCCAGCGGGGGTCCGGGAGCGATCTCCTACGCTCCTGACGTCGGGGGACAAAAAACAAAATGGCGCCGGCGCTACCTTTGACCTGTCATATGACAAGGCAAAGGTAGCGCCGGCACCATTTCTACAACACACCAGAGGTCCGAGAGTAAAAGATCACACCGGGACCCTTCCTCTGGACCCCAGGTAATTTAAGGCATTTTGGGGGGGTTCGGGAGGGTGGGGGATTTATTTTAAAGGGTCGGGGTGGGTTTTAGGGTTGTTTTAGTGTGCCGGTTTTCCCGCCCACCCCTTTCCCCGATTTACGATTTTTTGACGATAAATCGGGGGAATTGTTATTGTATCGCGGCTCTAACGATTTTTGATGATTTAAAATATATCGGACGATATTTTAAATCGTCAAAAAACGATTCACATCCCTACAGTTTTATGCTCAGCCTTCCCCCCACCACAGCCCTCTCCACACACAATTTCAAATTATGTATTTATAATGAAATATTTTACATGGAAAAGGACACTCAAAGTGCAATCTTCTGAAATAAAAATATCACATTAGTATATATATTATATTTATATGTACTGCTGTTATGTCAACATACACACACATACATATACATACTGGCTCCATTCCCTCTCCTCCACATACACATACACATACACACACACACACACACACAAACACACACATTGGATCCACTCCCTCTCCTAAACACATACATACACTTGCTGGCTCTATTTCCTCTCTTCCAATCACATACAGGTTGGATTCATACACTCTCCTCCAGGGGTTGTTTTGGTGTGCCGGTTTTCCCGCCCTCCCCCAAATAATTCCCGTGCCCTATTTAACGATACAATACAAATGCCCCTGATGATAAATCGGGGGCATTTGTATTGTATCGTGCACTCTAACAATTTAGAACGATTTTAAAATTATCTGACGATAATTTTAATAATTCAAAAACGATTCACATCCCTAGCTGGCATCATTCCCTCTCCTTCATACATACACACATATTCTCATCCCACTCCCTCTCCTCCACACACACCGGCTCCATTCCCTCTCCTTCACACAAACACATGCATGTAGGCTCTGGCTCTCGTCCAGTCCCTCTCCTTTGGGCATCCTTCACCTTTGCCACTAGATGGGATAGACTCTTCCAGCAGCCTCGGGCCTCCTCCACCTCTTCTTCTGGGTGAGCCAGGCACCCCAGGCGGTCACAGGCCTCCTTCACCTCTGCCACCAGGCAGGATAGATGGCTGTGGGCCTGCTCCACCTCTGCCACTGGGCGGGATAGTTGCCCTCATTTGTCAGGTGGGATAAGTGCCCTTGGCAGCTGAAGAGCCTTTTCTTCTTTTGGCGGGATGGAATCCCCTGCCCCCTTGGTGCCCCTCTACAGCCTGGCACCCAGGATCCTTGACCCCCCCACTGGCCTTCACTTGCTACAGCACTGGTTCTGGGACTGGTGTTTTTAAATATATTTCTAAATGATTTGGAAAAAGGAGTGATGAGTGAAGTGATAACATTTGCAGATGACACAAAATTATTCAAAGTTATCAGATCATGAGTTAATTGTGAGGGATTACAAGAGTACCTTGTCAGAGTGGGGGATTGGATGTCTAAATGGCAGATTAAATTTAATGTAAACAAGTGCAAAGTGATGTATATGGGGAAAGATAATCCAACCTATAGGTACACAATGCTGGGTTCTGTATTGGCATCACTACCCAGGAAAAGGATCTTTAAAATCACTATGCACGATACTTGGCCCAGTGTATGGCAGCAGACAAAAAAGCAAGCATATGGTTAGGTGTTATTAGGAAAAGAATGGAAAATAAAACAGAGGATGCCATCATGCATCTGTATCAATCCATAGTGAGACCACACCTTGAATTCTCTGTATTACACTGTATTTAAAGTTTCACAGTTTATTTATATAAATACAGTTTATACACTGTATTTAAAGTTTCACAGTTTATTGGGAATATTGTTTATTACGTTACGCTATGCTTTACACACATTGTTAATTGTAAACCGGGTTGATGTGATATCTGTCATGAAACTCGGTATAACAAAAATAATTAATAAATAAATAAATAAATAAATAAATAAATAAATAAATAAATTCTGGTTGCCTATCTCAAAAAAGAGATAGAGGAATTAGAAAGGTACCAAGAAGAGTGACCTTAGAGACAGAAGAAAAAGACCCAAATGGTCAACCCAATCTGTTCAGCAAGTTGCCTAGGGTAGTAACTACTGCTCCATGCATGTTATCCCAATTAAGACATTAGCCCTTTCCCCAAAATGATAAAAGGGATGGAACGCCTCCCCTATGAGAAGAGCCATTCCATCACTTTTATCATTTTATCATATGTCCCTTTTATCATTTTGGGGAAAGGGCTATGCTGGACAGACTGTCATGATAGGTTAGAGTTTTTCAGCCTGGGGAAGAGACAGCTGAGAGGAGAAAAGACAAGGGTCTATAAAATCATGAGTGGGGTAGAATGGATAAACAGAAAACAGTTATTTACCCTTTCAAATAGTATTAGAACTAGGGTAAACTCAATGAAGCTAATAAATAGCATATTTCAAACAAATTGGAGAAAGCATTTTTTTTTTACTTGTTTCACAATTAAACTGTGGAATTTGTTGCTAGAAGATGTGATGAAAGCAGAAAGCATAGGTGGGTTTAAAAAGAGTTTGGACAAAGTCTTGGAAGAAAATTCCATACAGCACTATTAGCCACGTAGATATGGGAAAGTCACTGATTATCCCTGGTCACAAGAAAGAAGGATTGGTGTAACTTGAAAATTACCCTATATTTATACAATTATCAGGATCAATTGGCCAGATTGAATCACTTCGCTCTCTTCCTTCCCACAATGCTGGGGGAGGCCAATGATTCAGCACTATTTTTATGATTCCTGCTTCATGTATCCACCTATCTCCTCCTCCCCAAGTCACAGAGGAAAACCCAGGTGCTTTTTTGATCTCACATATCAGCCAATTTTCCTTGTGATATGTCAGACATATGGTGCCTGCTGCAAGATGAGGGTGTGTGCTTTTATTTACAGACTGATCACATTAACAAGGAAGTTGACTTTGCTACATTGTTTCAGCCTGCAGTTACCTGCACAGCTATAGGAACCAGTTCTGTATTGCTCTTGGGCAGTCTGGCCGGCTTGAAGTATATTTTATCATCACCTGCACACAAACTGCAACACTTATAGGCCGATTCAATACTGTGCACTGGCTACAGTGCACGCCACGGCTCAATTCGTTATTAGACATGTGTTTGAGACTTGCGTCCATACCACCTGATGCAAAATGGGGGTTAGCGCATCCAAAACATGCGTCCAGCCGAGTGTGTAGCTAATAGGGCTCATCACATATACATTCATGTTGATGAGGCTATTAGCTATTTCCCCAAGTGCAAAAAAAAAAAAAAAAATGTGCACCCAACATGCACATTTTTTACCCTTAAAAATTAACACCTGTTCTGGAGCAGGCATTAATTCTTGGGAAGCCCAAAAAGTATACAGAAAAGCAGAAAATACTGCTTTTCTGCACTTTGTACGACTTAATATCATGGCGTTATTAAGTCAGAGGAACTGAAAAAGGAGAACCCTAAAAAAAAAAAAAAGTGTGCCGGCAATCAGGTTAGGAAAATGGACGCTCGTAAAATTGAGGGCCGTTTTCCTAACCTCTTCTGGGTGCCCAATGCCAAAGAGGTGCAAGATTTTCCCAATTACCTCCTTTTTACCGCAGCAGCTGATTTAAATATTAAATTGGGCACCCGGGAGAGGTGGATCGGCGCGCGTTAAGAGAGTGGGTGCTCAGTCATGAGCACCTGTTTAACACGCGCTGATATTGCACCTGCCTGTTACTGCATATTGTATTGATCTTTAACGCTAGTTTTCTGTTAGACCCAATTTCCCTTTCTGAACAATTTCTATTTCCCAAAACACATTGAGCAGGAAAGAGAAATGGATAATTTTGCCTGGTTGTCTTTAGCTGGCGTTTCAGCCAAAGCTTAATGGCCAGGTTTTCAGCTGAAAATTTGTCTAAGTCTAACCAGGTAACTTAGGTGACTAGTGCTTAAAATCAGTGCTAGCCATCTAAATTCTGTCCTCCAGTACAGCCATGCCCTGGCTCTGCCTCTTTTTAAATGGCTCAATGTATGCACATTGAGCATTTACAGGCGAATTTAAAAAGCCGGGAGATATGCGCTCAAGTCGGGCGGGGCGTGAAGGTGGTCTGAGTGGGGTGTGGGCATGTTGGGGAAGACCAAGAGATGTGCACGTAAATACTTATGTGCACAAGCGTGTGCCGGGATCCTCTGCTGCGTAACTTTAATACTGCTATGGATGGCGGGTAAGTAAGAAAGAAATCAAGGCTAGTAGTCAGCGGGTTTTTAAGAATTGGGGCTAATGGGGGACAGGGAGGCTAACAAATTAGGAGGGTTTGGAAATCCTAACCCTAAACTATGCAAACTGGGAACGAACTGGGAAAATTAGCTATGGTGTTGGCATGCGTCCTTTATAAAATCCCCCCCACTTCCGCTGTAGACATGGCATTTGTGCACATGCACGTGTCCATTTAAAATTGTGCGCACGTGTATGAACATCCAGGCTATTTTATAACATGCGCACATATACATGTGTAAGCTATAAAGTGGATTCATCTCTGGATGCGAGCTGGCAAATGCACGTACATGTTTCAAAGTTACTGTCCCTGTTGCATTTAGTTGGTCAGAGGGGGACAATTTTTAAGTGACTAGATTTAACTTGCTAACTCCTGAAGTTAGCTAATTAATCCAATTGAAAATCTACCCCTATGTGTCGGATTTATCAAAGGTTTTCAACCCTTCCATAACTGCATAAAAACATTTATAAATTAGGTCCAGTGTGTTCTGCTTTTTATAGTATAAAAGATGTTGGCCTCTCATTTACCCATTTAGCATCCACATTTAGCCTTTTTCATATCTGGACAGATCAGGGTGCAATGAGGTCCATATTAAAAAACCCGGTAAGCAAGTTAGAAATCTAGATAACTTTATCTGCATATTCAGTGGTACTTATTTAACTAAATATATCTGAATAAAGTCATCCACCTAAATTTAGGCCTGGTATTTGGTTGAATAGAGTTACCCCAGTAACTTTGGCCAGATCGTACTTAAAATCAGTGTTGGATGACTAAAGTTAAATAGTACCCAGGAATGTTCCCAGTGCCGTCTTTTTTTATGTAGCTAAATTTTTGTGCAAGCAGTGGCTTGCAGGGACGGGGGTGAGGGAGGGAGAATTAAGACACTAAGATTTATCCAGCTAACTTTGGGAGTCAGCTAGACACATTTTTGAATATCACTTCACTGTGTAGAAAGGAGAAGAGAAACAACTTGGAATATAGCCTCTGGTGATACAGATCTTCCGAATGATAAAGGGAAGGCACTGAAAGGATACAAATACTTGTACATTACTAACATGACTAGTTGAATAAACTTTGTTTCAGGTCCATAATTCCAAACTTTGTAATGAACTGAATTGTACCAATATATCTATGAGATGAGACAGCAAGCACATGCTTTGCCAAAGTAGTGAAAGTCTGAATTAGTCTCAAAATGCTCTCTGTGAAATGCAGAGTGTGGGAGATAGGTTGGACGAGGACTAAACCAGTCCCCGGTTTAAGCAGCTTTACTGGGCAGTCTAGCAAGCACATAAAAAGAATTTATCCACTGTAAATTAGTAAACAAAAAGGAGAAATTACTACTTATCTGATAATTTCTTTTCCTTTAGTAATGGGTAGGTCATTCCCAATGAATGGGTTATGCACCTCTGCCAGCAGATGGAGACTGAGCAAAAGCTGACATCACAGTCATATGGTCCCACCCTGACATCAGCCCACCAGTATTCTCTGGAAAAGCAAAACTGTGGACAAACTGATTATACTTGAACAGTATTATCAACAGGCAAACATTCATGTTTCTCAACCAACAGGAACATTGAACTCAGTCAAGAAAGAAACATATCTAGCAAACTAAGGGCTAGAGAAGTTACTCACCAGTTGACAATTATGAGCAGGAATCATACTCTGCATAACTTTCCCAAAGAAAGGCTAACCACCAATTCAAACACCGGCAGCCAAGGGTGGGTCTGGGATTGAACTACCCATCACTAAAGGAAAGGAAATTATCAGGTAAGTAGTAATTTCTCCTTCCTTAGTTTTCAGGTAGGTTAATCCCAATGGAGGGTGGGAGGCTGCCAGTGGTCCAGACAACACCCGCCATGAAAACGTGGTGTCCTCCCTAGTCCTAACATCCAAGTGGTTATGCTTGAAGAAGGTGAGCAAAGATGACCATTTGCTGCTTGGCAAATTTCAACAGGTGACAAAAAATGAAGTTTCGCCTACAATACCACCTGAACCCACATGGAATGTGACTAATCTGTCTCGGTAAGGCAACTTCAGCAACCGCAAAGGCTGTCGAAATGACATCCTTAACCCTGTGAGCATATTGTTGCCCGCATCACCTGTGCTCCTTACTTACCTCTACCGTGGAGCACAACCAGGCATTCAGAATTCCAACTTCATCACTGTCCCTGACCAAGGCATGCAGAAAAAAGGACTGATTCAAATGAAACTCTGAAACCACTTTGAGCCAAAAAGGAAGGCACAGTCCGAAGCTGGACCGCACCCAGGTAATATGGAGAAAAGGCTCACAGCAGGCAGAGACAGCAGCTCAGAGAACCAATGTCCTACGAGGAAAAACAAACCTGTCTTCAAGGTAAGCAGCGCAAGGAAAAAGGACACAGTGGTAGAAATTTCAGACCTGCCAAAAACTCAAGGACCAAGAAAAGATCCCCCAGAGGCACCAGAAGCCTCAACGGGGGGCAAAGATGTTTAATTCCCTGCAAGAAATGGGATATGTCCAGATGGGCAGACAAAGGACCTCCAACGACTCTTCCCTTATAACAAGACAGAGCTGCAACTTGAGCTTTCAAGGTGCTAAGGGCCAAACCCTTAAGTAAGCCAACCTGTAAAAATTCCAAAATCAAAGGAACATCCATCTTGAGCAGTTGAGTACCTCATTCATAACACCAGGCGTCAAAGACCCTTCAGACTTGAACATAGGCTAGAGAAGTAGAAAATTTCCAAATCTGAAAAAGAGGGAAATTACAGCAGGCGAAAACAACACTTCAACAAATGAGCCCTTTTAATGGCAGAATTGTAAGACTGAATCAATATGGATCCTCTTGCAGAATGAACCCCTGATGTAACAGATCCATCTGAGATGGTAGCCTGAGGGGACTGTTCACCAGAAGTCTCTGGAGATTGGCGTACCATGGCATTTGACCCCAATCTTGAACCAGCAAAAGGACGGTGTTGGTTTGACCTGTAAACCTTCTGACCCAGCCTGCTTATCAGAGGCCAGGGGGAAATACATACAGCAGGGTGTGGCACGGCCACTGCTCAAAAACATTGATGCTCATTTCTTTTGGGTTCTGCATGAGACTGAAGAAGTGTGGAACCTTCACATTGTTGAAGATTGCCAACATGCCTAGATTCGATAGGCCCCAGCGGTTCACCAGGAGCAGAAGGCCTAGTCCACCAGCTCCTGTTCTCCTAGGTCCAAGTTTCTCCTGATGAGAAAATCAGCTCTGATGTTGTTATTTCCAACCATAAGAAAGTCAGATATGCTTAGAGAAGTTGCTCTAGCTGCTCGGCGAATCACTCGCATGTCAACCAAACCACTCGTGCTTCCAGTTTGTTGATGTTCCACTGCCTCTCTGCTTCATTCCAGTGCCCTTATATCACCAATTTCTGATAGTGAGCCCCCACAGTTCTGGAAGCTTGCATCTGTAATGAGTACCAACCAAGTTGGCATCATCAGGGAAATTCCCTTCCTAAGGTAATCCACTTGTAATCACCAGTCCAACTGGGATCTCACTTCTAATGGGAGGAACAGCTTCACTGCTTAGGACTTTGACTGTAGACTCCACCAAGAGGTCAATGGGTGCTGAAGAAGGTGCATATGCATCCTCTCCCAAGGAATCATTTCGAATGCTGCAGTCATTAATTGCCGGACCTGTAGATAAGATTCCCCGGTCATACAAATAGGGTTCTGCAGGGATCAAAGTCACAGCATCAAGGTATAGATCTGAGACTGCAGCAGGAATACTCTGTCCCACCCTATATCAAACTAAACCCAAGATACTCCAGGGTCCTAGATGGCTGCAAATCACTCTAAGTCAGATTCAGCACCAACCCTTGTTCCTGAGGCAAGGAACCCTCCATGCAGGAAGCGTGAAGACTCTCTTCCATGGTTTTGGTATGAATCAACCAGTTGTCCAGAGAAGGGAGAACTAGCATGCTCTCCTTGTGGAGATCTGCCACTGTCGTCACCATGAGCTAGGAAAAAGGTCCTGGTCACCATGGCTAGCCTGAAAACAAGACATGAAATTCATAAAGACGATCCAGAATAGCAAAATGGACTGCTGATGTTCCCAATGGATGGGAATATGCATCCAGGGCCAAAACATCCCTTCTTTCTTAGGCATGACCAAATAAATGGAATAACGGGCTATATATCTCTGTGAATTGGGAACGGGAATCATTGCTTTCAGGTTCAATATTCATTGTAATGTCGCTTCCACTTCTACCGTCTGCTGAGGGGAGTTAGATAGTGAAACCATGAAGACAGCTGGAGGAATGCAAAGAAATTCTAGAGCATACGCATCCCAAAAAGCTTCAAGAACACATTAATCTGAATTAATCTGGACCCACCTGTGTTAAAAATGGGATAGACACCACCTATCTCCTGAACCAACAGGTGAGTTACAAACCTTTATTAGAAGACCGAAGGGCTCCACCTCTAGAGTCTGCATCCTTTCAAGGTCCTCTGGGGCAAAAGGATTGAAATCTGCGAAAGGGATGGGACCTCTGAGTAGAATTTCCCCTATAAGGCTGAAAATGCCTCAAAAGCTTTACTTTAGGATAACCTCAATCCTCCCATCCTGAGCATCCTTTAGTGCTGCATCTGCCTCTACCAGGATGGTCATATAGTGCGTGACAGAACACACCAAGGCATCCATTCTAGGGAAATGCTGTTTGGTCTATGGATCTAAGAGGTATAAACCCACCAAGACATGTCCTCATTTAAAGGATGCTCCTGCACACTCCATTCCAGAATAGACAACTCCTGAAGTAGGGCTAGGGGCAAGACTAATCCTAACAAGAAAGGGATTGGTGGGAGGGCAAGCAAAAGGGGTGAGGAGGCTGGCTGAGCCTCTTTTGCTCTTTGTGCCCAGCTACTGTATTGAGCTTGTGACTCAGCATCACCTAATTCCTCGGGCCAGCATGCGCGACGTGTCACATGGTCACTGGCATCATCAGCAGGATCATCACCTGCTGAGGCAGTTTACATCTCAGAGGCAGCAGGGAGCCTTTGTGGCACCAGCATTGGTCATGGTCCCAGCGTGAGAGTTAAGTGGCACATAGCTTATGAAAGAGCAAGATAGGCAGGTGGGAGAGTCAATATTTGGTAGCAGGGGCAAGGGGTAAGAATGTTTGGTGCACGACCAGCATATATTATGGTAGTTGGGGCACATTGAAGGTGGAAGGTAGCATTGAGGAGGTACAGGAAGGCTGGAGAAAGGATGAAATAGAAGGAATGGCAGATATTTAAGCAAATGATGGGCCAATTAATCCAATGGTATGCAGCGCTAAGTTAATGCAGCTTGGAATAAAACCTACATGTTTGGCTACTCGGATTCATTCACCATTTCTGCTTTTGATTTGCATCGCATAGACCACAATGTCCTCAGGGTGGGGGTAGTATTTGCCTTTCTTTCTTCCTTTCACTTGTAGTCACATTGAGCAACTGCTAGGCGGCAGCCGTGCTGGTTTGGGATTGTTCATATACCAGCAAATCACTGTGCTGTAGGACTGGGAAGCATAGCATTGTGCTAAGTTTAAGGTGGCCATCGCGGTGGAGGGAACTGCAGGAAGGGTGATGGACATTGGAGTTCAGTGGCGGCCGCCTTTTGATCAGGGCTCTGCATGGACAGCAGCGGCCATCTTGTTAGGGCAATGCAGGGATATTGGCAGCCATCTTGGTTTGGGGCACAGCAGGGATGCTGGTGGCCATTTTGGTTTGTGGCACGCAGGGATGCTAGTGGCCAACTTTGTCAAGGGCAGAGCAAGGAAGCCGGTGGCCATCTTGGGTAAGGGCATATAATGAGAAGTGACAACCATTTTGATTTGGAGCTTAGGAGAAAGGGCGATATTCATCTTTGTGTAGGGCTTGAGAGGAAATAGCTGTTATTAAACTGCACTCAGGAGGAATGGCGAGATCTGCTTATTGATGTATTGAACATTGACTGGTGGTGCGCAGAGATGGTTAGCAGCAGTCATTGCTGGCGTTGCATTAGAATAAGCTTATATAAAAAATAAAAAATAAAATGTTCTTTTATTACTGCATTTGCTGGCATGTGGCTCCTAGGAGGTCCTTCACTGTCCTTGGAAGACTGATACTTCCCTGATGTTGTTCATGTTTTAGTGTTCTGTGTATCCTTTGCAGCATTCTCACTTCTAATAGGGGTATTTGGTTCCCAGTGACATGACTCTGAAGGAGCATTCCAAGACCGTCACTTCTAAAGGCAAAAGAACAGAAGCACAGGAAAGTGGAACATCGGAAGTTGCTACAGGCAAGGAGTCTTCGGTCAGCAGAAGTCCAGGCGGGTTAACCTGTCATATGACTCAGCACCTCACAGGGCAACAGGCAATATTCCCCTGTGCAGCTCGGTGCCTCACAAGGCAGCGAAGAAGGTTAGCGACAAGCAGCGGGATTTATACGAGCTTATGTCAGAACTGTGCCAACAAGCCCAGACTCACAGCACAGACTGGCGTTGTCAGCATTTGGCAGGAACACACAATGCTGACAGCACGAACTATAAATAGAGGCCGAGGTACATCTCAAGTGAATAGCATGCTCCCAGTCTCACAAGGCAATGCGGGTATGTGACTAGTGGAACAAGTTAAGGTTCTCAGTGACTCGGACTCAAGTTCCGCACCAGATGGCAGCTATGAGAAGCTTCCCTTGGCAACAGTTATGTAGAATGCATTAAAAACATTCAAGAAAAAACAGGCAGGCACTAGATATGGCACTGCACCGACTGCTAATTCTATTGTGACTGTGTGGGGTGTTGATGATATGGTGGGAGAAGGGACAACTGCATGGCAGACTTCACTCCGCAGAGAGGAGGTATTATGTGGGGTCAGCCCTTTAGCATGTGGTGTGGCCCAAAAAATCAAGAAGAAGATTTGGAGAAGGGAGTTTATAGAAATATTCTTGCTCCTTACTAGGGACCAAGACAGTGGGGATAGTGAAGATAAAGAAAGATGTGGCTGCAGAGGCAAAAGACAAGAAGCCAAACATTTTAAAAACCATTAATAAATGGGTCTCAGCGTTCCATATATTCATAAGTGTTGTAGTTGAGCTTGAATCCGAGCAGGCTTCCTATCTGATTAGGTATTTAGACACCATCATGAAAGTTCACAAGCAGGGAGGATGGGCGTGATTAAATTACAACATCAAATTTCAGAAGAGCATGGCAGAAAACAGCTCCATCTCTTGGAAGCACTGGGTCTTAGATCTCTGGCTAGACAAGATGGCGATGTACAGGTCCTTGAGTGCGGAGAAGCCATTTTTAATTTTGGGGGGTCTATGTATAGATTTCCTTCACCTAGTGGGAGGAAGTGTGACATGTTCAGGCAATTCAACGTGGGCCACTGCACTTGGGCGCACTGTAAGTTTAGGCATGCCTGCTCATCCTATGGCAATGGACACCCAGCTACTTAGTGTCGGTTGCAAAGGGATTGTAGGCAGCAGGGCCCCCATCCAATCTGTGGCTCAGAAGGGCTTAGTGCCATTCCCAGTCAGCATTGAGGCAATGTTACCATGGCTCCAAGTTTACCCCTACAGAGAGAAAGCATCAGAAATCAACCTAGGCTTCACCACAAGCTTTAGGATTCCCTGCTTCCAGGATCCACCTGAACTGCATTACCTAGTACGCCATGCACTCTCGCTATCTGCCCACGAAATGGAGGCTGAGTGTAAAATTGTTTCGGAAGTTGCGCTGGGTAGAATCGAGGGCCCCTTTCGGTCACCCCTTCTTCTAACATGGTGATATCCCCTTTAGGAATGGTGCTGAAAAAAGGAACCCGGGTAGTTCAGACTCATTCATAACTTCTCATACTCATTAAATGGTTCAATAAATAACTTGATTGACACAATTGTGAGCAGTCTCCTGTGCATCCTGAGATTCCACCATTAACATTATCAAAAAAGCAGGGGTCTATGTGGCAATGGCAAAAGCGGACACTGAGTCCGCTTTTTGCCTCTTGCCAGTGTATCCAGAATCCTTTCACCTCCTGGGGTTTATGTTTAGAGGCCTATATTACTTTGACAAGTGCGTCCCAATGGGTTGCTTGATTTCTTGTTCGTACTTTGAGTTATTCAGCTCTTTTGTGCATTGGGTGGTTGAGCGATTGGGTACCACGAAAGTAGTACACTACCTAGACGACTTCCTTTTCATGGGAAGAGATACCCAGGAATTTAAGTGTCTTTTAGCTACTTTCCAGTGTATTGCGGCTGAATTCAGCATTCCATTGGTTTGTGAAAAAACAAAAAGGCCAATGAAATCATTGGTTTTCTTGAGAATAGAGTTGGATGTACAGACGGAGATGTCCAGATTGCCGGGAGAGAAGGTACTGAAACTGTGGGAGGCCATTCGGAACATGTGCCAGGCTAAGAAAGTGACCCTGTGCCAGTTTCAGTCTCTCATTGGGCTCCTCAGTTTTGCCTCCCATGTGGTCCCTATGGGTCAGGTTTTCGCCTGCAGGTTGGCAATAGCAACAGTGGGGGCCACCTAGAAACACTATCTTATCAGGGTTTCCCAGGCAATCAGGGAGGATATGCAGGTTTGGGATCATTTCCTAAATGAATTAATTGGGGTGGCATTCTGGCAGGACCCCCTCCAGGAAAAGCAATGAATTGGAGTTATTCACAGATGCTTCAGGTGGGTTGGGCTTCAGTATATATTTCAGGAGTGCCTAGTGTGCTGAGGCATGGTCTGCAGATTGGCGTGAGTATGGGTTAACTAGGAACATTATCTCTTTGGAACTGTTCCCTATTGTAGTTGCCTTAAGGTTATGGGGGAGGCGTTTGTCAAGGGCCATCATAGTTTTTTGATCTGAAAATATGGCTGTGGTTGAGGCAATCAACACGTTGTCTGCCAAGACCAAAGGGGTAAATGTGCTCCTTCGGAAGCTAGTAGTCTGCTGCTTGCAACATAATATAACATTTTGTGCAGTGCATATCCCAGGTATTGAAAATAATATAGCTGATTCTCTGTCCCGCTTTAAGTGGGCATCTTTCGGGTGCTTCGCCCCAGAGGCAGATCAGTGCCCCACCTCAATACCTGCAGAGGAATGGCAACTTGGCTCCCTGACGTTTGGGATTTGATCCTGGATTCCTTGGCAGAGAGCACGAGGAGGAGTTACTGCCAAGCTTTGTTTGATTTTCAGGCATTTTAACCGGGGAGGGTGAGATGTTAAGGTGGCCTATACCGGTACACTTGTTAATTCAATAAATTCTGCTTTGAAAAGACCAAGGTACAACAAGATCCACTGTGGCCAACCACTTGGTGGGTCTTTCATTTTTCTCAAAAGCTATAGGTTGTCATAGCCCCTCAGCACTTCACAGTCCAGAGATTCAAGATGGGTTGGGCCAGGGGAAAAGATAGGCCTCAAAACATGAAGCGGCCCATCACACACAACACTCTAGTATACGTAATGTCAGTAATGGATAGTGTTTGTTTTGATGCCTATGAGTCCTGCCTTTTCTCTTGTGCTTTTTCTCTTGCTTTTTTTTGCTGCACTATGGGTTAGCGAGCTGGTAGTGCAGTCCTCAGCCAGGCCGGGAACATCAGGTTTACAGCTAGCACTTGCACTCACCCCCGGATGCCCTTCAACCACAGCAGTGGGTCCGAGCTCCCTGGTAGTGTCAGGGAGCCACTACTGATGTCAGCCATTCTGCCCTGGGGCCCCTGGAGTCTCTCCCTCCTCTCTGGCGGCCGGGATGCCGCCGACTCCCGCTCCTCTGCGGGCTCCTCCTCCGCACACCTCCTCCTGGGTCTGAAAGGGCCAGTGGCAGGAAAATGCTACCGGCCCTCCCTAATGATGCATCCACATCCAGCCTATTTAAGGCTGCTTCGGGCTCCTAGCAGGTGGCTTGGCAACAGGTCTCCTTGCTCTCTTCTCCAGCATGCTCGTTTGGCAGATCCTGCATTCCTGATCCTGAGTTCCAGTTCCTGTTCCTCTCTCCTCTTCCCTCGGATGGACCTTGGCTCTTGACTCGGCTTGCTGCTTGACCATGTCTTCTGCTGCTTGCCTCTGACCTCTGGACCGGACCTGACCACATCTTCTGCTGCCTGCCTCTCACCTGTGGACTGGACCTGACCATGCCATCCGCCACCTGCCTCTCACCTTTGGACCGGACCTGACCACGTCTTCTTCCGCCTGCTTTGAACCTTAAGTCACTTGTGACCATCTGCCTCGTCTGGCCGTGCCCTACTGGATTGTCTATGCAGAGGCCCAGCTAAGACCAGCCGGCCCCGGCACCCAAGGCCTCAACCTGCGGGGAATGAGGGCTGGTAGTGGTGAAGCTCCTGTTGGCCTCTGCTGCCCTTCTGGCCTCACCTCCTGATGGTGGGGACCAGCAAGGGTCTCCCTCACAGGTAGTACCAACACCACCTCGAGCCAAAGGTCCACAATTGCAACAGGGGCATAGTACTTTCGTATGATAGGTTAGTATTGACGATCCACAGGTCCAATACATGTCAAGGTTCCAAAAGTGCAAAGGTATACCTGCATAAGTGGGTGGGGGATACCACATGCCCAGTCTTTAACATGGAGTGATACCTTACCAACGATTCAGCTCACCCCGGTCAGCTGTTAATTCATGCTGCCAGTCGCCCAGTGTCTCAGTATCAATTTGCAAGAGTATTACAGTTGGCTATGCGGGTGATCGGGGCATCAAATACAGGTTTCTCTACACATTCCTTCCAAATTGGTGTGGCAACATCTGCCTCAGAGCTGGGTTTGCGCCCAGAGACAATAATGCCCGTGAGGAGATGGCGCCACCAGAGGTTTGCACTATATGTCAGACCAAATGAATATGTTTTGCCCTAATCTGCTAATTGGGTTGTCTTCTGTTTCAGGGCCAGTTTATGAGTACTCCGTGCCTGGATAATAGGTCATTCCTTTGTGCGAGGGGCAAACAAAAGAGTGAAATGTCTCCCTGTGGGCAAGCATTTGGGCATGGCATCGCATCATTTGATGCTGGTCTGGAGGGGGATCCCGGGAATGAGATGGGAACAATTGATGCCGGTCATCATGGATATGAAATTGATGCTCGCAGCCCCCTTAGTAATTATAATTAATCTTGGGGCAACGATGTGGCAGCCACTCGCAGCATCGAGCTCGTGCAAAGAATGCAAAAAGATTGCATCTCAATTTGCAAGTTGGTATCCAGAGTCCTATATCATTTGGTCCTGTATGACCCCCAGGCATGCTTGGAGAGGGGAGCACTCTCACCAGGCAGTGGACAAGGCAAGGCAGAAGATCAACAGGTGGATGCACAGATTTATGCCCATTGTACAGGGGCTTTACATACCTCACAGTTAATAGAAGAAAGCTGGGTTGTTTCGTCCAGATGGGGGTGCATTTGTCAGACATAGGCTGGGACATTTTTAATAGTGGCATTCAAGATGTGTTAGAGTTACTGCTGGACAGGGATGGCCGCAGAGGTTGAGGTGGGTGCCCCCTGGCAAATGAGAATCGTTACCAAGGGGGCAGTGGTGTGGTGACCAGCAAGTTAATCTAGTGATTCTCACCTGGAATGACGGTATATAAAAACCTCAAAGAAAGAAAGAAAGAAAGAAATTTGGCCCCATCCCCAGTCATTCTGGGTTTTGGCCAAGGGCAGCAGCCCAAGAGAAGGGGTGGGTCAAAATAACTCAGAGCAAGCAGTCCACTCTGCAGCTAGGTAGGAACCCTAGCGCTTCCATATCCGAGCCTGTCAGCAGCGCCTGCATCGTTATGGCTTCTAGGGCCGGGTTTTAAGTGTGTCAGCCACTTGTTGACTAATTACATCGGGGCTGGTCACCAAGGGGGTTTATTGAAATATTGTTGTTATGCAGTTTCAGGAGGATAAATGTATTAGCAAAAATGCAATTTATTTCTGTGTTTTGTTATTGTTGATGTTACTATGCTGCGACCATAATTTGTCCATGTGGTTTCTTTATAATGGGGAAAAGGCAGGGGGGTAGGGTGGGAAAGGAAAAAGAGGGTTGGAGAGGGGATGGCAAGGGATGGCCCCCATCCCTGCACATGTTGAGACCCTGCGACTAAAGATTCAGGAGCAGGCACAACATGGGCAGAAAGGCCCATGTATGAAGAGCTGCGGGAGAAGGGGGGAGGTAGGCAGGCTAGTTAGAAGAGGTAGGGCTAGAGGTGGGATTAGGCTTGGCAGGAAAGAGAATGGTGGGAGGGCAAGCAAAACGGGCAAGCAGGCCTGGCCAAACCCCTTTTTGTTCTCTGTGCACGGCTAGTGCATTGTGCTTCCCACCCGGCCCTCCCGCTTTATGTATAGAATAGGGGTTAATTTAGAAATAGTCACGGCATAGGAGAGCATGGTGACCAGCAAGTTCATTGGGCCCCTTCCCCAGTCACTCTGATCTTTAATGCCAAGGGCAGCAGCCCAGGGAAGGGGTGGTGCAAGATAACTCAGGGCAAGTGGTCCACTCTGCAGCTAGGTAGGAACCCTGGCACTTCAACAACGTTTCCGGGGAGAAGAAAAAGAGGGAGCCCAAGCAGCGCTCAGTTGAGAGCCTGAGACTTCTACAGTCCAGATCCCAGCCTGTCAGCAGCCCCTGCAATGTTGTGGCTTCTACGGCCGGTTTTTAAATTTGTCAACAACTTCTTGACTAATTGCATCGGGGCTGGTCACCTAGGGGTTTAGTGAAATATTGTTGTTATGCAGTTTCAGAAGGATAAATGTATTAGTGAAAATGCAATTTATTTCTGTGTTTCGTTATTTTTGTTGTTACTATGCTGTGGCCATAATTTGCCCATAAACAAGCATTGATTTCATCCAGTTGTTTATAATGGGGGAAAGGCAGGGGGTAGGGCAGGAAAGGAAAAGTGAAAGGGGTTTGGGGAGGAGATGGCAGGGAACAGGCTCTATCCCTTCACATGTTGTGTCTGATATGTCAAGAAACATTCAAGAAAGCACTAAAAACCTGTTTTTTTTAAGCAGGCATTTGCAACTTAATCTACCGTTGGGCAATATGTTGCTGTCATTTAGGCTGGGGTTACATTTTACTAACTGATCAACTCAGCTCAGACATTATTATTGTTTATTTTCATTTATTTCATGTCAGTGTTGGATGTTTTTATGGTTTTTATTGTGTTGTATCATAGTTCTGTTATTTTCAGCTTGAATGTGCATTATGGTACCTCGCTGTGAATTTCAGAACAGCAGGATATACATTTTTAGATTAAATTAAAGTGATCACATTGATAAGTGTAATGAGCAACAATGCAGGCTGTAGATCAAGCACACCAGTTTGAAATGTCTTTTGTGACATCCTTTATTATTTCTTATCACTTAAATAATTTAGCAATGTATATTAAAAATAAATTTGCAGGTGATATGAAAACAAGGGATAATTTCAGTAAGGTGAGGGTGTGAAAGAGTTTGCAACTTCTTTGGATAGATTGGGAACCTTGGGTAAATATGTGACAAATGAGCTTTTTATAGACCACTGTAAGGTTATGTACTTTGGCACCAGTTACTAGCATGCTGTGTGTAAGCTAGATGGCCAGGAAATTGGTAGCTGTACTGAAGAGGATCAGTGCTGTATTGTTGATGACTTGCTGTGAATACTGGCACTGTGTCAAACCACAGCAATTAAAATATTAAGCACAATTTGTATACAGCATGATGAAGCTATAAGATATTGTGATTACTGCCCATAAATATTTGAAAGCTCAACATCTAGATTGGGTAAATAAATACCTTAACAGTGATAATTTAGGATATTAAAGCTATAGAAAAAGGGACATTTGACTAGATTTTAAGAGAGTGTAATTTTCCCATTAAAGTGATCAGATTTAAAAAAAAGGGAACGAGTGAGGTGATCAGATTTGCAGATGACACAACATTTTTCAAATTTGTTATAATAGTGGTGGATTGTGAGGAACTGCAGAAGGACCTTGTGAGACTAAGAGACTGGGCAACTGAATGGTAGATTAAATTTAATGTGGAAAAGTGCAAATTGATGCACACGGGGAAAATAATCTTAACTACAGGTCCATGGTGATGAGTTCTGTATTGGAAGTCAATCTCCAGGCAAAGTGCTTTCCCTCCTGTCCTTCTTCCATGGCCTCTTTCTGATTGCTGCACTCTGCCGTGGCCCCTTCCTCAGTGCCTTGCTTCCTGTCCTCTTCCCCTTGTGATCCCCTTCACTGGTTCTCTCCCTCCTTTCCTCTCCCCATGGCCCCATCCAAATTATTTATTTATGAAATCCCCCACCCCCCTCCAAGGTGGAGAGGGGAAAGGAAGAGCATACTACAATGTCAATGAACTGCAGCAGAAAAAAAAAGGCAATATAACATGGTTATGCCAGCCAAAGCTAGAGCAAGACTGAAAAGGTTATCAGACCCCCTACTGTGAAGGTAATTAAATGACTACTGAAGAGATGAGTCAAGAGTTTCTGGCTACAGGATTTGCAAGTGACAGCCCCTGCCTACTGCTGCTGATGTACAGTGAAATATCACTTCACACACAAATAATACTAAGTCCTTAACTGAAGAAAATTAACTGAAAAAAAAAGTCTATATTGCAGAGCTCTGACTGAAAAGGGGATTTGTGTGGGAAATGTACTGAAAGACATTACTATCAAACAAACAGATCCTCACCCTGAATGACAAGGTGCTAGTGGTGGTGGGGGGTGGGGGTGGGATCAGAACCTTTGGGTACCTGGTTATTTTTTTTTAGAGCAGATAAAAGAAGCCCAGGCAGGATGGAAGAGCTTTAACTTATTCTCGTTTCATAATCCTGTTTTGGCTCCTGCCTGGGCTGATGAAAGCTAGGCAAAAGCAAATAACTGGTCATGGGCTTATAATCACTGAACAATAAGCAATCCATGAGCCTAGTTGAGTTAGAAATCCAAACAAAGGAAACTGTTCCCATGGAGGAAGAAAAGCCTAAGGTCACCGACTGTACAGAAACAATGTCAGGTTTTCCAAGAAGACAAGGACCCCCGGCGGCAGGTCAGGAGGCAATGGAGGGAGGACGTGGGAACCTGAAGGGCAAATTGGGAGGTGACATCAGGTCCCCCAGAAGACTGTGTACCTCAGTGGTGGATCAGGAGGCAAAGTTGGGTCCCCCAGGGGGGCACGGATCCCAGTGGCAAATGAGGAGGTGGAATTGGTTCCTTCCGGAGGGCAGAGACCTGTCAATAGAGCGGCATGAAATGGAGCAGAGGAGACAGCAGCAGCAGCAGTTTGCACACAATGGTTCCCACCCCCTGTGATCAGCAGTACCCACTGGCCTAGCTACATTTCTTCACATGGTTTAGACCTATGGTCAAGGTGGGAGAATAACTGTAGTTGCTCAAATGGGAACAAAAGAGGTCTCTCCTATTCTGGAAGGACCAACACGACAAAAAGCTAAATCTGTTTGCTATCTTATCAAAATGTATAGAGTTGTGTAGTCCGAGACTAATACCCTACACTAGATAAATGTACTGTTTGATATCCTGTAGTAAAATATAGAGTCACATAGAAATATATATAATCATATAGTCTAATAAACTTATACATACTTGTAAATACTGCCAGCCCTGTTCACAGTCTTAGCTGTTTTTCGTGGTGAAGGGAGGGCGATCCCGCCTACTAACAATTTCTTTCCCAGGTGGAGGTACCACAGACCAAGAACACAAGGACTGACAGAGTCTGCCCAAGGGGGGGCTCTACCAGGTCAGTCCTGGACCCAGGAACACCCTGCAAGATAAACAGGCACTGGGGCATTATATCTGGATTTATTACCCATCTTCTTGATGGGATATTCAGCAGCATGGCTATGCTACTAAACATCCCTATAGAAATCGCTTCTTAGCCAGATAATTCATTTGGCTAAGTATCACCACCCCAATCTGCCCATTGCATGCCCACAATTTATTCAGCTAACTAGATAGCCAGATGAGTGACTTATCTGGCTATCTAGGGGCCACTGAATATAACTGGATATTCAGAGGCTGCTAGATGGCCAGATAAGTTCTACTTATCTGGCCATCTAGCAGCCTCTGATATCCTTTCAAAGATAACAAGAGGAACTAGTTTGCAGGCTAGTTTTGCACAGATGTCTAAAACACTGCATGAAATGTGTATTAGGATGGCAAATTAAACAAAAATAGTCCAGGACAAAGGTTAATTGCATAATCAGTATTAGAAACATTTTCAAGAATTTCTGGTACTGTGTACTGGCAGTAAATGCCTTAATGGTGTGGCATATCTAACCACACCATCTTACTTGCACCACTGGTGTCGGGTACTAAAACTTTTTATGAGATATTTTCTCAACTTTGCTGGGAATTGCTTTTTGTATAATGGGTAATCTGCCATCTCCTTCGGTCTTTCTTCTTGTAGTTGTCAAACAGTGGGGCCGATGCAATATAAATCGCGGAAAGCGGGTGCTGAAAAGGCAGCACCCGCTTTCCTAAGGTGCGTATGGCACCCGCAAGGGGGGCGCCATGCAATATCTAAATTAAGGGGTTGCACTAGCAAGGAATTTTAGAAGGCGTTTGACAAAGTCCCTCATGAGAGGCTTCTAAGAAAACTAAAAAGTCATGGGATAGGAGGAACTAAAAAATGAAATTTCAGACCTATTAGTAAAAATTTGTAACCTATTATTAAAATCATCCATTGTACCTGAAGACTGGAGGATAACTAATGTAACCCCAATATTTAAAAAGGGCTCCAGGGGCGATCCGGGAAACTACAGACCGGTTAGCCTGACTTCAGTGCCAGGAAAAATAGTGGAAAGTGTTCTAAACATCAAAATCACAGAACATATAGAAAGACATGGTTTAATGGAACACAATCAGCTTGGCTTTACCCAGGGCAAGTCTTGCCTCACAAATCTGCTTCACTTTTTTGAAGGAGTTAATAAACATGTGGCTAAAGGTGAACCGGTAGATGTAGTATACTTGGATTTTCAGAAGGCATTTGATAAAGTTCCTCGTGAGAGGCTTCTAGGAAAAATAAAAAGTCATGGGATAGGTGGCGATGTCCTTTCGTGGATTACAAACTGGTTAAAAGACAGGAAACAGAGTAGGATTAAATGGACAATTTTCTCAGTGGAAAGGAGTGGGCAGTGGAGTGCCTCAGGGATCTGTATTGGGACCCTTACTTTTCAATTTATAAATGATCTGGGAAGAAATATGACAATTGAGATAATCAAATTTGCGGATGATACAAAACTGTTCAGAGTAGTTAATAGGGATGTGAATCGTTTTCCATATCGTCTTAACGATAGAAATCGTGTGGCAGGGCAAGAAAATCGTCTTAGGCACGATTTTTTAGTTAAAAAATCGTTAAAAATCATTTTTTCCGATTAGTGCGCATTAACTGGGAGTTAGTGCGCACTAACTGAAAATGATACAATTTGACACTTTTCAGGTCAGTTAAGGTCAGTTTAGGAATGAATATGTATTCCTATTGGCTGCCCTCTTATTTATTCATGTTACCAAGTTTCCTACTGACAGTATATGGGGGATGGGAAATGGAAACAGTTGGTAGCTTGACAAAACAAGTAATGTGATCAGTCAATGTGACTAGAACTTGTGCCCTAACCCTGATACCAGGGGTATTGTGATCTTCCTGCACACAGTGCCCTATCCCTATTAATACCAGGAGTGTTGTGATCTTCCTGCACACAGTGCCCTATCCCTAATACCAGGGGTGTTGTGATCTTCCTGCACACAGTGCCCTATTCCTGATACTGGGGGTGTTGTGATCTTCCTGCACACAGTGCCCTATTCCTGATACCGGGGGTGTTGTGATCTTCTTGCACACATCCCGATATCAGGGATAGGGCACTGCATGCAGGAAGATCACAACACTCCTGGTATTAATAGGGATAGGGCACTGCATGCAGGAAGATCACAACACTCCTGGTATTAATAGGGATAGGGCACTGCATGCAGGAAGATCACAACACCCCTGGTATCAGGGATAGGGCACTGTGTGCAGGAAGATCACAATACCCCGGAGGAGTGAGGGTCAGGCAGCTCCCCCCTGTCTGTGAAGCCAGCCTCTCACTAGTAATGCAGGGAGGGAGCTGTCTCAGACTTCACCATCCACCCCCCCCCCCCTCACCCACACACCATTCACTAGCTGGGACATGGGGGAAGTCAGGAGTGAGGGACAGGCAGCTCCCCCCTGTCTGTGAAGCCAGCCTCTCACTAGTAATGCAGGGAGGGAGCTGTCTCAGACTTCACCATCCTCCCCCCCCCCCTCACCCACACACCATTCACTAGCTGGGACATGGGGGAAGTCAGGAGTGAGGGTCAGGCAGCTCCCCCCTGTCTGTGAAGCCAGCCTCTCACTAGTAATGCAGGGAGGGAGCTGTCTCAGACTTCACCATCCTCCCCCCCCCCCCCTCACCCACACACCATTCACTAGCTGGGACATGGGGGAAGTCAGGAGTGAGGGTCAGGCAGCTCCCCCCTGTCTGTGAAGTCAGCCTCTCACTAGTAATGCAGGGAGGGAGCTGTCTCAGACTGGTATCAGGGTTAGGGCACTGTGTGCAGGAAGATCACAACACTCCTGGTATTAATAGGGATAGGGCACTGTAAGAGATGACTGTAGTAGATTGAATAAAGATCTGATGTTTCTGCTCTCCTCACACCAAACAAAAACAACACACAAGCAGAGAAGCCCTTCTTACAAAGCTGAGCTAGTGAGTTAAGTAGGAGGAAAAGTAAACATACTGGTGCCAGTGTGGCTACTTAAAAAATACACTTACCAACAATCAATTACATATATTTGAACTGTGTACAGTTCCAGCCAGGACCACCTTTCTAAAATGCACAGTGATTGGCAAATTCAACATGCACTAGCATTTCAGGTGCCTGCTAACAAAAATAATAAACAAACAAGTTCTAGTCACGTGAGTGCTGATCATTACATTACTTTTTTTGTCAAGCTTCCAACTGTTTCCATTTCACATCCCCCAACCATATTGGTAACATCAATAGATAAGAGCACAGCCAGCCAATAGGAATACATACATACATATTCATTCCTAAGTGACCTTTACTGACCTGGGAAGTGTGAACACTTTGTTTCATTTTCTGTTGGTGTTCGTTAGTTTCCAGTTCCATTTCCCATCCCCCCAACCATCACCTCAGTGGTAACCTTGGTAACATCAATAGATAAGAGGGCAGCCAGCCAATAGGAACACATATTCATTCCTAACTGACCTTCAGTGACCTGGAAAGTGTTTATTTGTATCATTTTCAGTTAGTGCGCACTAAATCGAGTTAGTGCGCACTAACGGGGAGTTAGTGCGCACTAACACGATTTAACGATTTTTAACGATAAATCGTTAGAATTTCTATTGTATCGTGTTCTATAACGATTTAAGACGATATAAACATTATCGGACGATAATTTTAATCGTTGAAAAGCGATTCACATCCCTAGTAGTTAAATCAAGAGCAGATTGTGATAAATTGCAGGAAGACTTTGTGAGGCTGGAAAATTGGGCATCAAAATGGCTGATGAAATTTAATGTGGATAAGTGCAAGGTGATGCATATAGGGAAAAATAACCCATGCTATAGTTACACAATGTTAGGTTCCATATTAGGTGCTACTACTCAAGAAAGAGATCTTTTTTGATGCCGCAGCACACTGAACCGATGCCATTCAACATTCAATGTTGATGCCATTCAACATTCAGAAAGAAATTGAAAACCTGGCTGTTTACAGAAGCCTACCGCTGAAGGATCTCCTCAACCATCACTGACTCTCATTCTCCCACCCCTCCCTAATCCCTCCCCCCCCTCTCCCTCTCCCCTTCCTAATCCCTAGCCCCCCTCTCCCCTTCCCCCCCACCCAACCTCACCCTTTCCTTCTCCCACTGGACATACCATGCTAATAACTGCCTAGGATAAATCTATGTTTATGTATCTTATAGTTTTTGTTGATTATATATTTATCTCTCTCTAATTGTTTCTTAGTTTAAATTCTGTACTGTCTTCCATTGCCCAGGTTTTACGCTCCCTGTTTAATGTAACTTTACTTTCTACCTTGATGTTAATTGGTTTCCCCTCAGTTACATTGTAAACCGGTACGATAAGACCTAGTCTTGAGCATCGGTATAGTAAAAGAAATTAAATAAATAAATAAATAAATAAATAAATGTTGGGAATTATTAGAAAGGGAATGGTGAATAAAACGGAAAATGTCATAATGCCTCTGTATCGCTGCATGGTGAGACCACACCTTAACTACTGTGTACAATTCTGGTTGCCACATCTCAAAAAGATATAATTGCGATGGAGAAGGGACAGAGAAGGGTTACCAAAATGATAAGGGGAATGGAACAGCTCCCCTATGAGGAAAGACTAAAGAGGTTAGGACTTTTCAGCTTGGAGAAGAGACGGCTGAGGGGGGATATGATAGAAGTGTTTAAAATCATGAGAGGTCTAGAATGGGTAGATGTGAATCGGTTTTTTACTCTTTCAGATAATAGAAAGACTAGGGGGCACTCCATGAAGTTAGCAAGTGGCACATTTAAAACTAATCGGAGAAAGTTCTTTTTCACTCAATGCACAATTAAGCTCTGGAATTTGTTGCCAGAAAATGTGGTTAGTGCAATTAGTATAGCTGTGTTTAAAAAAGGATTGGATAAGTTCTTGGAGGAGAAGTCCATTACCTGCTATTAATTAAGTTGACTTAGATAATAACCTCCGCTATTACTAGAAACTGTAACATGGAATAGACTTAGTTTTTGGGTACTTGCCAGGTTCTTATGGCCTGGATTGGCCACTGTTGGAAACAGGATGCTGGGCTTGATGGACCCTTGGTCTGACCCAGTATGGCATGTTCTTATGTTCTTATGTATGCAAGCTCTTCAACTTGCTTCAGTGAAGGACCGAAATTCCTTGTCAAGGAGGATTGAACAATGGAAAATTATTCAAGGCACTTGAATCTTCATTTATTAAATTTCTTCAAGATTGTAGGGGAAATTCCTGATATTACTTTAAAAAAATATTTATTTAACAATTTTTTTTATACCGGCATTCGTGGGTACATCATATTGGTTTACATGTAACTGAGAGAAATTACAAAAAACAGGGAAAGGGAGAGGGGAGCAGTGGGAAAGGTAGAGGGCAAAGTGCAGAGGGCGAAAAAGGACAGGTAGATTAACTAGAAGAAAACAATAATTTGCATGAAGCACAAGTATAACATGGAACAAAGTTTGCATTTATACAAAATAACTATATACAAAATAACATGTCAGAGTAGCATATTTACAGATTGTAGGAGTATAAAAGAGAGACTATTCAGTGAATATCATCATAAGGGTAAGTGGGGGATGCTATGGGCCATGAGAGTTAGGGATGATTAAAAGAGTCCTATTCAGGGTATGCTTGTTTAAAGAGCCATGTCTTAAGTTTTTTTTTAAATTTTTGAGTAGATGACTCTAGTCGGATATCAGGGGGCATGTTGTTCCAAAGGGCTGGGCCTGCAACAGATAGGGCTCACTCCCTTGTACTGGTGAGATGAGTGGTTTTAAGTGTGGGGGTGTGGAGAGTACCTTTGTGGGCTGTTCTGGTGGGTCTATTAGAGGGGCGGAAGCGGAGGGCATCATTGAGCCAATGGAGATTGTGGTTATGGAGGGTTTTGTGGATGATAGTAAGGGTTTTGTATTGGATACGGGAGGAGATGGGGAGCCAATGGAGTTCTTTAAGAACAGGAGTGATGTGGTCAGATTTACGGGTATTAGTAAGAATTCTGGCCATCGCATTCTGCAACATTTGGAGAGGTTTGATTGTAGAGAATGGTAGGCCTAGGAGAATACAGTTACAGTAGTCCATTTTTGAGATCTGGATCGCTTGAATGACTGTATGGAAGTCATGTGTATGGAGCAAGGGTTTAAGTTTTTTGAGTACATGGAGCTTGTAAAAGCCTTCTTTTAAGGTAGTGTTAATGTGTTTTTTAAAGTTCAGGTGTAGGTCAATAGTGACCCCTAGGTCTCTTACACTGTCAGTGAAAGAGGTCGTGGGGAGGGCAGGGTCGCAAAGGGAGGGAGGCGTGGGGTTGTGATGGTTGGATATGAAGAGGAGCTCTGTTTTTGAGGTGTTTAAGTCCAGGTGGAGACTGTTAAGGAGGGAGTTAATAGACGCAAGGCAATTTTCCCAGAGCTTTAGAGATTTGGGGAGGGATTCTTGTATTGGGCTGAAGATTTGGACATCATCCGCATAAAGGAAAAACTTGAGGCCCATGTCTGAAAGGAGTTGGCAAAGAGGTAGCAGATATATATTGAAAAGGGTGGAGGATAGGGAGGAGCCTTGTGGGACACTTGTGGGTGTGGGACACTTGTGGGTGAGCGAGACGTGAGAGGATGCTGAGGTTCCGATTTTGTTAAATAAATTACTTTAAAAAAATATTTCCTTGAAGTCCTAACATTTGACTCTGAGCATTTACCTTCTACTAGTAAATTATCTTTTCTTTCTATGACTTCCGTTGTTAATGCTAATATTCAATTTTAGTCCAGTTTTCCTAATTTGACTAATTTCTTAGAGAGTTCTTCACTGGAAATTTTGGAATGCACGGTTACATTTGTATCATCTCAAGATGTCAGCAGTGTTGTGCATAGATACTATGGGGTAGATTTTCAAAAACGGCGCGTTGGCATACTTTTGTTGGTGCTCCAGGCGCAAACAAAAGTACGTGGGATTTTAGTAGATATGCGCGTAGCCGCTAAAATCCTGGATCTGCGCGCGCAAGGCTATCGATTTCGTGTAGCCGGCGCGCGCCGACTGGCGCAGGCTACCTCCGTTCCCTCCGAGGCCGCTCCGAAATCGGAGCGGCCTCGGAGGGAATTTGCTAACGCCCTCCCATCACCTTCCCCTCCCTTCCTCTACCTAACCCACCCCCCCGGCCCTGTCTAAACCCCCCCCACCTTTGTTGGGGGATTTACGCCTCCCAGAGGGAGAAGTAAATCCCCGCGCGCCAGCGGGCCGCTGGCGCACCTAGACACGACCCGGGGCTGGTTCCGGAGGGCGCGGCCACGCCCCCGGACCACCCCGGGCCGAAACCACGCCCCCAGGCCTGCCCCTGAAATGCTGCGTCCCGCCCCGAAAACAGCACGCCGCTCGGCCCCGCTCCCGACACGCCCCCCTCGGAAAACCTCGGGACTTACGTGAGTCCCGGGGCTCTGTGCGCGCCGGTAGGCCTATTGAACATAGGCGCACCGGCGCGCAGGGCCCTGCTTGCGTAAATCCGCCCGGATTTACGCGAGCAGGGCTCTTAAAATCCGCCCCTATAGGAATATATCCTCTGTTTTTTATGGTCAATTGGTGTGTATATTTCCTGATATGTCATGTGTAACACAAGAAAGAAGAAGAGTGTTTCTTTCATATTGGCAGGAGGTATTTCCTTACAGGCCGAAACAGTAAAGTTCGCAGGAGAGCGGGCGAGCGCCTGCTCTCCCAGCTCACGCACAGGCCACTTTCCTGTGTGCGCGATTCACTAAAACAAATTATTCAAATTAGGGCCCACGGTAAAAAGAGGCGCTAGGGACACTAGCTTGTCCCTAGCGCCTCTTTTTTGACAGGAGCAGCGGCTGTTAGTGAGTTTGACAGCCGACGCTCAATTTTGACAGCGTCGGTTCTCAAACCTGCTGACAGCCACGGGTTCGGAAACCGGATGCCGGCAAAATTGAGTGTACGGTTTTCAACCCGCAAGCCGAGGGCTGATTTTATATATTTTTTTATTTTTAATTAATTTCTAACTTTTGAAACCTCTGTCTTAATATCGCCATGATAACGTCAGAAATTAACGCCTACCTTTGGGTAGGCTCTAATTTCTGAAAGTAAAATGTGCGGCTTGGCTGCACATTTTACTTACTGTATCGCATGGGAATGACTAATAGAGCCATCAACATGCATTTGCATGTTGCGGGTGCTATTAGTTTCGGGGGAGTTGGACGCGCGTTTTCGATGCCCTATTACCCCTTACTGAATAAAGGGTAAAGCTAGCGTGTCAAACGCGCATCCAAACGCGGGTTAACAGTGCGCTCTGCTGGAGACTGTTAGGTTGTTCCTTTTCTCTCCATTTATTCTTGTAAATGCTTTATCAAGTTTAATAAAGATTGTTTCATTTTTTTTGCTCCTGAGCAACTTAGAGCATTTTTGGACTCCAAGAAGCCATTAACTTCCACTCCAGTATCAATTTAGAGATATTAGGAGTAGGTAATATATGGTCTGGTTAAATGCTATGCCTTTTCTCTCCTTTATTTTCTTTCCTATCTCTCCCCTGTTAATTTCTGGATCCTCCTCTTTAGTTGAATTTATTATGAATTGGATAAAGACAGTATTAAGGCCTTTGTTCATTAAATATAATCTATTTTCCTTTCAAATAATTTCTGTACTTTGCACATGTATTTCTAATGCAAAGATGATTCTTTGTATGAATATATGAAAATCCATAAATAAAAAATAAAAAAAACAACCCCAAAAACCAAAACAAAATTCTTGCTCAAATGCTTGCATTGCCTTTTGAGATCCTGAGGGGAATCTCCAGCTCTCCAACTACTCTGTCTTGAGATCTTGGGGGGATCCTTTAGACGTTCTTTCTTTGAGATCCTGGAGAATCGTGTCTCTTCTCCTTTTCTCCAATCTCTCTCTCTAACCCACTAAAGCATTGAGCGTGCTCCAGGGGACATTTTACTCCACTGAAGACTTCCCCCCAAAAAGGTGAGGTTATGTCAAAGGCATGAACCTTAAATACCAAAATCTCCTCCCACTGCCACTAACTAGAAAATCCATGGGGATAATATTAGTGACTGGTATAGCATTGAATTAAGTGATAGAAATAATTGGCATCTCAGAGATTTGGGGGAAGGAAGATAACCAATGGGGAGTGTGATACAAGCGGACAAATTATATTGCAATCAAATTGGTGGGGGAGAGGGGTGGCAAAGTATGTTAGGGTTGGCATGAGATCAGCATAAGGAAGTACTAGCCCCACGAGATTTGACTAGCGCAGGGGCTGGCACACAAGAAGGAGCAACAGCAGAATGGGCTCTCTTATCTGCTCTCAATGCTGTGAGTGTTTGTGAATGAATGAATGGGAACCTGCCTGAGTCTGTGTGTTTGTGAATGGAAACTTGACTCTGTGTATGTGTTCGTATATGTGTGTGTGTGCATGTTTGTGTGAATGGGAACCTACTTGGGTGTGTGTTTGTGAATAGGAATCTGCCTCAGTGAGTGTGTGTGTGTGTGTATGTGTGTATGAATGGTAACCTGACTGGGTGAGTGTGTGTGAATGGGAACCTGCCTGGGTGTGTGTCTATGTGTTAATGGGAACCTGCCTTGGTATGTGTGTTTGTGAATAGGAATCTGCCTCAGTGCGTGTGTGTGTGTGTGAATTGTAACCTAACTGGGTGAGTGTGTGTGAATGGGAACCTGCCTGGGTGTGTGTCTGTGTGTTAATGGGAACCTACCTGGGTGTGTGTGTGTGAATAGGAATCTGCCTCAGGGCGTGTGTGTGTGTGTGTGTGTGTACATGTGTATGAATGGTAACCTGACTGGGTGAGTGTATGTGAATGGGAACCTGCTTGGGTGTGTGTCTGTGTGTTAATGGGAACCTGCCTTGGTATGTGTGTGTGTGTGTGTGAATAGGAATCTGGCTCGGTGTGGGTGTGTGTGGGTGTGTGTGTGTATGACTGGAAACCTGTCTGATGTGGGTGTGTGAATGGGAACCTATTTGAAGTGTGTGTATGTGTGAATGTGATCCTGCCTCTGTGTGTGTGAAGAGAATTTGTGCTGCCCCACTAATTCAAGAAATGTTCAGGGTGACTGAAAATGACGTTTTCAGGTACGTAGTGTGGTGAACTTTCTATTCTAATTAGTCTTAATTATTGGGTGCCTATGTATGTATGCCATTATGAAATATTTTATTGCTGTTTGGAAATTGTTTTAAATTTTGTATGAACACTTAATTATTGGATGTTATTCTGTTCCTTAGCTCTTTGGAAATATTTTTTTATTAGTATGGTTTTACTAATAGGATTAATTTATATTCCTTGGTTTTATTGTTTGATGAATGATTTATGAGGACTGGTGATGCTTGTTTCTCCATTGCTGCTTTGCATTAAGAGTCTGGCTTGTTGCAGTTTCCAATTCAGTTTCTGGCTACATGTTTATGTTAATATTTTATGGTCTCTTTATTATGTATTTGGTGAGGAATGTCTGTGCTCTGCATGTTTAACATGAGGTGGGGTTTCTGTGTAAAAAAAAAAAAGAATGAGTTGGGGTGTAGCACAGTAATTATTTACACAGGGCAGCAAAAATGCTAGTACTGGCCCTGCCTGTGGCCATCGGGAGATCCCATCCTGCCCAGCAGCAGAGGTGGAGGTGGGTGAGTGACTAAAAAGGAAGGAAAGGGAGGAGGTGAGTGACTGCGAGGGAAGGGGTGAGGAGTGAGTGACTGAAAGGGAAGGGAGGCGCGTGAGTGAGAGGGAAGGGAGGGGTGAGTGACTGAGGGAAGGGAAGGTGAGTGGAAGTGAGGTGGTTGAGTGGGAAGGAAGTGAAGAGGGGTGAGTGAGTTAGACTGAATGGGAAGGGGGAGTAAGAAGAGAGGGTAGAAGCGTTGTGTGTGTGTATGATAGAGAGAGGAGAAAGTTTGTGTATTTCCTTCTCCCCTGCCTCCCCCACATCTGCTTTCCACTATTCCACAACAATCTCAGGATGACTGAAAATCCAAAGTTCCTAGGGATGCAGAGGGGGACATTTTTTTTTATCTATATTAGTTTTATTGCATTGAAATGTTATATTGATATTTTGGAAATGTTAATCTTTTTTAAATGTTATCATTATTCTTATTTATTAGATGCTGTCACCTGTTTTGTAATACTGTTTTTATTAGTATGGTTTACTTTTATGATTGATTTATATGTCTTATTTTTTTTATGAAGCATGGACATATTTCTGTTTTTGCATTATTGCACTGCGAATGAGTGTGGCTGGGAGGTCTGGGAGGGGAGAGGAGCAAGATTGCGGGGGATTAAGAGAGTAGGACTGCTATTGCTTCTGTTTCTCTAGGATGGGAAGTGGGAAGAATTTGATTTTCTCTGTGTCATTTTGGGAAATATATATCTGAAGAATACTACTTTTTTACAGAGCAGGGAAAATTTGGAAATTTTACATCACGGTCTCATTCTTTATCAGAGGCTGTTTTTATTTGCTTGCAGTACCACACAGGAAAGGGGCAAAGGAAACTCTTTTGGCAGCCTATCCTCAAGCAGGGATTCTTTTTCCTCATAGGCAGCTCACAATCGTCTGCCAGTTCATTTCTTTTTGGGGGTTTGCATTAGTGCGACTTTCTGTGACCGCAAGCATTTTTAGAAGGAGGATGGGCGGGTGCAGGGGAGGAAGCAAAAATACATTGGCCCACGGGTGCCAGAGACCCTCCGTACATCTCAGCTCAGATGGCAGTCTTGGGGCTATTGGGAGGGGCCAGGGGAGAATGTGAGTGCTGGAGCTAGGGGAATGATTGTGAGTGCCTAACTGTGACTGGGGTAATGTGAAAGCAGGGCCAGAGAAAGTAAAAGCTCTCACAGTTCTGCTATAGGTGCACTGCTGATCTGTGGAGAATTGAGGGCGGGCTGAATTGCAGAAATCATCATAGCTACTGTGTGCCTATGTGGGACAAAATAATGGATACATGTTTCATTTTAGAGCACATGAAATCTCAGAAAACAGTCTATGTTACAACATTAAATGAAAGTAACTTCACCTTCCTCTGTTCTGCAGGTACCACCATGTTACACATTTGTGCTGTTTACCTTAAAAACTATAATATGTTTATTTTAGATAAGTGGATAATTTCATTGGCATTCAAAATCCCCAAGCTCAGTAATATCCTCCCTTTTCATTTTGTATTCTGATTTTAATGTGCTACTATTACTACTACAAGCTGAATCACTAAATTGTAATAAAATATTTATTATGCGGTAAATGAATTTTACTCAATGACAGATGCCTTGCCTTATGTACAAACTATTTACTACGCCACTTAAAATGCAGTAAATGTCATTACTGCAGCTGGGACAAGTGTTATCGCAGTCATCTATGCAAATATGGTAATGGGCATGCAAATGAAAATAATGGGGTTTTAGTTATTCTCCCCTATGTACAAAGGTGCGATACTTGATAAGGTATTACTCATAGGAAATTGAAGCCAGGAAGAAACTTGTCCCTGGGCGGGCAGTGATAAGGGTACATTGCAGTGCATTATCATCCCCGTCCCAATCAGCTCTTGGGTACAGGAGCTCACTGGGAGGCTCATGGGCCAGCAGTCCCCAGCCCCGTGATCCTCCGAGGGTTCCTGCACAAGGGGAAAATGTTCTCCTTTTCAAGGCCCTTAGGGTTTCTTAGTACTGGTGAACCTCCCCTCATTAGTCCAGTCATCATTCAATCACTACACAGGCTCCCAGATTTGTTGATGAAAAATAAAATGTATTTTATTTGCACTGAAGATAGGCAACTGAAAGTCAAAAAAAAAATACTGGCACACTAGTGAATGATGCACCACATGACAGAAGTCCCAAATGGTATAAAAACAAACAGTCTTTTTCAGCAAAATTCACCCTCTCTCAAACTGGTCCTCTCCCTGGGGCAGGGATCCCTCCTCAGCTGGGGTCTTTGCCCAGTACCTGTGTTGTAGGGCTGACTATCCTCTTTGTTTCTGTCTCCAGCTTCTGGAACTCTGACAAGCTTTTGGCTGAACTCCTACATCAGACAGGAACTCTCCTCCTTTGGGTAGCTTCCTCTTCTCCAAAAATTCCCACAGAGGACCAGACATAGAAACACAGAAATGTCACAGCAGAAAAAAAGACCATAGGGCCCATCCAGTCTGCCCATCCGTCCAGTTCATTTAGCATTATAATTCTCATCACTTCCTTAGAGATCCCCTGTGTTTATCCCATGCTTTACAGTTCTTGTCTCCAGCACGTCGATGGAGAGGCTGTTCTGTGTAAAGTAATATTACCTTAGATTTCTCCTGAGTCTACCCGCTTTCATGCCATAACCCCTTTCTTCTAGAGCAGGAGTCAGCAAATGTTTTTTTTTTTAAAGAGGGACACATTATTGGCGCTAATCAGAGCTGAGGGCCAGGGTCCCTGTGAGCGAAAGGGGGGGGGGGGGGGACACACGACCCCCTTAAAACTCTGTGAGCAGGAAGTAGAAGGGGGGGGGCGGGGGTGTTACAGTGGCAAGTATACCCCACAGTGAGAGGACCAAAGCAGCAACCACACTAATAAAAATAATTAAACAGAATTAACAAATAGAATGACATCAAATAGTTAAAAACTCATAAAAATGTTGCAAACACCTATAAAATATTTCAAAACAGACACATCAAATAATACCCAATAATTATAAATATTAAGGATTTTAAAAAATTCCCCACTCTCCATACCTGAGAACATTTGATTTCCAGGTACCCAAGACTGTCATGGATTAGTATTAGCGGAGTGTGTGTGTGTGTGTGTGTGTGTCTGGGGGGAGGGGGGTATTGCAGACACATGTGCTCTCTTTCTCTCACCCACACAGACCCTCAGGCAAGCTCCCATTAATTCTCATGCACACACCCCCAAGCAGATACCCATTCATTCACATACACACACAGACCCCCAGGCAGGCAACCAGTCATTCTCTCACATAGAAACATAGAAACATAGAAACATAGAAATGACGGCAGAAGAAGACCAAATGGCCCATCTAGTCTGCCCAGCAAGCTTCACACATATTTTCTCTCATACTTATCTGTTTCTCTTAGCTCTTGGTTCTATTTCCCTTCCACCCCCACCTTTAATGTAGAGAGCAGTGATGGAGCTGCATCCAAGTGAAATATCTAGCTTGATTCGTTAGGGGTAGTAGCCGCCGCAATAAGCAAGCTGCACCCATGCTTATTTGTTTTACCCAGACTATGTTATTAGCCCTTATTGGTTGTTTTTCTTCTCCCCTGCCGTTGAAGCAGGGAGCTATGCTGGATATGCGTGACGTATAAGTCTTCTCCCATGCCGTTGAAGCAGAGAGCCATGCTGGATGTGCATTGAAAGTGAAGTATCAGGCACATTTGGTTTGGGGTAGTAACCGCCGTAACAAGCCAGCTATTCCCCGCTTTGTGAGTGCGAACCCTCTTTTCTTCTCCCCTGCCGTTGAAGCAGAGAGCTCTGCTGGATGTGTGAAGTATCAGTTTTTCTTCTCCCCTGCCGTTGAATCAGAGAACTTTGCTGTATATGCATTGAAAGTGAAGTATCAGGCTTATTTGATTTGGGGTAGTAACCGCTGTAACAAGCCAGCTACTCCCCTCTTTGTGAGTGTGAATCCTTTTTTCCACATTTCCTCTTGCTGTTGAAGCTTAGAGCGATGTTGGAGTCACCGTAAGCCTGTGTATGTTTATTTAATAAGGGTATTGACTCCAGGCAGTAGCCGTCATTCTGGCGAGTCACCCACTCTTCATTGGCAGCCTCTTGACTTTATGGATCCACAGTGTTTATCCCACGCCCCTTTGAAGTCCTTCACAGTTCTGGTCTTCACCACATCCTCCGGAAGGGCATTCCAGGCATCCACCACCCTCTCCGTGAAGAAATACTTCCTGACATTGGTTCTGAATCTTCCTCCCTGGAGCTTCAAATTGTGACCCCTGGTTCTGCCAGAGACCTGGTTCTGCCAGAGACCTCCAGGCAGGCACCCATTCATCTTCATACACACACACAGACACTCCCAGACAGGCACCGATTCATTCTCTTTCTCTCTCTCTCTCTCTCTCTCTCTCTCTCGCACACACACGGCAGTCTCGGAGCCTCTTAGCCTTTCTTAATCTTCCACTTGCGCAATGTCCCTCCAGAAGCCCACTCTGCTGCTCCTCTCTGCAGGATCAGTGGTGTAAAAAATTTGCAGGAGCAGCATTTTCTGCATTCTGATCTCATGTATTGCAAGACCAGCACAGAGAAAGTGCTGCCCTCGTGAGCTTTTAATACTGCAAGGCCTGCAGAGGCAACAGACGGGCTCAGTTAGCCCAGCAGCACAGAAGCGTGCTGCCAGGTGAACTGAAGAGACAGACCTCTCTTTGTCTTCGCCGCTGGTGGGATGAGGTCCACAGGCAGCTTCTTAGGCCTCTCCTCCTCTTCGCCACCAGTGGGATGAGGTCCACCGGTAGCCTCTCGGGCCTCTTCTCCTCTTCACTGCCGGCTGCATGGGGCTCTCCATTTTGGCTGTCTGTACACAGCTGATTCCAGCTGGGCGATGCTCCTCCTCTTCCTGCCCCACTGCTCCTTTTCTAATTGGTGGACGCTGGGAACGCACTGCTTTCCCTATGCTACTGACGTCACCTCCAGCCACCGACATCAGCAATGGCCTGCAATGTTAGGCCATTGTTGATGAGATCATTACAAAGTGCTGGCGGGCTGGAGATAATGGGGAAATTTGAGGAGGTGGTGGGCTTGAAAAAAAAAATCATCAGGCTGGTTCAGCCTGCGGGCCGTAGTTTGCCCATCCCTGTTCTAAAGCATCCTCTCCTTTGAAAGAAATTTGCCTCCCGTGCATGTAAGCTTTGGAGATATTTAAATGTCTCTGTCATATCTTTCCTATCTTGTCTTTCCTATAGGGTATACATGTTTAGATTTTAAAGTCTGTCCCATATGCTTTAGAATGAAGACCACTGATTTTTGAGTAGCTACCCTCTCGACTGAGTCCAACCGGTTTATATCCTTTTGAAGGTGGGGGTCTCCAGAACTGTACACAGTATTCCAAATGAGGTCTCATCAGGGACCTATACAGGGGCAATATCATCTCCCTTTTTCTGTTGATCATTCCTCTCCCTATGCAGCCAATTATATTTCTAGTTTTGCTGTCACCTTATCCACCTGTTTAAATATTTTAAGATCTTCAGATATGACAACCCTCAGATCTTTCATGTTTAGAACTTCACTCCTTTTACTGTACCCTTGGGTTTTTGCATTCTAAATGCATACCACTGCATTTTTTAAGCATTAAATCTTAGCTGTCAAACCCTAGATCATGTTACAAGCTTAGCTAGATTCCACCTCAAGTTTTCCATACCTTCCTGGCTGTGTATCCTGTTGAAGATTTTGGTATCATTGGCAAAAAGACAAATCTTTCCCGACAGTCCTTCTGCAATGTCATTCACAAAAACATTCTAAAGAACCAGTCCAAGCAACAATCCCTGAAGCGAATCACTAGTAATGTCCCTTTCCTCAGAGTGAGCTCCATTTACCACTACACTTTGTCGCCTTCCACTCAACCAGTTTCTAAACCTAGGATACTCAATTTATTTATAAGTCACCTATGTAGCAACATATCAAAGGCCTTACTGAAATCCAAGTACACTACATCTATCGAGCATCCTGATCCAACTCTGCGGTCACCCAACCAAAGAAATTGATCATATTTATCTGACAAGAGTTACCGTTGCTAAAACCATGCTGCCTTGGATCTTGCAATCCATGGATTCCAGAAATTGCACTATTCTCTGCTTTATCAGTGATTTTATTAATTTGTTCAGTGTAGAGGCTTCCACTTTGATGAATTATGACCACATTTGCCCATATGCAGTCCTTTGGAACAACTCCTGATTCTAAGGACATTTTGAAAATGTCAGCTAATGGAACTGCTAGAGAGAGGAGGAAGGAGCCCAGGAACAGCAATGGTAATAGGAGCAGAGCCCTCAGCAAGCACCATAGCAGAGGAGGCCATGCAAATCATATAGATCCAGGTTTTCTAGGACATAGTAATAGTAATGATGATAGAAAAGGACCAAATGGTCCATCCAGTCTGCCTAGCAAGCTTCTTATGGTAGTATCTGTTGTGTCATGCAGGCTATCTCCATGTTTCTCTTAAGGGTAGTAACTGCTGCTCCATGCAGTTATTCCTAAGCCTTATGATAAGGGTCATAATATTTACAATCAAAACCAAGGAATTGTCAAACCCATAAATTACCGCTAGCAAAATCTTTCTAGGTGAGGAGCCTTCTTGAAAATTCAGACAATGACGCTTCATGTGCTTTGTTTTTGGACTTAGTCATAGAAGCAGTCCTGCACTTTTCCCCTCATATCTGCATATCCGTACCCAAGACTGAAAAGACAGGGGCCGTGTTTGTTGTTGTCTGAATCCAATTCCTCCCCCCCCCCCCCCCACCATTGAAGCAGAGAGCAATTTTGTAGTTGTGACAGAAGCATCAAGGCTTATTGATTAAGGGTTGTAATCCCTCCCCATGTTTTCTATTAAGGGTAGTAGTTGCTGCACCAAACAGGTTACCTTCATGCACACTTTTCTTTGTTTCCTTCCTTTAGCCTTTAGGGATCCACAGTGTTTATCAAATGTCCCTTTGAATCCTTTGACTGTTTTTGTCTTCACCACCTTCTCCAGAAGGGCATCCTAGTCATCCACTACCCTCTCCTAGAAGAAATATTTCCTAATGTTGGTTCTGAGTTGTCCCCCCTGTAGTTTTATTTTGTGACCTCTAGTTCTACTGTTTCCTTTCCAACATAAACATCTCAAAGATCCACTGGGCAACAATGAAAGTGTTACTGACCTAAAAAGGTCCTACTCTGTAGTATCTTGATCTGCTGAACACGAATATGACCATGAAAAGTTTTTATTGGCTCTCGTTTTGAAGATAATTAATATAGTTCACTTTCTATGTTTAGTCATGTAAATTTATCCAGTAGGACTGTAAATAAGCCTAGAATGATGTAATATTGCATCATATTGCATAATACCATCATGCACACATCATCCAGAGTTCATTACATCATTTTCTGATGCAATGCAGTTCTACTGCCATGCTGCTGCTGAGTAAGCTGACGTCAGCAGTGTACTATATGAAGCCCAGTCAGAAAGGGTGAGCATTTGAAATATTCATGCTGGCTGACTACTGCTGGACACTCCGCAGCGATGCTCCCGAACAGGTGTACAAGAGACAAGCAAAGAAATCTAAGACGTAGTCTATGACTTCATTTTCAAACGGTATTAACCGTAGGTCTCCTACTATTGGCATACAATTCAAGATGTAATTATATTATTGCATATTACAAAAAATCTAGAGCCAATTTTGCATTTTCACAGTCACATTCATGTTTAGCACATGGAAATGTATAAGAATTGACTAATTTCATTTCCGTAACATGACTTTTGTGAAAATTTGTTGCCCAGTGAGATCGAAGATCCTGGACTACAAGACTATATCTTCAATCTCTTCAGGTCCTAGATGGCCTTCAGTGTTTCCTCCATGCAACAGATCTGTGTGAATCAGGGCTTCCCTCTTTTAGTCTTCTAATATGTGCCATTATTTTAGATAACAACTGCCAGAGTAGTCATATGTAGTCTTTGTACTTCTTCTTTTTTGGTTCACAGTATGCTTTTCCACCCCTCCCCCCTGTGGGAATCCCGTATTGGTGTATTAATACCTCATCGACAAAGTTTCCAGCTGTGCCAGTATCCAGGAAGGCTTGGGAAAGACAGACCTGGACTAAGATCTTGGGAAAGGCATTGCGTTGACGTAGGATGACTTCTTCTACCCACCCTAGGTCCTGGAATTTCCCAGCTTGATGGGACAACTAGCTGCAAAATGCCCCAGGCCCACACAGTACATACAAAGGGTGAGGCGCCAGACAGATGGGGAATCGGGAATGGCTTCTTTTTTTTGCCCACTCCTAGAAACCTAGGTCCAATCTGATAGGCAGCCTATTAAGCTCCTTGAGGGATTTGGATAGGCCTTACTGAAAGATGGCATCCAAAATGTATCACATACTCTCCAACCATCCTGGATCCTTGACGTATTTGAAGAAGCTCTGATGCTGCAGAGAAAGACTGGCAAGGGCTCATGAAAGATAAGGTGAAATTCTCTCAGGAAGCAGTTTAGATCATCGAAAAGTGGGTCATTTATGCTCCCACAAGGGGGAGGCCCAAGCCAGGATGGAACCTCCCAGCAGAGACAAAATGAAAATTATTTTGGCCTTGTCAGTGGGAAAGAGCGCGGCTTGGAGCATGACATGCATGTGGCTTTGGTTGAAAAAGCCCCTTCATTCTCGCAGATCCCCATGGTAGCATTGTGACGGAGGTAACCGTGGGATCGGAGTCACAGGAGGAGTTGGTGCCGATGAGAAGCTGTAGCCAGAGCTGGGGTTGTGGACAGGGCATCTATCCATGCTGCAAGCCTCTCCAATACCCATGCCACCTGAACCAGCACCCTTTGCTGCAGCTGTAAACGATGGGCCATACCCGGGATGGCTCATGAGGCCTCTCAGTCTGCTGTTTTTATGGCCTAGGCAACCTGTATTGCCCTAGGGAATGGTGGATCCTTGGTACTGTGGTGCAATTGGCGCAGCCTAGAGAGCAAGCCCAGTAGGACCACATCGACAGCTGGTGGACCAACCCAGTGGTGGCACCGGCAGGAACTTCACCTATATCAGCCACCTCCCCCGTAGACTGAGCCTTTGGGTTCTAGCAGTCGGCAGGTCTTTGGGTCCCTAGTGTGATCCAAAGAACAAAAGGCAAGAGCCAGGTGAAGGTCTGGGTTGGCAGCAGACAATGGATAAGAGCAGACAAGCCAAAAGGTTGGGGCAGGCAGCAGTCAGTGGACAGGCGAAGACAAGCTAGAGGTCAGGGCAGGCAGCAGATAGTGGACAAGCAAAGAGAAGGCAGAGGTTGGGGCAGGCAGCAGATAGTGGTCAAGCGAAGACAAGCCAGAGGTCGAGGCAAGCAACAGATAGTGGAAGGTCAAGGTCTAAAGCCGAGGTCAGGATCCAGGAAATCTATCCAAGACAAGACAGGGACCAATACAGGACAAAGACTACATGCAGGGCACAGCAAGATGAGGGGGATAAGAACAAGGGACAAGACAGGGAGGCAGGAGAAAGCGGGAACACAGGAATGCAGGAAGACAAGAATAAGGCAAGACAAGACAAAACACAAAGTAACTCCAGTAGACCTGTTTTTGTGGCGTCTGTAAGTTGTTCAGGCCTGCCTTAAATAGGGGGAGCTGACTGTTGATATCAAGGAGTGCCATGGATAGGTTCCCACCACAGGCCCTTTTATGGAGGTTAACATTTATTTATTTTAAATCTTTTCTATACCGTCATTTGGAGGAGACCGTCACAACGGCACAAGCACCTAGGGAGCAGTCTGGAAGCGAGGGCATGGCAGCATCTTGCTGCACACAGCAGCATGTTTTCGACAGTATTTCCAGCCGCTTGTGATTGCCGGCGGCATCGGGTGTGAGTGAAGCCGTGAATTGTAACAGTAATTGATGCAGCAATCTGGTCTTGAAAAATGTTCCCCAACAGAGGTGTTGCCTTGCTCATCTTTGTAATGCCTATTCTTGTGTTTATGTAGATTTACTCTTGTCTTTAATGAAACCCCCCCCCCCCCCCCCCAAACTAATAAAAGAAGATTTATGCGTGGAATGTTCATGTTCTTAATTTCTTTCTATTGAGTAGAATCCTTTAGATATTTTTTAAAGCATAATGGATATTTCAGACCTGGTTTATTAACTTTGCCCATTTGTTATGGCATTCATTTTGTTACCTTCAGTTTTGTCTCTGGGGTGGGAAAAGTAAATTCCTAAAACACATTACCAAGCTTCTTGGTGGTGTTTTCACTTGATAAACAGATGTTGCCCCTGGATATTATGCTAATGATTTGTTCCAGATCTCCTTGATACACTTTGCAGGCCTTCAGGACTCTGAAAATCTGTTTCCAGTCCACACACACTCCTCCTGCACTAGTGCTACTTAATTGACATGCACAACTTATTTTCATTTTGCGACCTCCTTGAAAAAAAAATTAGTCATTAGTTTGTCCATTTTAGAAATCATTAAAATTAATTAATTAGAATTTTTTCATTTTACCATCTATAAATAAGTCATGCCTCTAGCAAGTTTTATTTTTAAACCATCCTAACGGCTACACTGCAAACTCAAATGAATAATTCATTTATTTGCTTCTTTGCATATCTTTATGCTTCAGAATATTAATTAGTCTTGAAAGAAATTAAATCCAAATAATGGATGCAAAATTTCCATATTCTTTTCATTTATTTTCTGCCATTGTATACAGTTGTATCCAGTCTTCGCTTTCTTGTGGGTCATATTAAGGACCTGATTCACTAAGAGGTGAATTTTCAAAATATTCTGCATGTAAAAATTAGCATATTTGTGTGTAAGTAGTCTCTGCTCACATATTCCATATTTTATAAAAGTAAAAAATGCATGCGGATTTTCACTTTTGCATGCATATATACACACATAAAAAAGGGGGCAGTGTAGGGGCAGGGTGAACATTTACACATGTACACATTTACACATTGTTATGATCAGGCTTGTGAACCCTTGGACCGACAGGAGGATGGTAGGTATACCTTAGGAGGTGGGTCCTTAGGTTTCCCCATCAGGTGGCGAGGCAGAACAGAAGATGTGACCGGCTGACCCTCGGCACTGAAGACTGCGGCGACTGTGGAGAAAGCGAAGAGTCAAGACGTCGGGGAAGCCAACTAGGTCTTCGCCACTGGAAGCCCGCGGTCCCCCCGGGAGGAGCCCGTAGGGACCCGGAGCGCTGGGACTTAGGTGGGCCCTTGGAGACGATGGTCCAGAAGAAGTCCAAGCTCAAGTGCCAGAGGGTCGTCGCTTACCAGTCCGAGGTCACACACCGAGGGATCGCTGCTTGCCAGTCCAAAGTCACACACCAGGAATCACCACTTGCCAGTCCGAAGTCACACACCAAGAATCACTGGAGACGGGAGACGGGAACCAGGAAGCAAGGATCCGAAGCACAAGAAGATTCACTGAAGCAAGGAGACTCAAGCAAAGCTATTGCCAAGTCAAGGAATGAGCAGAGGAAGTCTCCTTATATACTTCCCCTGGTCTGGTGCATAGTAATCAGGTGCAGGCAATTAAAGGGATAAGGTCCCTTTAAATTCAGCAAGGAGGTGCGGCCTCACGCCTAAGATGGCGGTGGCCATCTTGGATTCCCGGCTGCGGAGGAAGGCTGTCCGACGCCGAAAGGGAGGAGCAGGGTCGGCTTCCAGCCTGGTGGCCACCCCGGAGGCCCACGCCGGCGCGTGGGAACAACGGGCACCAGACTCCTGTTGCTTCCCCCGACGCTGCCGCAACAGCCCGCCGTCAGAGTTCAGGTAGGGGGCCGTGACTGTGGCCATCCACGGCCACGGAACACAACAGTACCCCCCTCTTTAGGGTGCCTCCCCGGAGGCTTGGGTTTAGACGGATGGTCTCTATGGAACTGATCAAGCAAGCCTCGGTCTAGGATGTTGGCCAACGGCTCCCAGGTGTTTTGTTCGGGACCAAACCCTCCCAGGCTAGCAGATACTCCCATTTCCTTCTATGCTTTCGCATGTCTAACACCTCTCGGACCTGATAGGTGAGGTTGTCTTCAGAGGTGATAGGTTGGGGAGTCGGAGGCGTACTGGAAGGCCAAGATAGCACCAGAGGCTTCAAAAGGGAGGCATGGAATGTATTATGGATCTTGAGAGATGGCGGTAGTCGAAGCTGATACGACACTGCACCAATCCAACGGAGGATTGGAAATGGTCCAATAAATCGAGGGGCTAGTCATGCTGAAGGCAATTTCAGGTGGATAAACTGAGTTCTCAGCCATACCTTTTGACCAGGTCTCAGAGGCGGGTATGGTCTCCGTCGCTGATCTGCATACCTTTTTGCCACCTGACTGGCTTTAAGCAGTGCATGCTGTGTGGAGACCCAAAGAAGGTGCAGCTTGTCCGCTGAGAGTTGGGCCACCGGAGACATGACGGAAATGGGAACCGGCAGTGGCAGGCGTGGCTGCTTCCCATAGACTATCTGGAATGGCGAGGATCCGGTGGCCATAGAAAGGTGTGATTTGAGTGTGAATTCCACCCATGGAAGTAAACTTTTCCAGTCGTCCTGCTTCTCATTCACATAGATGTGAAGGAACTGCTTAAGGGTTTGATTCGTCCTCTCTGCTAGACCGTTGGTTTGTGGATGGTAAGCAGAAGTATAGTCCAAAGTGACGTCAAACGTCTGACAGAGGGCCCTCCAGAATCTGGTGGTAAATTGGGGGCCTCAGTCCGAGAGGATGCTTCTGGGCAGATCACGCTGTCTAAAAATGTGCTGGACGAACAGCTGGGCCAACTGTGGAGCGGACGGCAACCCTGGGAGGGGCACGAAGTGTACCATTTTGCTAAAGCAATCTATGACCACCCATATGACAGTGTTCCCACTGGATAACGGCAGATTGACCACGAAGTCCGTAGCGAGATGGGTCCAAGGTTCGGTGGGCACTGGTAATGACTGAAGCAAGCCTGGGGATGAACCTGGAATCCTCTTATGGCGGGCTCAAGACTGGCAGGATTCCACATAGGATTGGACATCCTTGTTGACCTTGGGCCACCAATAGTAACGGTGAAGGGTCTGTAAGGTTCAATTTTGTCCTGGGTGACCCGAGCAGCGGGAGTCATGAGCCCATGCTAGAACCTGTTTCTGCAGTTGTGGCGGAACAAGAGTCTTCCCAGGGGGAATAGTCGTAGAGGCGGACAACAGGACGCATGAGGGCTCAATGATGAACTGTGGATCGTCTAGTGTGTCTGTAGTTTTGAAGACAAGGGACAAGGCGTCGGCCTTGAGGTTCTTGGTGGCCGGTCTATAGAGAAGGATGAAGTTGAAGTGGGTGAAAAATAATGCCCAACGTGCCTGTTGAGGATTGAGTCGCTGTGCCCGATGCAGATACTCAAGATTCTTGTGGTCCGTATAGAAAGTAAACGGGTGTTGGGCCCCCTCCAACCAAGAGCGCCATTCCTCTAAGGCTATTTTAATGGCCAGGAGCTCTTTATCGCCAATGGTGTAGTTCCGCTCTACCAGGGAGAACTGGTGAGAGAGGAAGGCACATGGGTGTAGCTTATGATGGTCCGAAGTCTGGCTCAGGATGGCCCCTACGCCTTCCGAGGAGGTGTCCACCTCGATTACGAATGGCCATTGCGGGTCAGGATGGTGGAGACACGGCTGGCGGAGGAAGGCGGCCTCTGCTCCCGGAGGCCAGTTCTTGGGGTCCGCACTTTTTCAAGTTAAGGCCGTCATTGGAGCGACAATGGACGTGTAGTGGGGGATAAAGGAGTGGTAGTAATTGGCAAAACCCAAAAACCGTTGGAGTGCCTTCAGTCCGGACCGTTGCAGCCATTCCCGAATGGCTTTTAGTTTCTGGGGGTCCATACGAAAACCCTCACTGGAGACAATATACCCCAGGAAGGGAAGAGACTCCCGCTCAAAGAGGCACTTTTCTAGTTTAGCGTAAAGTCTATTTTCTCTTAGACGTTGAAGTACATGGATGACGTGCTGACGGTGAGCGGCAAGGGAATCAGAGAAAATCAAGATGTCATCGAGGTACACGACCACACAATGATATAATAGGTCGCAGAGTATTTCGTTCATGGTGTTATGAAACACCGCTGGGGCATTGCAGAGCCCGAACGGCATCACTAGGTACTCATAATGGCCGTCTCGGGTGTTGAAGGCCGTTTTCCATTCGTCACCCTCCTTGATGCAGATCAGATTATAGGCCTCCTCGGAGATCCAACTTGGTAAAAATTTTTGCAACTTGCAGACGATCGAAGAGCTTGGAGATGAGGGGCAAGGGGTACTGGTCCTTGACCGTTATGGCGTTCAGGCCCCGGTAGTTGATGCAAGGGCGAAGGGTTCCATCCTTCTTTGCAACGAAGAAGAACCCAGCCCCCACTGGGGATGTTGATTTGCGGATGAAGCCCCTCTCCAGATTCTCTTTGATGTATTGGGTCATGGATTGCGTCTCCGCAGGCGAAAGGGCATAGGTGCACCCCCGAGGAGGTTCCGTGCCAGGGAGGAGGTTGATGGCATAGTCAAATGGCCGGTGAGGCGGAAGTATCTCGGCCTTTTGCTTGGAAAAGACGTCTGTGTACTTGGCATAGGAGGCTGGCAGGCCTTGAGGACTGGCGAGAGTGGTGGAGCATTGAACTGGGACTACCGGTTGAAGGCAGTTGTCATGGCAATTCAGCCCCCATTGGGCTAACTGTAAAGTTCTCCAATCAAACTGGGGACAGTGTTCTTGGAGCCAAGGAGGTCCCAAGATGACAAGGTGTATGGAATGCTCCAGGATGTGGAAGGGCATCCACTCACGATGAAGGAGCCCAACCCTCAACCGGACGGGTTCCGTGATGTTTGTCACTCGTCCCGGGAGGGGCTTGCCTTGAATCGATGAGATGACCAATGGAGCTGGAACATGGATCTGTGGAGTCTTCAAGTGTTCCACCAGACACTTCATAATAAAATTGCCGCCGGCCCCGGAGTCTACCAGAGCTAACATGTGGAACTCATCGTCCGCGGGCGTTAGTGCAACTGGTAGTGTTAATGGAGGTGCAGGTGTGGTTAGGCCTAGGAAGAGACCTCCTTCAGGTCCTAGGCCCGGGAGTTTCCCGGCCGTGCCTGGCATGCGGCTACTTGATAGCCTGCCGCACCGCAGTAAAAGTAGAGTCCTTCTCTAATTTGCCACTGGTGCTCTTGTGTAGAAAGTCTCCCTCGGCCCAATTGCATAGGCTCTTCGACCGGTGTTCAGGGGGCTCCCGATTCACCCTTGGGAGAAGGTGAGCGTCGAGGGCATCTTGAAGGAGTCGAGGCTTTCATGGTCATCTGGGCCTCTTGGCGGCATTCTTGATGGCATCGGTCAATACGCCCTGCCAGGTCGATGATGGCGTTCAAGGACTTAGGTAACTCCCGGCCCGCGAGCTCGTCCTTGATTCTGGGGCTGAGTCCCTGAAGGAAGATGGTTCGTAGACAGTCGAGGCCCCAGCCGAGCTCTGAAGAAAGGGTCCGGAAGTCAATGGCAAACTCGGCCAGCGTCCTTGAACCTTGGCGCAGTTGAAGGAGTTTGGGTCCGGCGGAAACTTCCTGAGTGGGATCACCGAAACTCATCTGGAAGAGCTCCCAGAACTCTCTCAAGTTACTCAGGACGGGGTCATCCCGTTCCCACAAGGGGGAAGCCCATTCTAGGGCCTTCCCTTCAAGGAGAGAGAGAACAAAGGAGCTCTTGGTAGCGTCGTCGGGAAAAAGGGCCAACTGCAGGTGGAAGTGCATGTTGCACTGGTTAATGAAACCCCTGCAGGTCCGGGGTTCCCCAGAGAAACGTGGCGGTGTAGGCAGGCGGATTACTGAGCGGCCCCCGGAAGCTACAGGAGGGGACGGCAGAGTGGGGTTCATGGGCCCTAACACTTCAAAGCGCTGATTTAGGCCCTCCACCGCAGAGACAAGGGCATCCAGGGTCTTTTGCTGGTCCGTCATACGCTGGGCCATTCCCGGAATGGCCTGGTGGGCAGATGCCTCCGCCTGGTTCATGGACTTGGCAATCTGTTATGATCAGGCTTGTGAACCCTTGGACTGATGGGAGGATAGTTTACCTTAGGAGGTGGGTCCTTAGGTTTCCCTGTCGGGTGGCGAGGCTGAACAGAAGATGTGACCAGCTGACCCTCGTCACTGAAGACTGCGGCGACTGTGGAGAAAGCGAAGAGTCAAGACGACGGGGAAGCCAACTGGGTCTTCGCCGCTGAAAGCCCGCGGTCCCCCTGGGAGGAGCCCGTAGGGACCCGGGCCGCTGGGACTTAGGTGGACCTTTGAGAGGTCGAGGAGTCGTGATGTCAGTGCAAGGGCTAACTGGAACTTCGCCACTGGAAGCCCACGGTCCCCCTGGGAGGAGCCCATAGGGACTTAGGTGGGCCCTTGGAGACGATGGTCCAGAAGAAGTCCAAGGTCGAGTGCCACAGGGTTGTCGCTTACCAGTCCAAGGTCACACACCAAGAATCACCTCTTGCCAGTCTGAAGTCACACACCAAGAATCACCGCTTGCCAATCCGGAGTCAGACACCAAGGAATCACTGAGACGAGACAGGAACCAGGAAGCAAGGATCCGAAGAACAAGAAGACTCACCGAAGCAAGGAGACTCGAGCAAAGCTATTGCCAAGTCAAGGAATGAGCAGAGGAAGCCTCCTTATATACTTCCCCTGGTCTGGTGCATAGGAAGCAGGTGCAGGCAATTAAGGGATGAGGTCCCTTTAAATTCAGCAAGGAGGCGTGGCCTCGCGCCTAAGATGGCGGCGGCCATGTCGGATTCCCGGCCGTGGAGGAAGTCTGCCCGACGCCGCAAGGGAGGAGCAGGGACGGCTTCTAGCCTGGTGGCCACCCCGGAGGCCCACGCCAGCGCACGGGAACGATGGGCACCAGACTCCTGTAGCTTCCCCCGATGCTGCTGTGGTGGCCCGCCATCAGAGTTCAGGTAGGGGGCCACGACCATGGCCATCCGCGGACACGGAACACAACACACATGTAAAGCACATGTAGCTTTTTCAATTTAATTACCTTGTGTAAGTGATAATAAATGTGTTTATTATGGAAAACTGACTGGGTGGGAGGTCTGGGCAAACTGGGGGGAGTTCAGGCTGTAGGACCTGATGGCCTGCAGAAGGACTGGGCAAAATGGTGGACTAATTGGTAAAACTGGTAATTTCCTTGACTTGTGCATCTTTTAAAATGCACTGACTTACATGAGTAAGTCCTACTTTATTTTCGCACATAAAATATATGTGCGTATATTTTTAAAACAGAAAAAAATATACATGTTCAATGCATTGATATACACTCTTCCAATGCATTTCAGGAATGTTACAGGGCAGAGATAGGCAGAGATATACAATTCTAGCGTAGATCTACTGGCAGCCATATACTGTACATGCATATATGCCTCCACATGCATTTATTTATCCTCCCTGCTGTTTTTTCTCCCCATAGACACAGATTAGGAAACATCCTTAATAAATCAGACCCTAAATACCACAAAGATTTTTCATCCTTTTCATCCATTTCAAAAAAGGATTTTTCATCCATTTCAAAAAAGGAATCAAGACATGGCTCTTTAAACAAGCATACCCCAATCCCACCAAGCCTAACCTATTTTCTCCTTGATCCTTGATCCACCTCAGTCCCTTCCCAGCCTATATCCTTTTCCCTGACCTCATTCTACCTTTCCAGTACCCTCCCCGCTCCCTCCCCTTCCCCCTACCCCACACCCCCCCCGCCTACCATCCCCACTCCCCCCCCCGGCTCCCCCCCCCAGTGCCCCCTGTACCCCCTCCCTCCCTCCCCCCACTCTGCCCCTCCATCCCCTCTTCTCCTCACTCCCCCTCCCTCCTTCCCTACCCTCCCCCCATCACCAGCCTCTTATCGCTCTTGCACGCTCCTGTATTACTGTAATACTTGCACCTGTATTAATGTAAATAAGCTTCATATACTAAGTGTATCAAGTGCACTTGCCACTTAACATTGTATATTAGTTCATTTGCATATATAATCCTAATCCAATGCAAATAGTTGTAACGCTGCCTGTTGACTCTCCTCTCCTGTACTTATGTATATCTTCCAGTTACCCCCTCCCCTGTTCATTGTAATTTCCTTTCTTTCTCAGTTTTTTGTAAACCGACATGATGTGTCCTACGAATGCCGGTATAAAAAAGTTTTTAAATAATTAAAATAAATAAATCCAATTTTTCATGCAAATTCCTAGTAATTGTATTGGCCCTGGAGAGAACAGGATTCTTTGAAAGCTATGATGCATTTTATTGGACTAATGTAAGAATTATCCATAGATACTAATGTACAAGGCTACCGAGACTTTGTAGGCCCTTTATTGAGATGTGACTTTAAAAGTCCAGTTCTTCAGAAGTGGGACTGCAAGACTAAAAGAAATAAAGGAAGAAATCATGGAGGTTGCAAGGAAAGAGCAAAAATAATTAGCAAACAAAAATACAAGTAGAGAAGTTGGAATAATATTTTACAGGGATACATCTGGTTGTGGGGTATATGCCACACCATTTAGAAAAGAAAAAGTTTGCATGGAATAAGAATGTGGACAAAGCTATGACACCCCCCAAAATTCGGGCTGGTGGGGGCGACTACTCTCTCCCTTCTACATTTTTTATCAGGCTCCCTACTTACCAAGCATATCTGGAAGCTGATACATACAAGAGAGTGAGAGCTTCTATGGCTAGAGAGTTGCAGGAGAGTGCAAGAGAGTGAGAATTCCTATGGCGAGAGAGCTGCAGGAGAATGCAAGAGAATTAGACCTCTGGCTACAGTGCCATGCTTGCTGTTCCTGCCCCCTCCTTCCCTCCTCAGAACAGGCTCTGCTGGTTCAGTCTCTCCCCTCTGCCCCCACCCTGGAGAATCTGATGGTGTCCTGGACAAGCTCTCTCTGCTGGAAGGAGAACAAATCACAACCAGCAAAAAAGAAAAAAGCAGGAGCTGCAACTTTATTATTACCTTATGATAAGCTGACAGCAACAGAAGAACAGAGGACAATGAGAGGGCTGTTTTATCATCAGTAATCTTTTTTTGTGCTGCTGGGAAGGAGGGGGAAGTTCCCAGCCCTGCTAGTCAGGTCTCTGTGTGAGCTGGCTGGAATGGTCTGAGAGAAGGGCAGAGCAGCATTGACAGAGCAAATGGAGAAAGTGATTGCCTGAACAGGGAAAAGGAAGTGTAACGGTGGCTGCTGCAGGCTAGGTAAGGGTTGGCAACAAGGGCAGGAAATATACATGATGATGCTGTAGTGCCCTTAGTTATCCAGTCTAGAGGAGGAGATATTCGTGAAATGAGCACATGAGCAGCAGTAGAAGTGTGTGTATATGTGTGTATGTGTGTGTGTGTGTGTGTGTGTGTGTATAGAGATAGATAGATGTGTCAGAGTGTCTGTGAAAGTATGTTTGTTTGTGTCTGAGAGAGTGTAAGAGTTGTGTCAGTGTCTCAGAAAATGTGTGTAACTGAGAGAATGCGAGTATGTGTTTGTCAGTTTCTGAGAGAGCATGAGTGGGTGTGAGCCCTCCCTCTTTCCCTACCAATCTTAGGCTCACCAGCTATTCTGATGCCACAGTGCAATAACATTGGTTTAGCTACTTTTACCCAATCTGGAGACTGTATTCTGTATTACGTTCAGAACCAGAGGTTCTCTTCACAACTCTTTCTGTACTCCAACCAGATGCTTTTTGGGAGGTTGGGGGTTTTATTTCTGTGCAAAGCTTTAGAAAAAATCCCATGCATGACACCACATGTGGGAACGAGTGGTTATTCCCACAGGCCTGGAGGCAGAAATTCAGTCTGACTCTGGCCTTTCTTAAATATAATGTGTATTCATTGCCTTTACCTTCAGACCTCTACTCTCAGTAAAAATGGCGCGGGCCATCCAGTACGCCTACCATGTGACAGGGACTGGCCAATAACACGGATACCCTGTCACATGGTAAGGGCAAAGGACCATCGGCGCCATTTTGATTAGTGGCAGCCGACAGCCCAGGAGCGGGAGATCACTCCCGGGACCCCCACTGGACCACCAGGTACCTGTAAAATGTTTTTTGGGGGGTCGGGAGGGTGGGGGAAGCAAAGGGATTAGTTTTAAAGGGTCAGGGTGGGTTTAGGGGTTATTTTTGTGTGCTGTTTTCCCCACCCTCCCCCAAAACGATAAGAGAACCTCCACGATCAATATCGTGGGGTTTTCCTATCGTTTTGGGGAGCCCCCGATTTCTGACGATTTTGAAAATATCGACGATATTTTCAATCGTCTGAAGCCCGATTCACATCCCTAGTGTATATGACTGAAGTTGTGAATAAAGATTATGTTTTAAGAAAGGATGGAGTAAAACTGAATTTCTGCCTCCAGGCCTGTGGGAATCACTGCTCGTTCCCATATGTGGATTATCTTTCTTTTCGTTTGTACTTAGCACTGGAATTGGCTCCAAAACTCTTCTGACTTACATTTAACCTCCTAATTCAGTATTAAAATAACATCTATGGGTGAGATTAGTTATTTCAATATTAATATAGCACTCAATTTTTGTTCTCCTTCTTGGATGAGTGCAAGCAGCAGTAAGCATAGAATAAATTCATATTCCTAGTTGATTAGAGATGTGTGTAAAAGCAGTATTAGACATATTTGTAAAAGCTTTGAAAGATCCTAATATTTTATTGTAAATATGACAGAAGATGTGGACTTTTAAATCTGGTTTACTGGTCAGCCAAATTTTTTAAATTAGGAGGATTTGCTCTTCATTGAACGAGTGCGAACATCAAGCTGAAATTTTGTCAACTAGATTTGTGGCCCGTGGTTATCCTGAAAAGGTTATTAGTCAGGCATACAAGCGAGCAAGATTATCTGACCATCGACCTTATTGCAGCATAAACCAAAGAAGAATGCTCATAGTTTGGTTTGTGTTTTACAACATACCTCTTTATTGTCTGAGATTGCTGCTGTTATTCACAAGCATTGGCATGTGTTGGCTTTGCATAAGATTTTTCAGGAACCACCATTGATAGCCATTTCCCGAGATACAAATATTCATGATCGTGTGGTAAAATCTTTCTATGGACATTCTCTTCCTGTGGAGCCGGGTGAACATCGTAAATGTAACAATTGTGATTTTTGTCAATATTCAATAGAAGGCATGACCTAGACTGACCCTGTCATGGGATATTGTGTGTATAGGAAACACAATATAGACTGCACATCTCATCATGTAGTATATGTACTGATCTGCTCCTGTCTTAAAGTGTATGTGGGTCCCCCTTGTCGTTCAATCAAGAAAAGATTAATTGAGCATCGGTCAAAAGTTAACACTAGAAATATGAGTGTTCCGATTGTGCAACATTGAATTGAGTTTCAACATTCTTTTCAACAGATTACTTGGACCATTATTGATCATGTTCAAGAATCACCTCGTGGAGGTGATATAAGTGCACTGTTGAACCATCATAAGCAGTTTTAGATTTTAACATTGGATTCAGTTTCTTCAAATGGTTTAAATGACCAGCTGGATTAGATATCTTTACTCTGATTCGTTAAGGATTTAGAAGAATTTTGTGATTGGCCAGTTCCAGGTCACATTGTGATGTTTAAATGTACCTTGGAAAATGATGGTTAGATGCTGTAATGTCAGCTTATGGCGCACTTGCTCAAAGCATGAACATGTTTTTTATTGAAATAATTTTCACCACTGGAATATAACATTACCCCTGATGAAGGATTTGTTTTTTGAAATGTGATCATGTCGGGAGAGATTTGTGACAGTAGAGCTATTAATCAAATTATCTTTTGAAGTGAAGAGTAATTTACAGCCTATTATATGTCTAGCAGTTTTTATGTTTTGTTAGAATTTTTATGTATGTTGACTTTGTAAGCTGCCTAGAGCTGTGAGTAGGCAGCATATACATTTTCTAAATAAATACATTTTCTTCAGCTATATCCTTCTTCCAGTTTTTGAAGGAAGATCTTTAGGATAAAATAGCCCCTTTCACCTCACCTCACCTCACCTGGCAATCATTTGGCCATTCTTCCACCTTTATTAATGTGTGGAATTCATCTGGACTGTGCTTCTAAGATTGTATTTTTTAACAATGTCCACTAGGGATGTGAATCGTTTTTTGACGATTTAAAATATCGTCCGATATATTTTAAATCATCAAAAATCGTTAGGGCCACGATACAATACCAATTCCCCCGATTTATCGTCAAAAAATCGTAAATCGGGGGAAGGGGGAGGGCAGGAAAACTGGCACATTAAAACACCCTAAAACCCACCCCCGACCCTTTAAATTAAATCCCCCACCCTCCCGAACCCCCCCCCAAATGCCTTAAATTACCTGGGGGTCCAGCGGCGGTCCAGAACGGTCTCCTGCAATTGAATCATGTTGTCTTCAGCCGGCGCCATTCTGCGCCGCCATTTTGCAAAATGGCGGCGCAAAATGGCGGCGGCCATAGACCAACACAATTCGACTGCAGGAGGTCATTTCGGACCCCCGCTGGACTTTTGGCAAGTCTTGTGGGAGTCAGGAGGCCCCCCCAAGCTGGCCAAAAGTCCCTGAGGGTCCAGCGGGGGTCCGGGAGCGATTTCCTGCCGCGAATCGTTTTCCGTACGGAAAATGGCGCCGGCAGGAGATCTAATGCAGGAGGTCATTCAGCGGGGGTTCCGGACCCCGCTGAACGACCTCCTGCATTTTGCGCCGCCATTTTGCAAAATGGCGGTGCAAAATGGCGGCAGCCATAGACCAACACGATTCGACTGCAGGAGGTTGTTCCGGACCCCCGCTGGACCCCCAGGTAATTTAAGGCATTTGGGGGGGGGGGGGTTCGGGAGGGTGAGGGATTTAATTTAAAGGGTCGGGGGTGGGTTTTAGGGTGTTTTAGTGTGCTGGTTTTCCTGCCCTCCTCCTTCCCCCGATTTAGCTACGGACCGCCGCTGGACCCCCAGGTAATTTAAGGCATTTGGGGGGGGGGGGTTCGGGAGGGTGGGGGATTTAATTTAAAGGGTCAGGGGTGGGTTTTAGGGGGTTTTAGTGTGCCGGTTCACGATTTTAACGATTTTCACGATACTCTAAACACCCACTGCAGGAGGTCGTTCAGCGGGGGTTCCGGACCCCGCTGATCGACCTCCTGCAGTCGATCTCCTGCCTGCGCCATTTTCCGTACGGAAAACGATTTGCGGCAGGAAATCGCTCCCGGACCCCCGCTGGACCCCCAGGGACTTTTGGCCAGCTTGGGGGGGCCTCCTGACCCCCACAAGACTTGCCAAAAGTCCAGCGGGGGTCCGGAACGACCTCCTGCAGTCGAATCATGTTGGTCTATGGCCGCCGCCATTTTGCGCCGCCATTTTGCAAAATGGCGGCGCAGAATGGCGCCGGCTGAAGACAACACGATTCAATTGCAGGAGACCATTCCGGACCGCCGCTGGACCCCCAGGTAATTTAAGGCATTTGGGGGGGGGGTGAGGGAGGGTGAGGGATTTAATTTAAAGGGTCGGGGGTGGGTTTTAGGGTGTTTTAGTGTGCCGGTTTTCCTGCCCTCCCCCTTCCCCCGATTTAGCTACGGACCGCCGCTGGACCCCCAGGTAATTTAAGGCATTTGGGGGGGGGGGTTCGGGAGGGTGGGGGATTTAATTTAAAGGGTCGGGGGTGGGTTTTAGGAGGTTTTAGTGTGCCGGTTCACGATTTTAACGATTTTCACGATACTCTAAACACCCAAACGGCGACAATACGATTCCCTCCCCCTCCCAGCCGAAATCGATCGTTAATACGATCGAGGACACGATTCACATCTCTAATGTCCACACCTGTTGTGTATTCTTTGTTGCGTCCGTCAGTCCTCGACGGCTTCACCCCGTTTGCCTCACCTTATTCACGACTCCTCCCACTTACCTAGGCAAGATGGCTATCGGCACGTCTACAAGCCGACCTCTCTGGCATCCCCAGAACGGTTATGGTGCAGCCTCCTGCCATTGCTCCTCCCAGGTACCTACTAGGGTGTTATGATCACTATTGCCAAGCAGCCCTACCACCATTACATCTTTTACCAAATCCTGTGCTCCACTGAGCATTAGATCTAAAATAGTTCCCTCTCTGGTTGGTTCCTGAACCAATATCTCTATAATGCTGTCATTTATTCCATCAAAGAACTTTATTTCTCTAGCATGTCCTGATGTTACATTTACCCAGTCAGTACAGGGGTAATTGAAATCTCCCATTATTACTGCACTATCAATTTGGTTAGCTTCCCCAACTTTTCTTAGCATTTCATCGTCCGTCTTATGATTTTGGCCAGGTGGATGGTAGTATACTCCTATCAGAAAACTCTTCCCCAACACACAAAGGATTTCTACCCATAAAGATTCTATTGTGCATTTAGTCTCTTGCAGGATGCTTATCCTGTTGGACTCTATGCCATCTCAGACATAAAGCACCCCCCCCCCCCCAATTAAGTTGCTCCTCCCTATCATTGTGACTTAATTTGTACCCCGGTATAGCACTATCCCATTGGTTATCATCCTTCCACCATGTCTCTGAGATGCCAATTAAAGTCTATCTCATCATTCACTGCTATACATTCTAACTCTCCCATCTTACTTCTTAGACTTCTGGCATTGGCATACAGACATTTCAAAGTGTGTTTTTTGTTTGTATTAACAGTCTGCTTTTCAGTTGACAGGGATAATTTAGAATCTTTTAGCTCAGGTGATTTTTTACTTATAGGCACATGGACTACTTTTGCTTTTTTTGGAACCTTTCTGTTAGGATGACCTAACTCTCCTGCTATATTAGTATTCTTCGAAGATAACTTCCTCCATGTGCTGCTGAGTGACTGTCAGCTTTCCCCTTTGTTCTAGTTTAAAAGCTGCTCTATCTCCTGGTTCCACCCTGGTTAAGGTCCCTTTGGAAAAGACTCCCTTTCTCCAAAATGTTCCCCAGTTCCTTACAAAATGGAATACCTCTTCTTTGCACCTTGCATTGAGACTACCTAAAAACTTAGATTTAAGCTTTCTTCCCTGTGGAACAAAAGACCATATGGTGCCATTGTGAAGAGAGAGCTCCAAATTCTACTAGAACTCCAGATCTTAGAATCCTTCTCCTAAAAGCCTCCTGCTTCACATGGGAGCAGTAGTTTTTAGAGATGTGAATTGGAACCGGAATCTGATTGGTTCCGGTTCCGATCCAAATCTTAAAATTTTTATCGCCCAGCCCGATTTGAGTTCTGTTTATCGGCTGCGCCCGATCTGATAATCAAATCTCTCCCCCCTCCCGAACCCCCAAAAAAGGTTTTAAAATTACCTGGTGGTCCAGCGGGAGCGCGGGGAGCGATCACCCGCTCTCAGGCCATCGGCTGCGTTAATAAAAATGGCGCCGATGGCCCTTTGCCCTTACCATGCGACAGGGCAAAGGTAGCGCCGGCACCATTTTGAATATTGGCAATACGGCCTGAGTGCAGGAGATCGCTCCCGGACCCCCGCTGGACCCCCAGGGACATTTGGCCAGCTTGGGGGGGCCTCCTGACCCCCACAAGACTTGCCAAAAGTCCAGCGGGGGTCCGGGAGCGACCTCCTGCACTCGGGCCATATTGTCAGTATTCAAAATGGTGCCGGCGCTACCTTTGCCCTGTCACATGGTAAGGGCAAAGGAATGGCGCCGATGGCCTGAGAGCGGGAGATTGCTACCCGCGCTCCCGCTGGACCACCAGGTAATTTTAAAAGGTTTGGGGGGTGGGGTCGGGAGGGTGGGGGAGGCTAAGGGGGTCATTTTAAAGGGTCGGGTGGGTTTTTTTTTTTATTGGGCCATCGGCGCCATTTATATTAGTGGCAGCCAAAATGGCGCCGATGGCTCGATAGCAGGAGATTGCGCCGGGACCCCCCCCCCCCCCCACTGGACCACCAGGTAATTTAAAACATTTTGGGGGGGGGGGGTCGGGAGGGTGGGGGATTTGTTTTAAAGGGTCGGGGTGGGTTTAGGGGTTGTTTTGGTGTGCCGGTTTTCCCGCCCTCCCCCGATTTACGATTTTTCACGATAAATCGGGGGAATTTCTATTGTATCGCGACTCTAACGATTTTTGACGATTTAAAAAATATCTGACGATTTTTTAAAATCGTCAAAAAACGATTCACATCCCTAGTAGTTTTATACCCTCACATTACCTTTTTCAATGGGGAATAGTGTTCCTGCTTCGCACACTGTCATCACATGTAGGCAAGGTCTAAGTGAGACCTCTGTCAAATTGAGGGCACTCAGACCAGCTGAAGCCTCCAAATGCATGTTTGTGAAGGGCATGAATATCTTTCTAGGGGCATAAATTGGGCTCACCCCGAAATACATTTCAGTAAGGGGTAGAGCAGCGATACCCTTCCCATTTCTTATTAAGGGGCTCTTCTCAGTTCTACTGCAGTGCACTGGTTAATCTGTGGTTGGACGTGCGTTTTGGATGCATGTCCACAACCCCTTATGCTCTAAGGGGATTAGCGTGTCCAAAATCCATGTCCACCGTCCACCGTCCACCCCCCGCGAAACTAATAGCGCTCATCACATGCAAATGCATATTGATGAGCACTATTAGCTATTCTCCCCCTATTCAAAAAATGTGCGCCCGATGCACACATTTTTACCCTCATAAATTAAACCCTGCCTAGAGCAAGTGTTAATTTTTGAGCAATTTTTGAGCAATATCATGGCAATATTAAGTCGGAGGAACAAAAAGGAGGAGAACTTTATAAAAAAAAAAAGTGTGCCGGCGGTCAGGTTATGAAAAGGGATGTTCAATTTTATTCAGGCCCATACAGTAAACTGCGCGGGAGAGCTGGCGCTCCGAGGCGAGCGCCCGCTCTCCCAATGCACGCCCAGGCACCTCTCCTGGGTGCACGGTTCAGTATTTAAATTAGGGCCCGCGCTAATAAGGAGGCTCTAGGGACACTAACGCATCCCTAGCGCCTCCTTATTGGCAGAAGCGGCGGCTGTCAGCAGGTTTGACAGCCGACACTTAATTTTACCGGTGTCGGTTGTTGAGCCCGCTGACAGCCACGGGTTCGGAACATGGCACTGACAAAATTGAGCGTCTGTTTTCCAACCCACTGGCCGTGGGCAGATTTTTTTATTTTTGGGGCCTCCGACTTAATATCACTATGATATCAAGTTGGAGGGTGTACAGAAAAGCAGTTTTTTCTGCTTTTCTGTACACTTGCTCGGTACCGTCTGAAATTAACTCCTGCCTAGGCCGCACATTTTGCTTTCTGTATTGCGGGTGAATACCTAATAGGCTCATCAACATGCATTTGCATGTGATGAGCGCTATTAGTTTCAGAGGGGGGGGGGGGGGGGGTTTGGCCGCGCGTTTTCCACGCACAATTACCCCTTATTCTGCATTGGCCTGTATGAGCATCCGTTTTCCTATCCTATGCACAGTCACCTCTCCTGGGCACCCGCTGCAGAGGTGGTGCTAATGGGCGCACAATTTTCCCTAGTGCCTTCTTTTTACCGTGGCAGCCGATTTAAAGATTAAATCAGGCGCCCCAGAGAGGTCGATCGGCATGTGTTAGGAGAGCAGATGCTCAATCATGAATGCCTGTTTTCCCTATTCAGATATTGCATCGACCTTTTGGTGAGGGAGATTCTTTATTTTTCGTAAAATTATTTAGTAAGGGACTCCAGAGATCTCCCTCCTGTAGGTCAGCAGAGATGAATGAAAGCTTGACAAAGGCTTCTCTTATTCTTTTGTGTAAAGAGAGAATTTGCAGAAAAGTAAGGACTCTGTGACCTGAGTTTGATGGAAGCAACAGAACTGAAAGTTAAAAGAGAAACAGAAACTCTAGGGGCTGAAATTCCTGTCACAGACCTTTATTATTTCCTGTCCTGACTGAAAAGCAAAGATGTGATGCCTACATAGTAAATAATACGTTTGGACAGATTTCTGGAAAGTTTAAGAGATATTTCACTTTGTCAGACTCCAGAGAGTTTTTCCCCAACCTTACAGGGTGTGAAACATCTTAATATATCAAAGACAAAAGAAGAAATATCAGTTAACAGTTGACTGCAAGGATTTATTGCACTGTAATGGTGAACAACTCTCATGACTTTTTAAGAAAAAAACAAGAGGAATTTTATTACAGAGAGAATGTATGGGAGTTTATAATGTCTATTAATTCTTTAGGCTATCATTAGTAGTAAAATGACTACTTCTGCTATGACTATTACTATATTTTCTCCACTCTTTTTTTTTAAATAAATGAGCAAAGCATAAAATCAAAGCCACATTCTTGATATCAGATTTCAAAGAGAAACATGCGTGTACTTTGCCCTTTAAAATTATCTGGTCAGAACTGCCTCCACCTGTTAATTTACATGCTGATTTTTTTTTCAGGAAAATGCACACGCGGACTTGTGAAAATGTTAAAGTATGCATGTCAGGGCAAGCCCATCTGCAACCCTGCCCCTAGGAATTCCTGTGCTCACTATTGGTAAAGTTAGGGTGGTATCGAGTGACAATTTTGTAAAATTTTATTTAACTAAAAAAACTCATATTCTGTCTTTTCAAGAGGAACCTGTATAAAGTGAATTACAAACAGGCACTTTAAAATAGCACAGAAATTAACAAGATGCTATACAAATCTTCCATGCCCCATCAAACAACAACAATAAAACATTCATCTACAAAATAGCATAATGAAATTATATTATTTCTTTAAAATACAATTATGTAATGACAAAACCAAGCCTATCATATATCAATCTCAACCCCCATATCCAGCTACAGTGGAGAGCGGTATACAAATATCAGTAAAGATGAAGTATATGCCGCAGTCATCATCGTTTCCCCTCCCGTGAAGATAAACAGTTCTACTAATGTCTAAATACATGCCTAATGCTTCTTAAATCCTAATGATACACATACCAGATAAACCAACTGGTCCAACTTACTGGATAAGCAGGCAGGTTTGTAGTTTGTGCAGGATCAGAGAATATTCATTGATTTCTTTTCAAAAAGTACAAAGACTAGAGGTCACACAATGAAGTTACTAGGTAATACATTTAAGACCAATAGGAGAAAATAAATTTTACTCGATTCATAATTAAACTCTGTAATTTGCCAGAGGACGTAGTAAAAGCTGTTAGTGCAGCTGGGTTTAAAAAGTTCCTGAAAGAAACGTCCATAAACCATTATTAAGGCAGACTTGGAGAAATCCATTGCTTAAACCTGGGATAAGCAATATAGAATCTATTGACCTTTTGGGATCCTGCCAGCTTGTGACTTGGATTGGCCACCATTGGAAAGCAGGATTACAGGGGTTGATGAACCTTTGGTCTTTCCCAGTATGGAAAATCTTATCTTCTTATATTCTTATGAAGCAAATTCCAAATATTAGGGGCCATTCCTGAGAATGCTTTTTACCTTGTCTTTACTATATAAAGTAATTTTAGAGATGGGACTATAAGACTCAAAGCTTGACTGGATCGAAAGAGCTGTGATGATACTTGGCAAGTTTATCAATAAGATATTTGGGACATATCTGATAGTGTGCAATATTAAGCATAAAATTTTGAATTTTATGTGTTGAACTACTAGGAGCCGGTTCAAAGAATAAAGCAGAGATGGCTATCTGCCAATGACTATGCCCTACCACTATCATTGTAGTCTGGTTTTGAATAACCTGCAATCTAAATATTGTTACCTACTGTTGTGACTGTCCAATTCCGGAAGTGGATCCTTAGGCCGACCGACCTGGAAAGGCGGCCGGGAGGCAGAACACACACTGGGCTGTCGAGACTTCACCTGGAAACCCGTAACCCCTCCAGAGGAGCTGTAGGAGCCCGGGTCGCTAGGACTTAGGAGTCTTCACCCTGGAAGTCCGAGATCCCCCCAGGAGGAGCCCGTAGGGATGGACCGCTGGGACTTAGGCGAAGAGCAGATGAAACCCAGGAAGAAATACGGACCGGAATCAAGGCAGGCAGCAAGCAGGCAGAGTCGGAGTCACGGACTAGAGTCAAGGCAGGCGGCAAGCAGGCGAGGTCGGAGTCACAGTCTGGAATCAGGGCAGGCTACAGGCAAGCGGAGTCGGAGTCACAGGCTGGAATCAGGGCAGGCGACAGGCAAACGGAGTCGGAGTCACAGGCTGGAGTCGGGACAGGCGGCAGGCAAATCAAGAACAAGGTCAGGCAGGCAGGAACCGAAGACAGGCAGGCTGGAATCGGGAACCGGGAGAACGAGACGGCAACTAGCACTTCAGGAAGTAACCTCGTTGCAAGGCAAAGTAAGGATTCCCGGGGCCTGTTTAAATCCCCTTACCGGCGTCGACGTCATCAGGAGGCGGGCCAGGACATCCGGGGCTGTAAGCAGAAAAGGTCTGCCCTTGCGCGCGCGCGTTCCCCTCCAGAGGGGCGGAGTCTTCGGCGGCGTCTCTCTCGTGGAGACACCGCTGCCACGCGGCTCGAGAGGCCTGGAACCTGGCGGTCTGCAAGCGCTGCCATGTGGCTCGGGGAGCCCGGAATCCGGCCGTCAGCAGCGCGACAGGGGAAGGTAAGGGCCGGTCACTGACCCAGTGACCGGGATCACAACATCTTATTTAATTTATTTATTTGTTAGCTTTTATATATCGACATTCGTGGGTACATCATGCCGGTTTACAGTATAACTGAAAGAGGAAATTACAAAAAACCAGGGTGGGGGAGAGGGAGCAAATAGGAAGAGAGAAGGAGCGAGAGAAGAGAGGGAAAAACAGGAAGAGGAGAAAAACAGTACCTGATGGAAAACAACAGAGGAACATAATAAGTAGCATTGCAAATTATACACTCAGTAAGGGACTGTGTATAACCTTATACACTGTGGATAACCTTATATAAATTATACACTCCCAAAAGTATTATATATAATAACAAAAAGTATTATGTACAATAATATACATTGGGGTAGATTTTAAAACCCCTGCGCGCATAAATCCTCCCGGATTTTGCGCAGCCTTACGCGCGCCAACCCCAGATTTTATAAGATACGCGAGGCTATCGCGTATCTTATAAAATTGTTCGGTGGCGTGAACAAAAGTACACACGCGCGTATGTTTTGAAGATCTACCTCATTATCTTTAACTAGTACACACAGGAGACACTATATATGACATTACAAATTATACGTTCAGAAAGGCAACTATATATAGACTAGCAGGGTTGCTATAGGGAAAAGTAAGGTTTAAAGGATAGCAGAGGGGGTAAATAAAAGGGGTATAAAAAGGTTACTATAGGGAAAAAGGTAAGGTTTAAGGACTGGGAAAGGGGTATAAATGGGGGTATATAAGGAGGTGCAGAGAAATGGGAGACAAAACAGAGTATAAATAAAGGAGAAGGCTATGAGTACGGTAATGACAAGGGCTCTTTCTCTGAAGAAGTAGAGGGAGCAGGGGGACTACGTAGGATCTGGATCAGGGGAGGCCATTTTAAAGAGCCATGTTTTAACCCCTGTTTTGAATTTCCGAATGCATGGTTCTAGTTGGAGCTCAAGTGGCGCAGTGTTCCAGAGGGAGGGGCCTGCTATGGATAGGTCTCTTTCTCTGGTGGAAGTGTGGTGAGCACATTTAAGGGAAGGGGTGTAGAGGGTTCCTGAAAGTGCAGTTCTAATAGGACGACTGGAGGAGCGGAATTGACAAGCATCCTCAAACCAGGAGTGATTGTGGTTGTGCAGGGAGTTGTGAATAATGGTGAGGGTTTTGTATCTGATGCGGGAGGAGATGGGAAGTCAATGGAGTTCCTTAAGAATAGGAGTGATGTGGTTGGCTTTGCATGTATTTGTAAGGATTCTTGCCATAGCAATCTGTAACATTTGCAGGGGTCTAATAGTAGAGTAGGGAAGGCCTAGAAGAAAGGAATTGCAGTAATCCATTTTTTATAACATTGTCACTTGCAGGACTGTGCGGAACTCTTGCAAATGCAGTAGGGGTTTAAGTTTTTTGAGGATATGGAGCTTGAAAAATCCTCCCTTTATGATTGTGTTAATGTGGTTTTTGAAGTTTAGTTGGTGGTCTAGGGTGACACCGAGATCTCGCACGAAGTAGGGAAAAGCATTTGAGGGAAGGGTGAAGTCACAAGCAGATGATGGCATCCAGTCAGGGTGATTTGAAATGATGAGTTCAGTTTTGGAGGAGTTTAAAGCAAGGTGGAGGTTAAAGAGGAGGGAGTTAATGGAGACGAGGCAAGTTTCCCAAAACCTAAGAGATTTGGTGAGGGATTCTTGGATAGGGATGAGGATTTGGACATCGTCTGCATATAAGAAAAACTTAAGACCAAGGTCTTAAGCTATCTCACATAAATGGAATTACAATAATTTAAGTGACTGAGCACCATGACCTACATTACTGTGTGAAAATCTTCTGGTTTCAGAAGATGCCTGAGTGAGTTGAAAAGCTTCAACCACCAAATGGCCATTCTTATGACCATGGACATCTGAAATTCTACTGAGAAGGCAGAATCCAGAACACCACTCAGGCTTTTCACTTGTATCTGTAATTGGAACAGATCATTAAAACTCAACCCTAACAGACTCTGAAAGAGAGATGAAGTTCCAATCTATGGGATCCCAATTTTTTCAGCATTAAATTTTAGCCCATAACTTTCCATCCAAGTTGCTGTTATGCTTAAACAATTGATAAATAAGATTATAGATTTGGCAGAATCAGATTGTAATGGCAACAGAATCTGAATGTTGTCACTATAATTATATATCTTCAACCCAAGGCTTCTAATAATGGCTCCCAAGGGTTGATGGTATACATTAAATGATACTGGGGGCAAGGGAGACCCTGCAGGGCATCCCAATGAAGAGGATAATGCTTAGGAGGCTAGCAGTCCACCATAACAATCTGTGTCCAACTAGAAAGAAAACACAGCCACAGTCCCCCAGATGCCCAACATCTCCAACCAGCTCAAAAGAATGGCATGATCAATTGAGTCAAACACATGTAACCCCTCCTTCCCCCTTGGCAAGGGGGTCACTTTCAGAGATTGCAGAGCACTGACCACTTGTTGCAGCATCTGGGAAAAACATGGATTCATGCTATGGGGAGCAGGAATCACCTGTGAAGCTCAGGGAATCACCAAAAACAAAATCCAGACTACCCCAAGTACTGTGTTCCAAACAGAAATAATTTACTAAAGACAAAAATGAAGTCCAGGGAGAGCATTGCCCCTCAGCTACGTCTCCTAAGCCCCTTTGTCAACATCTCTCTCCCAGGGCTCAAAGTCCCCTTTATAACTCTTAGCTCACTGACCCACATTTTTGGGGAAGGAACCCTCCTGTCCCTCAGATATACACCTACACCTCTTGGATCTCCCATTGTTGGAAGATCCTCTCTTTTAAAGAATAGGCCTTGTCAGCCCTACACAAGGCTGGTAGGTCATAGAAGATCAACAGTCTTGAATCTCCTTGATCCATCATCAGTTAAGGATATCAATACCGTCTACGGGCTAAAAGCAGGCTGAAACCTGGATTGCTCTGGGCCTAATCCTTTAGTATCTTCTAAAAAGTCACATAATTGCAGTTATGGGAGCCTCAGTCATTTTTGCTATAAATGATAGATTTGAAATAAGATGGTAATTTTCACACAGCGAGGTATCCAGGGAAGATCTTTTTTCAAAAGTGGCTTCACCTTTGCCTGTTTCCATGATGCTGGAAACTGCCCTATAGAGAGGAAAGCATTAATAATTAAAGTAAGCCAGGCCAGGGAAGCTTTGAAAATTAACTTCACAATGTCCAAACACTGAAAATGGTGCCTTGATATCCACCCCATGCAAAAGAAGTTCTTTGATTGTAAAGTATGCAGGATTCCAACATAGATGTGGATTATTACTTCTCCAATGTGCTCTCTTTTTCTCCAGGATGCATTTGAAATACTGGCAGAAAATTATGAGTTCAATGCAAATAAAGGACCGTGCTTGGCATTTAGGAGAGCAGCGTCGGTGCTGAAATCCCTTCCATTTACCATAGTCAGAATGAATGATGTGCAAGGACTACCCTGCCTGGGAGATGAAATTAAAGGTGTCATTGAGGTAATGCAACACTGACTTTTGTCATTTTGCTTCTGGACTGAAATGACAAAGAATGATTGAATCTGATACCCTATAGATTATAAGTAATGATATAATATAAAAAGTTCTATGACAATTTTTTGATTCCATTGTGTAAAATTTATTTCCACTGGCAGATAAACTATTGCAATTTAAAATACAAATAATGCTTTTAAGTTGTTTTCACGTTCATATTTTTACATATGTTTATAATAGTCTATTTATAGTTATTTGCTTGTTTCTTTATTGGTAGTAGTATTTAAGTTGTGTAAAAAACCTGAAATAAAATTATAGGAAAATTGGATGGGAAAGAATTATTCCCCTGCCTTCAGGAAGGATCCTGTATATCTATCTTTTCACAGACAAATACTTGCCTAAGCTGCTTTTCAACCCCTCCATTGTTTGAATTTCCTTTATTTTAATAGGTATCTGGTTTCAGTAGATGCGAACTCTCATAGTGCTTCCTAATTTTTAATCTAAATCCCTTCTGCAGCAATTTACTCGTTAGCCTGTTATTCATGTCCTTCAATGGAGATTCACATCTTTTTTGAAGAGGGTGCAAAAAAACTGAACTCAGTACCATATCAATGGCCTAACCAATGCTGAGTAGAGTTGTGTCTTCCATATGAATAAGTCCCCAATTTTATATGCATGCATATACAATATGAAGACTTCATTTTTCCTGGATCTCTTTAATTCAATCTCAGATCATGGTTGAGATTTTGTCCTACAAATAAGCAAGGAACACAATGAAAGCAGAAAAATCCATCTTTTACTAAGAAATATCTGAGAGGAGACACCAGTAATTCTAATTAAAGTCTCAGTAACTAAGACCGGGGAATCCCATAGCAAAGACTAAGGCTAATTACTAGGCTATGTGACAAGGTACATAACACAAAGGATGCACAAAAAGTACATGTTTTGTTTCATGGATAATTTCAGGACAATCTGACACTTGCCTTTTCTGAAAAGCTTTTGCCAGAGAACTGAATGGCAAACATTTTGTGTGAATAGTCAAGATCTGGTAAATCTTTCACAGATAAAAACAGCATGTGGCATGGTCTTCTGAATATGATAATAAATGGTGAATCCATTACATCTTCCTAAAAATTTAAATGTGAAATCATTTTGTCTTTGATAATATGTGTAGCCCCTCTTCTAGTGGTTGCTATGAAGGAAGAAATCATACCCCATTCCAGGGCTTAATTCAGGCAAAGTCTCTCCAAACCTCTTCTCTGAAAGGGGGAGTGAGGGAAAAGGAAAGACATAGTATAAAGAAGACTCTTTCTGTAGGGATAAGCTCAGTCTCTCGGTCTCTGAAATTTCTTGAGTAGTGATCCTCCCAGATCTCATGCAGAACCAGAGCACTACTAGATCCAGATTTCTAGCAGAAAGAATATTCCATTGGTGTGGAAGGAGAATAGAGAAGCATTTTATGGGGGTCATTTTCAAAGGAGTTACGCATGTAAATGTGACATACTATCGTAGCAATTTTCAAAAGCTATTTACTCGAGTAAAGTGCACTTACTTGAGTAAATCCTATGGACAATTCAATGGCATATATTGTAGCAATTTTGAAAAGCCCACTTACTGGAGTAAAGTGTATTTACTCGAGCAAAAACCAGTTTTGCTCGAGTAAATGCTTTTTAAAATCTACCCCTATGTGTATTTGTAGCTTCCTCATGTGGAGCTTAGAATGAGGTACTCTTAGGGGTAGATTTTAAAAGGAGCGCGCGTGGTGTACATGTGCGTGCACTACCCAGCGTGCGCAGATGTACGCCCAATTTTATAACTTGGGCAGGCATGCGCAAGTTATAAAATCAGGGATCGGCGCGCGCAAGGGGGTGCACAATTGTGCACCTTGCGCGCGCCGAGCTGCGCTGCCTTCCCCCCATTCCCTCTCAGGCCTCTCCGAAATCGGAGCGGCCTGTAAGGGAACTTCCCTTCCCCCTAACCTGACCTTCCCACCCCTTCCCCTAACCTTTCCCGCCCCTAGCCCTACTCTAACCCCCACCAAAACTTTTATCTTATCTTTTGTGCCTGCTTCTGGGCAGGCGCAAGTTGCGTGCACCGGCAGCCTGCCGGCACGCGATCCTCCGACACAATGTCAATGGCCGCTCTGTCGGAGGCCTCTGGCCCCACCCCGCCTCTGGCCCCACCCCGCCCCTTTAGTAAAGCCCCAGGACTTACACGCGTCCCGGGGCTTTACGTGCGTCGCCGGGCCTTTTTTAAAAAAGCCCGGCACGCATAACCCTTTTAAAATCCAGCTCTTACAATATATTACCCTTACCACCGTTTTAAGGTGTGGAATTTTAAGCTGACCCTTCTAGGGACAGCATGTCCATGTCTGTTCCCTAGTTTTGTTTATTTTTAAGGAAGAAGACCTCTGGGATCTCTGGATTGAGACCTGGGTTCAGAAAAGGAGATAGAGAGAGCTTTCAACCTTTTGAAGAGCTGTGTTTGAAACAGTGCGGACTACGTTTAGAAACCTGTTGACTTTTGAGTGTCCCGAGAGAGAAATTTTTCCATCCCCCTCCCCCAAGCAGTCCTCATTGCTGCTTGTGTGAGCTGATGATGCATCGCGACTGAGCCCTTTTCTGTCATTGCGTCCCTCCCTCCCCATCTTTCCTGAGTCCCTTTCATGCTGCAGCTCACCACTCAGCACTTTCAGCCATGGCATCATATCCCCTCCTCCAGCAATTGGCCAAAAACATTACCTCGTTCCCCTGAATGGATCTCACTGTTAGTGTGGTCCTAGCTGCTTTACCACTCAGTAGGCAGGCCGTGTGGCTGCAAGGCCCAAATGCATGAACACATTCCCTCTGCATGAGGAAGTGGCAAGTGTGATGTAATAAGGCCACAATGACATGTAAAGAGTTGGGAACAAAATGGAAATATTCATTTAAAAAATGGATCCCCACTAAAGGCCAGAAGTTTGTTTTGTATTATTATGATTTTCTGTGACTTTAAGTGTAGCTTTGAGAAAGACGGGTTGGGTGGGAGGGGGAGGAAAGCAAATAAATGCATTGGCCCCTGGGCAACGGAGACCCATGGTTACTAGGGATGTGCAGAGCAAAATTTTATGTTCATATTTTTTATGTCCGAAAGGGGGTCCCACTTGCGGCCAATATGGACATAAAAAAAATCCAATGAGTTGGGTATATGTACATATGTGCAAAAAAAAAATTTAAACCCCCTCACCCTCCTTAATCCCCCCCCCAGACTTACCACAACTCCCTGGTGATCGAGCGAGGAGTGAGGACGTCATTTCTGCAATCCTTGGCGAGAAGCATGTGACGTCGGTGGCACGTCGAGTGACGCGGTGTCACGTGATTCCTGGCTCGTTCGCGCCGGACGGCTCGTTCGGCCCAAAAAGAACTTTTGGCCAGCTGGGGGGGCCTCCTGACCCCTCCTGACCCCTCCTGACCCCACATATCGAACATATCTATGTTCGATATGTGGGAAATCCGATCGTTTATGTCGAATCAATTTTTTAAGTAAAAAAAAAATATGAGTTGCGTTTTACTAATGCGGTCAATCCGAATGCACACCCCTAATGGTTACATCACTATGGGTAGCCATTCTGCTTCCCTATTTCACTCTAAGGGATCTTCATACAAATGTCTCCAGAACTTTTCTGTTCTAGCTTTGGCTGGTGGTGTTTTAATTGTACTAATGTTGTTCTCTCTCACTTCCTGGCAGAATTACTTTGGGTTCTGTATAAATGTTTCATCTTGATGTCTTTCATTTCTGTTTTCTTCATATCTTCGCAGCTTTTGTACTTCTGCTGCTATTTTCAACTTATTATTGGAATATATAAATGTAATGTCTTCTGCTAGTGCAGCATGCTTCAGCATGAGGTTTTGAATTTTTTCTCATTATTTTTGACATCCTCGGTTCTTTGAAGTACTTGTCTACCAGTGACACTTTTGCATGCAGTGATTTTATTTTTTCCTCTATACATCTTTTCCAAAGAAGAGTTATCTTTTTCTTCTGACTTCTGTGTCCTTGTTGGTATAAATCTCTCAGTAATGAGTTTTGCTGCACAATATTGTATCTGATTTATTTCTGTGATATCAATAGATGGTCCCTTTATGCAGATTATGACTTTGTTGATCTTACATATCATAATTTTTTCTTTGGGTGTCAGATTTATTTTAGATAATCTTTCCCTCTTCTGTATTCCAGCATACATATCAGTTCCCATATAGGCCAGGAGCTCAACTGCTGATGCATCCATGTCCTCATTCCTCTCCTGACTTTTTTCTCTCTTCTTCCTGGCCTGTCTTAAATTGCTTTCATCCTCTCCTGTTATACTATTCTTATCCATTACCTCCTCCAGTTGCTGTGGCTCATATGTTGCTCAAATTTTCAATCACTGGTATTTCACATGTTACCTCTTTCAATTGCTGTTCAGATACCTCTCTTATGCAGCTCCTTAGCAGTTCCAGTGCTTATCATGGAGCTCCTTGGCTACTCTTCCTCCTTTCTCCTGGTGCTCCTTGGCTACGGCCAGCATCTTTTTTGGGTATTCCTTGGCTGCTCCTCTAACACTTCTCTCCAAAACTTCTATAGGGAGCCTCAGGTTTCTCCTTTCTCCTGCAAATGATATTTTTCCATTCTCTCAACTTCTTCCTAAATGATCCAAAATGAATGTATAAAAGGGACAATGAATCCTTTTTCCTCACTCCTCTCTCTCATGGGCAGGAAAGGTTGACTGAAAACTTTCTCCCAAATAAAATCTCTAGACACAAAGTACTAATAAAAACTCATAACATTGAGATCCTCTCACTAACCACTGGATGTGAGTCAGAATAGATGGATTTCTCACATCCTCAACTATTCAGTAAGGGGTTTTCAGCTAATCCTGGGTAAGGATAGGGGAACTAGAAAAATGGATCTTCTCACCTCAACTTCCAACCAAAAATGCCACATTGAATCCAAGGCGCTCCTGCTTATGTGCAGGTATAGCAGTACTGTTGCAGTAGCCTCCAATGGAGGTGCTGTGCCATATTCTTCTACTCCTACACTACTTGGTCTTAATACTAGGCCAGATTCTCTAATAGGGATCCCACGGGATCTTTATATATATGTGTAGGTATGCCATAGATATCTTCACTAGAGACTGGTCTTAGGTTTGGACTAGTGAGGAAGTAGGAGTTGGAGAAAACCACTTTGCCACAGCACCACCATTGGAAGTTGCTGCAGTTGTTAGCGCCTACTTGCTCAAGAGCCTGTAGTGCTGAGATCATGGTGGGATTTTCTTTTGGACATTCAAGTGAGAGGATCATTTTGTTAGTTCCCCTTTTCCTATTTAGCTGGAACTTTCGTCTCTGACTGAATAGGGTAGGAAGTGAGACAATACATTGCTGGTCCACATCCTGTGAAAGGTGGAGAGTGTGCCAGTAATTTTTGATTTTTAAGTGATTTTGATTCTGTTTTTCTAGTTTCATCAGTCCTGCACAGCATGGGATGCATTCTTCTGCTGGTTAAAGGTAGGAAGAAAGAAATCACTTTTTCTAATTCACACCCAGTGGTTGGAATATGGCATCTCTGTGATTGAGACTTTTGAGATTTTTGTAGCTTTTTTGTTTTGGGAGAACATTTTTCTGCCTACTCTTCCTGCCCAGGAGTATGAAAAAGAAAGGATTTTGTCTTTTTTTTCACACTGTGGAGTTTTGTGGCTTTCAGTCTGAAGGATCATCTGAGAAGAGTATTAAGGAGTTCAAGGATTTCACAGGAGTCTCCAAGAAAATGTGGCAAAAAGATACAGAAACAGCCCCAATTATATTGGATGTCACTGGCTTGATTAAAAAGAATTTCCAGGTGCATCTAGATATGTTGCCTGTGCATATAACATCTTATGAACTTCAGAAGGAGGCTTTCTTTGGCACAATGCAAGTATTAAGAAGAGCATTAGCTGTAAATTTGGGAGACTGAGATCAGACTCAACATACCTCGGCTTACGAGTGAGGTTCATGCCTCTTAAGGTACGTGCAAAATTAACCCATTTGGAGACTTTACCCCATTAATCTCAACCATGGGAGGACAAGGATTGACAGAGGTGGAGTTATAGGAACAAGCAATGGACCTCTGGTCATATTTTTTTTGACAAGAAGAACCGCTTAAGATAGGAGATTTCATTCCACTCTGGGGATCTTACTTTCCATTCCCTGGAAGAGAGGATACTCTGGAACCAGATACCATGGGACACTTGAATACTGATCAGAGAAAATGTGTCTGGTGCCAACCTATTATAACTGAGCAAGTCATAGCAATAAACTTTTCTTTTGGTACACTCACCCTGAGTGTCCCATCTCGGTTGTTGGCACTTACTTTCATCCTGAGCTTTTTAGTATAACACTCTGGGTCCTGGAGGTATACCCTACCCCGCATTCATATAATCCATGCCAGAGTTGGGCAAGACTTCGCCAGGACTTAGCCCCGGGATTGAATGTGATCCCCCACTCCCTTCTTCACACCACATTCCAATTTCCTAGTTTCTACTAGAAGAAGGGCTACAGATGTTTGTTCTATTTTAATGCAAAAAAGTTGAGGTACAGAGGGATATTTTTAACAATTAATTTGTAAGGAGCAAAAATGCAATATTTCTCCAAATATTTGCACCTTTTTGTTTTCATGTGGAAAATTTTGCACATCTTTAGCAAGAATGCATATGGAATCCAAGCATCATTTTTCCAAAAAAGTAATTTGTAGCCATAAAGGAATGCTTTTCATGACTATTTAAAATATGATAGTTCTGTTATTTTAATTAATATGACTCTCTCCCCCCAATACTAAGCATATTGGGATGTGTGCTTTATAAGTTCAATTAATGAACTGATCTAATTTTCTTCTTTTTATTTCATGTTTTGGGTAGGAGATAATAGAAGATGGAAAGAGCTCTAAAGTGGTAGATGTTTTAAATGATGAAAAGTACAAGTCATTTAAAGTAAGTATGTCCATTTTGGGTTGATCTTAATTATGCAATAAATACGATAATTTTGTACTATTTTTTAGTAAGCTGTTTACCTGCATCATTCTCATGTATTCTGTTTTGAATCACTGTACTCTCCTATAAAACATGGGGGTCCTTATTTGAAGGCACTTAGCTGGATAACTGATTTTTTAATATTTGGGCACTTATTTGGCTAAATGTAGCTGAATACATATTCCAGGGTGGATCCTGGGTGGAGTTAGTTTATCTGGATAACTTGGTTTTTGCATCATAAAGCAGTCCTAAAATTAGCAAGATAAACTTATCTGGCTAACTTTATGATAGCTGGGTATATCCAAAGGTGCCACTAAATATCCCTCCAATCTTTTACGGCTATGGGGGTCATTTATCAAAGTGCTATATGACGTTTTCGCATGCGTTAAGGCATTTTCGTATGCGAAAAGCACCTTTAACACATGCAAAAACGCCTTTAACGCATGCGAAAACACCATAACGCATGGTGCGATGCAAATTAGGAAAAGGGTTTGGGGTGGGATTTCTGGCCAAGTGGGCTGGCTTTGAAATTTGTGAAGCCATATCGCACGGCTTTAATGTGGATTTTAACTACACCTTTTTCATTTGCGTTAAGCCGTGCGATATGGCTTTATCGCACTTTGTGATGTTTTTGCAAATAGCGTTTTCAGTATTTTAAGCTGCTAGGGAGAGAGAGAGAGAGAGCACCTAGCTATAGGGCCCTCATGCTGTTGCGATGCTGCCCACTGGCCTAGCCGCAAGCAGCCTCTTACCTCCGCCAGCCAGTCTGCCTTCCGACGCCATTTTTTGCGGCCCTGAGACCAACGACATCTCCCCGCTGCTGTCTGCAATGGGCCCCGTCCATCTTCATGGCCTGGAACCGCCGCTGCTGCGCTCTCCCTCACAGCCAGGAGGCCGCCGCCGAAGTCCTCCTCTTCATGACTCAGAAGCCACCACCTTCTTCGCGGCCTGAATCCGCCACCATCGCCACTGCTTTCTTTGCGGCCTGAGCACCGCCTCCACCATCTTGCTCTGGCTAGGCCGCCTCCAAAGCTTTCCTCTTCAGCAGCCTGGAGGCCACCCCGAAGTTCTCTTCCACGCAGCCAGGAGGCCGCCGTCATCCAGGTCCTCTTCTGTGGCCAGGAGACCACCCCAGAGCTTCTCGGCAGGGAGCCGCTGACATCAGGCCTACTTCCTCCTGTGCGGCAGGACGCCACTCTCCAAGGTCCTGCCTTCCTGCTAGGTGCACAGCTGTGGCTCTCTTCACCATTTAAAGGGCTAGCAGTGGGCTGTCCTCCTGGGCTCCTCCTGCTGATGTTCCAAGGCGTTTCCTCTCAGTCCTATAAAGGGCTCAGCCTTCAGTTCTTCTTCGCCTTCGCAAGGAGTCGGTCATGGAGTCGGACCTCTCCTAGATCTTCAGTTCCAGCTCTTCTCTCCAGGAGTCCTCTGTGATCCCTCTTCACTTCTTCAAGGCACTCTGTTCTTCATTGGTCCTGCTTGTCTTCGTCCATGGTTCTTGAATCTCTGTCGTCGTCTTCATTCCATGTTCTGGTCTCTCGTCAGATCCCATCCTCTTGTCTTCAGATGTCCTGATGTCTCTGTGTCTTCAGATGTCCTGATGTTACCATGTCTTCTCGTCTTCAGGTGTCCTGACATCTCCCTATCTCCAGATGTCCTGACGTCCCCTGGTCTTCGGATGTCCAGACGTTCCAGTCTCCTGATGTCTTCGTCCGTCATGTTCTAGTCATCACTGTGGTCCTCCTCTCTAGAAGTCCCTTGATGTCCAGATGCCATAGGTGTCCTGATGTCCCATGGTACCGGTGTCCATTGATATCCGATGACCTACATTTCAACCCTGATGATCCAAGTCTTGCTTCTGATGTCCTTTGTTCGGTCCTGATCCTGAAGAACCATCAATCCTTAAGTTATGGGTTCAGTTTTCTTGCCCCGGACCTCATCTCCAGCTGACCATTTCCTGGGAGTAAATCCATTCCTATCCGATGTCTGTTTCCTGGTGGCTCGAGTCCTCTTCCGGCAGGATTTGTCTTCAAGCACTGCCCGGATTCCTCCCAGTACCTGAGCCTCTATCTTCATCTGAGTATCCTGAGTCCTTATCCTCATCTGTGTCTTCCCCAGTTCCAAATCCTCATCGAGTATCTGGAATCTTCACCTGACTCTCTAGAATCCACTTCTGATCTCCACCTACGTCTGAGCATCTAGCTCTGAGTTCCAAGAAGAAGCAGGAACCAGGAATCAGGAACCCAAGGCACCAGAAGACTCACCAAAGTGAGCAGACTTGTTGCCAAGTCAAGGAGTGAGCGGAGGAAGTCTCACTTTATACCTCCCCATGCCTAGCCCATTAGGAGCAGGGGCAGGCAATTTGGAGGACAAGGCCCCTTTAAATCTGCAGAGGAGGCGTGGCCTCATGCCTAAGGGCAGGGCAGCCATCTTGGATCCCGGAAGCTGTGCAGAGTGGCCCGTCGTCACAAGGGGAGGCCTGGGGCACCTTCCCCGCTGGCAATCACCGCGGGGAGCCGCAGTGAGGAGCGGGGACGAACGGCCTGGATTCCCTGGTGCTACCGCGGCGGCCCCAACACTGCGACTCAGGTAGGGGGTCACGGCTGCGGGCGGCCGCAAGACACAACACTAGAACTTAAAAAGCAGTAGAGAATATCATTCTTTCAAAGAACAGTAAAATAACATTGAATGAATATACTATAGCATAAAGAAATTAGAAAATAATATTTCTGAAATAGCTGTTCATCTCCTAAGAGATACATTCAGGTAGCTATAACACAGAAATGCATTTTTTTCAAAGCATTTTTTGCTTTCTATTATTTCTAAATTTCTCTCCCTCCTTCCTTTCATGCTCAAAAATCAATTGAGACTCTCCAAGTTCCTCACAAGGTAAAGATTAGGAATAGAAGAGCCTTCCAAGGCTAAGCCCTTCAATGGGCCCTCTACCTGAAGGGAGCACTGCAGGTTCAGTGTAGCATTTCAGAGGAAAATTGCTAATGAAATCCCAACACTCACAATGCAAAAATGATCGCAAATACTAAGTCATACCAAACATCTGGCTATGTAGAGATAAGAAAAATGCCTCATATTAAAGAAACAGGCTCCAAGTGTGAGATAAATACAACCAATATAAAAGTATGCAACAAGTTGTACATATTTCCAAGGTAATCTTTTGGCTCTTCAAAGTCATTTGGTATGATTTACACTGAGACTGCACCTAGCTATCAGCCCTCCCTTAGGTGTCTCTTTAGTGCAGGCAGCTTTGTGATGTGCTTGAAGCCTGATGGGATCATAAGACAGGGAAATGTAACTTGGGTCTCCTTCACTGCAGTGCAAAAAGTACTATCTGCAAGCCAAAGGACCAGCTGAAAGGATGCTTTCACAGACTCCGAGCTTTCTTTTAGTTTCAGCTCTCTACCGTTTTTTGACCTGGTTGCTATTTGTTTTGAAGTGTTCCAAATATATAGTGCTTTACAAAATGTCAGATTATGAATGGTGACTCAAATTTATTTTTATCTGTACTGAAATATGTCTAAGAGTGAGATTACGTGTTCACAAACATAATTTAGATGCAGATGCACTATGACATTTTAACTGGGTGCATAGGAGTCTCAAGTCAATGAAGTATTTATAAAGCGGTTATTCTATTGACTGAACAGTACATTTTTAAGGGAAGAAGCTGGCATTAAAACTGGCATAACATGAGTTGCCTGTCGATTTCAACACATTGAATGAGGCATTAATGCTTGAGGGGCTAACTAATATGATATGCAGATTATGGTCTGCATTATCTTTTGGGATGTGTTTTCATTGAAAGAAAACAGGAAATTACAATTATTATATACAGATTTAAAATTATTCTTTCTAAGCTGAAGCTGGTGTGATACATCTGGCAGTTTGTAGAGCTTTAATAATACAGTATCTGCCTTCTTTTTGTCTATATATTGATAACCCTGGGATTTCCTTAGGTCTTCTTTTTGTCTCTTTCAAAATTTTAATCCAGTATAATTGAAATACATTTTAGTATTTTTAATTGGTGATGTTATAGTACAGCAACTACTATTGTAAATGTGCTTAAGCAGATGTTTGGCCTAATTGCCATTGTGATAGCAAAAGCACCAAATCTCTACTATTACTCCTACTACTTATAAACCCATGAGTCTGAAACTAGCTAAAATATGCCATCTGGCTTAAGAGATAAAATGACTACTTAAATATAATAAACTATAGCTGATGTCAGTCAATTATTGAATTATGATAAAGATATTTCTCTCTCTGTTTCAGTTTTAAATTCATGGCACCTTAGCAAACTACAGATTGCTATCTTTGCTTACAGGAAGATAAGAACTTCTTAAAAAAAATATAGGTCTTTTTCCTAAAGTATTTTAAAACCTCAGTTACACCAGCATCATAGATCCAGTAATTCAAAATGTTGCTGGCTGACCCAAAGCTCTGCTTTACCCCACCTGTGTAGGGTTTACCAATAGGGACAGAGCTACCAGAGAGGTTATTGTGCTGGAAGGAATGTTGCTGGGGTGGGTTGTGCTTTCGAGGGAGAGGAATTAACCTGTGTCGGGAGAGCTGTGCTCTGGGAAGGAGCTTTAATTTTTTTCTGGGGGAGGGGCTTCCTATCTTGGGGATAGCAGCCTCTTTAGCATTCATAGCCTGGTGTGCTAGAAACACATATTCTCATGGAAAGAATGGATATCATGGTATTCACTAAATTGTGGGACTCATGCACTGCACTTTAAAAAATGCCACAGTAACTAAGCTATGTTAAAACTGTGCATTAAGGCTCAGATAGCTCCTGCTCCATTATGGACCCAGAGGTTTTGTGGAATGAGGGGATTTGGGATGGCAGGAGGGGGCTTCCTATCTCAGGGCTAGCTGTGTTAGCTTATGCAAGATGTATTAACATGCCAATTAGTTCATTTGCATAATTTAGCATGATGGACTGATTTGCATTTTAGCACAGAAAACCGCTTTAATGCTGCATTATAGCAAAACTGGTACTTACTAAACCATGTTTGTGCTTTTAATGCAAATTAATGCCTCCGGATTTACGCACATAACCCTTTTAAAATCCAGCCCATATTACCCTGGCAGCAGTATTCTGAAGGAGTTGTAAACATTTTAACTGATAGGTAAACCAAGGAGAAGGGAGGTGCAATAATCGACTCTTGAGATGAGAAATGCATATGTTAGCAATTTCAAATAATGGGGGTCAATAAAAGATTAGAGATAGTGAATTATTTCACAGGAAAATAATGATTTCTGGACAACGGAAGAGATGTAGTGAGACATGGTGATATTAGAGTCTAATTGAACCTCAAGGGTGGTAACAACACAGTGTAGGGGTATCAAGTATCACAGGACCTCAGAAGGGACAGCTGCTTTGTGACTAAACCAAAAAGGTCAGGTTATTATTGGATAGTCAGCGAGCTATTTTATCTAGATAGTTTTTCAAGTCAGCAATTTGTAATGCAATTTTAGTATTTATAAAGACAGCAATTTGGACATTGTCAGCATTAAATGAGGGTCTAAAGCCACAATATTGGATAAGAGTGGCTAGTAGAGACAGTAAAAGATTGAAAAGGAGAGGAGATAAAATAGAACCTTGGGGAACACTAAATGGTAGAAGCATGGAGTCAGAAAGACATATTCCCATTCTTCCTAAAAAGAACCAGAAAAATAAGAGTTGAACCAGCTCAGGATGCCATTAGGGAACCCAGTCTCCTTTAAGCCAGTGGTCCCCAACTCTGTCCTGGGGGCCCACCAGCCAGTCGGGTTTTCAGGATATCCACAATGAATATGGATGAGAGAAAATTTGCATGCAAACATACAAACATGCACATTTTCTCTCATGCATATTCATTGTGGATATCCTGAAAACCCGACTGGCTGGTGGGCCCCCAGGACAAGGCTGGGGACCACTGCTTTAAGCCATTCAAGAAGGAAGGTATGATTGATTGATTGTATTGAAGGCAGCACTCATGTCTAAAAGACAATACGTTCGTCCTTACCTGCTTCTGACTGGAGTCTGATGTCATTGGTTAAGGCGAGTAGGGCAGACTATGTGGTGTGGCCTTTATGGAAACCTGACAGGGAAGAATGCAGAATGTTAGTTATACTAATAAAGTCACTGAGTTGATCAAATACTACTTTCTCAATAACCTTGGAAATGACAGCAAGGTTAGAGATAGGTTTATAGTTTCCTTCTTTATGAGAGGCTGAACCCTAGCAATTTTGAGTTGGTTAGGGAAAAGACAAAGAAGGATTAACAATAATGGACACTGGTTTTGACAGGTCATAAATAGGATTTTTTAAGCAATTTTCATGTCATGAGATTTAATTAGGATGTGGTGAGATGTATGGTCTTCAACAGAAGGTCAATACCAATAGCTGTAGTCAAGTTGAAAGAAGAGAAGCATGAGCTTGAAGAGAGACTGAAAGAGAAGAAGTGTGGAAGTAACTTTAGTGACATCAGTGAAACCGTTACAGATTGAGCAGATCTTATTTAGGAAAAAGGAGGCAAAGCTATTGGCAGAGCAACAGGGGTTTTCAGGGGATTTTAGGGATGGATGATTGGTTGGAAAATTGAGCTATGGTTTTAAATAATTATCTTGGATGTTTTTCTGCTGACTTGATCTTGCTGGAAATGAACTTCTTAGAGGCAAGCAGTTCAAGCTGATAATGTTTGTTAGTGTTGCGTATGCCGGCCACGGCAGACCTGTGGCCCGGCCCCCTCACCTCTCTTTGCCAAATCCAGCGTCTAGTTCCACGTCTCTGGCAGTGGTGAGCCGCCAGCCCCATCCTCGGGCCACCCCCGGTGGCCCGAGGATGGGGCTGGCGGCTTCTTCTAGAGGTCTCTGTGCTCTGCGAAGGGCCTCTCCACATGGTCTGTGGAGAGATGCCGCCGTTCAGCTCCGCAACCCTCCCTAGGTGCACATGCATCACTGTTGCTTATGAAGGGCCCACGCCGGGAACTTGGCCGCGGCCCTGGATGATGATGTCACCGAAGCTCCAGTACTTAAGGCCGGGCTCTGCTCCTGATAGTCGCCTTTGCAACAGGTCTCCATGCTGGTCGTGTACTTCTTTGCCTCCTGAGGATTCTCCTGCATTCTTGGTTCCTGATTCCTGCAAGTTCCAGTTCCTGTTTTTCTTCGTTCCTGCATTCCTGATTCCTAGCCCTTCTTCAGATTGACTTCTTGGACACGACCTCTGCATTGCCTGACTACGCTACTGATCCTCTCCAAGCCCAGACCTCTGCTTTGCCTGACCATGCTACTGATCTTCTCCTCGCTCAGACCTTAGCCTTGCCACCGATCCTTGATTGCCGCTGGCCCTAACTCCAGTTTGCTGTACTACGCCTCTTCAGTCTACGTCCTGGACTTGGCCTATTCAGGCTTCAGCCTGTTCTTGCTCGGGACCCTCTGTCTGACTTTCTATTGGCGCCTGGGTCTCCGGGACTCCGCTTCATCCAGTACAAACTTCCCAGCTTTGCTGTTGCTGCCTCTGGGCTGACCTCTCTACTTTTCCATCGACAATGACATACGGAGGCCCACCTAAGCCCAGCTGGCCCCGGTACCCAAAGGCTCAACCCGCGGGGAACAAGGGCTGATATTGGTGAAGTGCCAGCTGGCCTCCGTCCATCAGCCCACTCCGCCTGTCGACGGTGGGGACCCGTAGGATCCTTCCTACGGGTAGCATCAACTCCACCTCGTCCCAAGGGTCCACCTCCGGCGTAACAGTTAGCTGCTGCCCAGTTTTTTTTTATTTGCTGTAGTTTTATCTTTACGCCAGATGCGTTCAAAATAGTAGACTTGCTCTTTTAGCAACCTGAAGCCCGAGGGTTACCACGATGACAAAACAGATGATAGAGTTTATGTTGAATTAGGGACTGTGGTATCAATGGTATTGCTAAGAACGTTGCTCCAAGTCAGTTGGTGCAAGAGTCTCAAAATTGTCTGGGAAATAATCAGATTCAGAGGACAGCAGGTCTGAATTCATATGCTTAAGGACCTTTGAACAAAATGTTATTTACTACAGGAAGCCTAGGAAGTCTGTAGTTGAATTGAAAAAAGATTAATGAATGGTTTTTCCAGAGGAAGGTAAGAGACGATATGGAATTGGTGACTAGCAGGTCATTCTTGGATGAAAAAATGAGATTTATAGTACGGTCTGCCTCATGTGTAAGAAAATGAGCTAATTGGCGAAGGCCTTATCCACTGGACAGAGAGAAAGTTTTTGTCATTGGAAGTGATCCTGGAAAAGCTGTGGGCTTGACAGTTGAGGCTGCTGGAGAGAGAGGTCTTAGGAGAAGATTATTGAGCTAAGAGTTGCCAGCCAGGAAAGGTCTGTGAGTGTGATTGTTATGACTGTCACTGCCCGACGTCTCCACTCCACCCTCCTTATCTCTTTGGTGACTCTTCCTGCGGTTGATGGACGTCTGGCTGCCGCGGCGTCTGCCTGCCGTCCTTTCCGGCATCCCCGGTCCGGTTTGGGCGCTGCATCCCGCCATGTTGTTCAGCTGCCATAGGGCGCGCGAGCCGCGCGGCCCTGCTTCTTATTCCTTCTTTGGCACGAACCTCAGGGGCGTCCCCCTGTGATGACATCACTCATCACGGATACAAATGCCTACTCTATTTGCTAGCTAATCGAGTTAGCAAGGGACTCCTTATGGATGGGATTCGCTCTCCGTACCTAGCTACTTTGCCTCTCCTTATTGGACTTACTGTATCGGGGTACCCGCTCCTCGGGGGCCTCTCTCTTTTCTTTCAGGTCGCTGTCTGGAACCGGTACTCGCTCCTCGAGGACCCATGTTCCCGGACTCACTGCCTGAGCTCACTTCTGCTTGGAAGAAACCGCTGCCTGCACCATCAGTGAGTTACCATCTAGACTCTCTCAGAGCTGGTACCTGGAACCAGGTACTCGCTCCTCTAGGGCCTACCTCTATTCCAGCTTCTGTGTTACCTTCTGGGAGAAACCGCTGTGTGAGTTTTCAACCAACGAGGCTCCATACCAGATCCCTGTGTATGCTCCACTGTACTCACTATCTCACTTTCTCTCCAATACAGCACAGCTATTGAGGGATCTCTGTTCCAGTGTCCTGAGGGACTACAAGCCCAGCCGAGTTTCATTTCTGCTCACTACTGCCACCTCTGGTGGCTTCTCAACTCTGTTTAATAAAAGATAATTCTGTGTTGTGTGTCCTAAAGCTGAGCCTGACCTATGGCCCCTCACGGGACTGCCCCCTGTGGGCGTGGTCATCTGCCACAGTGTCCAAGGGTCCACTCAAAAATTTACAAACAATAACAGTGACAGGGCAGTAGCAGCTGCAAAGTCCCAGAAAGAAGCTGCCTGGGCGTGATCCTGAGAAAAGAAGCCTATTGTAGCCTGCCAGGTGCCCCAAGTTAGCAATCTGAAAGTCTGGACAAAGTGGCTGCCAAAGGAGGAGGAGAAGAAGCTGTCCCAGAGGGGGGAAGGGCACTGAAGGCCACTAAATTGAGGAAGGAGCCTACTGCATGACACAGCTGCTGGAAATAAGAGGGGCCTCAGCGAGCAGCAATGAGAGGTGCAGCAGTGGCAGTCCTGTGACCATGGTGGAGACCAGGGAGTGAGTGGTGAGCCTTTCTACGGCCCAGAGAGGTTGCAGCAGGATGAGACAACTGGGGGAGGAGGGGCTCAGAGTGACAGCTAAGCCACGGCAGATACAGGGTCACCGCATCCCCACAACCCAACCAGGCCACAGTTTGAATTATGAGAGCCAGTGGGAGGGAGGAGCTCACTGGAAGGGTGACTGAAGCCTGCACTGAGGCACCACACCAGTGTGGTTGTGGGCTGCAATGAGAGGAGTGGATGGAGTGAGGAACCAGAGTTGTCAGCTGAGCATAGGACCTCTGCCGCCACTGGCTTCCTCTCACACAATGCATCTGTGGCCAGGCGGTGAGTACCCAAGCTTCCACCACCTCAGTTTTAATTTTTAAAAAAGAGAAATTGTTGTTGGGTGCCTGGGGGAAGCTCTCAGTGCAGAGATGCTGTCCAGGCCATGATCCTGCTGATATCAGCAATGATGTCAGCGGGATCTGTGGCTTGGGGCAGGGCAGACCAATCTTAAATTTAGTTAGAAATAAAGAAAATAAAGCAATTTAATAAAAAAAATGAAGGTTGGGATCAAATGAGGAGACCCTAAGGAGGTGAATAACACCATCTCCCGGACTCCAAACTACCGTTTAAAAATTAAATTTGTCCCATTGGAGCCCTGGTTAATTTTAAGGACTAAAACCCCTAAAATGCATGAAATTTGAAGGAACTCTGGTTGGGGGTCAATAGAGAGGACCTTTATCTAAATGGTACTTGGGATGTGTTGGCGACAATTTTTTAATAGGGAAAGGTAATGCTAATGAGTGTCTGGGGAATCATATGGGGAATTATGAAGAAACATGAGTAGGCTTTTTTGTTGCCAATAGAAACATTCTTTAAACATGTTTGTGGGCAAAATTGAGATTTTGGGGGGTAATAGTAACTTCCATTGCACCCCTTTTAGTGGTCCAGTCCAGGTTGCTCCAAGAAAAACTAGGACTGCTATGGAAACATAGGAGAATTCTGAAGCCGTAAATCTTAGTTTCATTGTAATGGCTTCCCTAGTTACCAGTAAAGAGGCTGGTACAGCTGCACCAATTTTAGTTAAAGTGCAGGTACATATAACATAATAAAAAAAATAGGTAAAAGTTTAAAATATTCCAAAATACCAAACTTCAGTGGTAATAATAGTAGATAGGGAAAAACCTAATTGAAGGTCATCTAATATGAATGCTGGATAGTCACAGGGAATAATTCACACACAGACATCATCAAGCGCGAGGATATCAAACCCCTAGAAATCCTCCAGTTTAGAAGTGGAACAGAGAGAAGCTTGATTGTTTACAGAGCAGGAGTGCCGATGTAGCACTCAGCACCCAGGCCAAGTAAAAGTGTTAAAAACATTAAAAAAAAGAGAAGGAATAGTGAAAATGGAAATAGGGTATGTTTGTGTAGTATTACTGAATATGTTTAAAGCAGGGATTCCAGAGAAGGTAAGGGAAAGAATAGGATAAAGATAAGGTGACTGCAATACCATGAGTTTATTAAACAACATATTTTTCATTGTGTGTCCTTGAATTGCTGAGTTCACTCCAAAGTGCAAAAGAGGTTAACATGCATGAAAGAAAATAATGTCTGAACTGCACATAAGCTAATTGCTTCAGGGAAGGGAAAACCAGCATTAGCTCACTTGAGCTGATCAGTGGCTATACTACATACATTAAAAAAAAAACCCTACAGCCTATCAGCCTGAACTACAAACAAAAGTACCCTTTGAAGGTAATAGCCTCACCCTCCTGAGTGTGATCTAAGACAGAGCTGCAACAAAAGACAGAGCTAAGGAAAGAAAATCATCAGATAATAAAAGAAAAAAATGTTCCCATAAAGAAACCCTCAACTAGAAAAAAAAAAAAGAAAAAAAAAACTTGTACCTGATACAAATGTGACAAGTTTAGGTTGGAGATGAATGCGGGAATAAATGGTTAGTGATGCTGTTCCTTCTCTGAAGATAGGGTCTGTTCAGTTTTCATTTTATTTGTTAGCTAGAGAAGTATAGTTACAATAAGTTGATGTGGACTTTACACTGAGGGAATGCATCACACACTTTAGTTACCAGAAGATGGTGAGAGGGAGGCAGACTCTTTTTTTGAGTTTGTTGAGGTTAGGTTAGGTTAGGTAGGAAAGAAGATTCATGGAAGAAGAGACAACGAGACTACAGGACTTTCCCAGCTGTTGGCCTTCACACCAAGAACCAGAGCTAACTGTGCTCATAAAAATAAAATAGTCAGACCCGAGCTTTCATAACAAAAGATACAAATACAGAGAAACTGAAAAAAAAAAAAAAGAACAGGCAAGTAAAAAAGAAAGAGAAAAGAAACCTCCAGGAATTGCATATTTATCTGAGACAAGGGTCTTGAAAGGGAATTTCCTTCATGAACCTGAAAAACCTAAGGGACCCAAAGACTCAGTTCTTATAGATACAATAGAGTAGGGATGTGCAGAGCAAAATTTTATGTTCATATTTTTTATGTCCGAAAGGGGGTCCCACTTGCGGCCAATATGGACATAAAAAAAATCTAATGAGTTGGGTATATGTACATATGTGCAAAAAAAAAATTTAAACCCCCTCACCCTCCTTAATCCCCCCCCCAGACTTACCACAACTCCCTGGTGATCGAGCGAGGAGTGAGGACGTCATTTCTGCAATCCTTGGCGAGAAGCATGTGACGTCGGTGGCACGTCGAGTGACGCGGCGTCACGTGATTCCCGGCTCGTTCGCGCCGGACGGCTCGTTCGGCCCAAAAAGAACTTTTGGCCAGCTTGGGGGGGCCTCCTGACCCCCCCAAGCTGGCCAAAAGTTCTTTTTGGGCCGAACGAGCCGTCCGGCGCGAACTCGCCGGGAATCACGTGGCGCCGCGTCACTCAGACGCGACGTCACGTGATTCCCGGCAAGTTCGCGCCGGACGGCTCGTTCGGCCCAAAAAGAACTTTTGGCCAGCTTGGGGGGGCCTCCTGACCCCCTCAAGCTGGCCAAAAGTTCTTTTTGGGCCGAACGAGCCGTTCGGCGCGAACTTGCCGGGAATCATGTGACGCCGGCGTCACTCGACGTGCCGCCGACGTCACATGCTTCTCGCCAAGGATTGCAGAAATGGCGTCCTCACTCCTTGCTCCATCACCAGGGAGTTGTGGTAAGTCGGGGGGGGGGGGGGGGGGGATTAAGGAGGGTGAGGGGGTTTATATTTTTATTTTGGCTCAACAATCGCGATTTCCCACATATCGAACATATCTATGTTCGATATGTGGGAAATCCGATCGTTTATGTCGAATCAATTTTTTAAGTAAAAAAAAAATATGAGTTGCGTTTTACTAATGCGGTCAATCCGAATGCACACCCCTACAATATAGTACATAAAGACACTGGGGAAAAAGTTCAGAGTTTAGTTAAAGATACTTACCTGATAAGCAGTATTTGGTTGGTCTATTAGAAGAAATCCTAGGTACTTTGAATTTGCAGGTTACATGACCATGGCGGCTTTAAAGGAAGATAAGTCAAACAGCCAAATTTTGAAAAGATTGCTGAAAAAGAAGGTTTAATGGGAGGCTCGTGAAGAGCAAATTGCAGTAATCTAAATGGGGGGTGATAAGAGAGTGGATGCCCATAAAGAAAAGAATGGATTTTAAAGGAAGAATTGATATCCTATTGCAGGGTTTGGGATATGTATAGAGAAGGAAAGAAAGGCATTAAAGTTGACCCAAAATTACAGGCCGAAGGAAAGATGAGAGCACCATCCACCGAAACAGAAAGATACAGGGCAGTGCACTTGGGGGAGTGGGGAAGACAGGACGTTCTGTCTTGCCATGTTACATTTAAGATGGCAGCAGGACATCCAGACAGTGATGTCAGACAGGCAGGGTGAGATTTGGGACCGGATTCTTGGTGAAATTTCTGGTGTAGAGAGGTAGATCTGGGCGTCGTGTTCAGTTCGGAGTTAACAGTCTGCGTGGAGTTAGCAATCTGTTCAGTTTGGAGTTAACAGTCTGCTTGGAATTAGCAATCTGTTGTGGGTGGATCCTTGGACCGGTGGCAGATGACCACGCCCCCGGGGGAAGATCCCGAGAGGGACCACCGGTCAGGCTCAGAGTTTGGAGACAGACACACACTAGTTCTTTTATTAAACAGTATACTGAACCACCAGAGATGGCAGTAGTGAGCTGGAAGCGCCCGGCTGGGCTGTAGTCCCTCAGATACTGGAACAGCGAACCCTGGAGGCTGAGCTGTAGACAAACTGAAATATAGTGAGTAGGCAGGGTATGCAGAGTTCATGTACTGAACCAGATGGTAACACTCACACAATGTCTCATAGAAGCCCAGGAGCTGGAATGTATAGGCCCTCGAGGAGCCAGTACTTGGTTCCAGGGAAAGCTCTGAGAGAGCGATGGTAACTCACTGATGTAGTTGGCAGTGATGACTTCCAGGCAGAAGAGAGTACCGAGTAAGTCTGGGAATGAGGGCCCTCGAGGAGCGAGTACCGGTTCCAGACTGTCACCTGAAAAACAAAGGACGCCCCCGAGGTTCGCGCCATCACCTGTACTTCAGTCAGGGCTGCACCACGCGCGCGCCCCTAGGCCTCCAGGAAACATGGCGGTTTGCAGCGTCCAGCTGGTCCAGGGATGCCAGAGAACTTCAGCAGAAGAGCGCCGTGGCAGCCAATCTTCCTGCGGATGAAGAGGAAGGCGCCAAAGAGGTAAGGAGGGTGGAAAGAGGGCGTCGGGAACCGACGGACACAACAAGTCGTCAGCATAAAAGTGGTACCGAAGGCCATGAGAGGACAGTGGCGGCGCCTTTATCTCCAACCAATCAAAGTGGTCCAGCTAGACTGGGGGGGGGGGAGAAGGAGGTGAGTTGGAGGGCAAAGTCCTTGTCTGGGGAGTTACTTGCCCTTCTGCCTCTCTCTGGAGCTGCCCCTGAGGGAGGAGATCAGAGTATCAAGAGAAAACATGTAAAGAGAGAAGAGCCCAGGACAGAGCCTTGAGGCACATCAACTTATAGCGTAATAGCAATAGAGGAAGAACCACCAGTGGATACAGTAAAAGCTCGGTGAGAGAGATAAGAAGAAAGCCAGGATAAAGCAGAGTTCTGAAATCCAATAAAGCACAGTGTGTCAAGGAATAGACAGTGATCAATGATGTCAAAAGTAGCAGATAGGTCAAGGAGGGTGAAAATCTGCCCTGACTACAAAGAGGTCACTGGAGATTGGCAAGAGTTTCCTTGCATCTCAACTAGCTGACATAACTTTTGAATGAGTATTACAAAAAAAAAGAACTCAGAAGGAGATATCAGATCATGCTTAAAGTTCTGTCAATGCAGCATTTGTCTTTTTATTTTAAATTTTCTGTTGGGAATCACTTGGATATCATACATACAAGGCATAGAAGTCTTTGTATCTTAAAACTTTTTTTTCATGTGATAGTGCTTGTGCTAGTAGACATTATCATAAGATAATTGCTTGTGTTAATAGGTAGCCTAAATCAAAGGGATACGACAACTGTAAGACAAGACTTATCTGACATTGTCTGCTACCAAGATCACTGATCTGGTAGTAAGCCTCAACCAGGTGTACTACGGGTCTGGGTTCAAGTCGGAGGGGAAGAAAAAATTATCTTTCAGGGCCCCTGGTGCAGTCAATATACTATCACAGTCTCAAGTTCACACTCTAGCTCAAAAATCTCCAAGAGATGCCTCACTGTCCAGAATAGGAGCAAAGAAGTCACTATTATCAAAATGGGTAGAAAACAAGATCCAAACCAGTGTTTATTCATTCATCCAGTGCACTGGGTATGGGAAAATAAAGTCTTTTCTGCAACTTAATTAAAAGTATCCCAGCCAAAATCACAAAAAACAAAATCAGCATACAGCAGATTATTAAACTAAAGCATATAGCTTTATTGTCTATAGTAGATCTTCGTACTTCTCTCCTATCTCTTGCACCTTCATCCATAGAAAATATATTCTCACTTGTGAGGGTAGAATAAGTAGAGTGCAACTCCAGCATGGCCCAGCCAGATTGAAAAATATCCCCAACACAAAAATATTAAACTGGGTTCCAAACAAGTCAAAGGGGTAGATTTTAATAAAGTACGTCCACGCGTACTTTTGTTCGTGCACTAGGCGCAAACAAGAGTATGCCGGATTTTAATAGATACGCGTGTAGCCACGCCTATCCTTTAAAATCTGGGGTCGGCCCGTGCAAGGCTGTGCAAAATCGGCAGCCTGCACGCTCCGAGCCGCGCAGCCTGCCTCCGTTCCCTCCACCCCCCCCCGCACCTTCCCCTACCTAACCCACCCCCCCAGCCTTATCTAATCCCCCCCACCTTTGTTGCTAAAGTTATGCCTGCCTGAGGCAGGCGTAACTTGCACGCGCCGGGTCAGCTGCCAGCACGCCATGTTCCGGTCCTGGGGCTGGTCCGGAGCCCACGGCCATGCCCCCGGAACGCCCCCGACATGCCCCCCGACAAGGCCCCATAGTAAAGCCCCAGGACTTACTCGCATCCCGGGGCTTGCGCTTGCCACCGAGCCTATTCAACATAGGCTCGGCGTGCGCAGGGGGAGGTTGGGGCAGGTTTTCGGGGGGTACGCATGTATCTTACGCGCGTACGCCTTTGAAAATCTGCCCCAAAATCTCCAAATGTAAATCCAAACTTCTCAAAAATCCAAATCCCTTCAATTCTTCTCAAAAGTATCAAAACTTCTCTTCACCCCAGCTGTTTCTGGTCACCTGGGCAAAAAGATCTTTGACCCAGTCCTTTGGAATACCAGGCGTATGCCTTTTCCTCTGGAACTGATCAATCTCTCCAAAAATTAAAGAACCAACAGTTCTCCAAAACTCTTGCTTTGAATGTTTGAGATCTTTGGGGAATTTCCAGCTCTCCAATCTTGAAATCTCTCTCTCTCTCCAACCTAATTGCTTGAGATCCTGGAGGAAACTCTAGATCTCCAGTCGCCTACACACTCCTGAGCTCCTAACCCACTGAACACCAGGGATCTGCATTTGTGCATTCATTCATTTCATTCGTTTGGATGCACATCATGTATCTAACGAATGAACAAATAGATGTACACCAAATGGGCGCACAATGAATGGGCACACTTGGACATGTGCACCATTCATTTTGGGGTAGATTTTCAAAGGGTTACGTGCGTACGTTACGCGCATAACCCCCGAAAACCTACCCCAAACCCCCCCTGCGTGCGCTGAGCCTATTTTGCATAGGCTCGGCGGCGCGTGCAAGCACCAGGATGCGCGTAAGTCCCGGGTCTTTCCTGGGGGGGCATTCTGTGGGGCATGGCCGCGGCCTCCGTAGCAGCCCCCGGACTGGAACCTGGTGCGCCGGCAGCCGGCCCGCACGTGCTCGAAGCAGGCGTAACTTTGGGAATAAAGGTAGGGGGGGTGTAGATAGGGCTGGGGGGGTGGGTTAGGTAGGGGAAGGGAGGGGAAGGTGGGGGGAGGCAGAAGAAAAGTTTCCTCCGAGAGCGCTCCGATTTCGGAGCGGCCTCAGAGGGAACGGGCAGCGCGCGCAGGGCTCGGCGCGCGCAAGGTGCACAAATGTGCACCCCGTTGCGCGCGCCGACCCCGGATTTTGTAAGATATGCGCGGCTACGCGCGTATCTTATAAAATCCGGCGTACTTTTCTTTGTGCCTGGTGTGCGAACAAAAGTACGCGCTCACGCCTTTTTATAAAATGTACCCCTTTGTGCGTACATTTGTTGATTCATTAGATATTTGCATTTGCGCGAAACAAATGAAATGAATGGGTGTCCGAAAGGTAATGAATGCACATCCCTACTGAACACTGAGCATGCTCATGGCGATATTTACACTATATCCCACACCAACCTCCCACAAAAAGGTGGGGTTGAAGCAATGGGAGAAATAAAAAAAAAATGTTAAAACCCCTCTAATGTTCCTTACTAGAAAAGACATGGGGATAATAATAGTGACAGCATCAGTGCCCAGATTCTGAGATTTTTAACATTAATGACCATTGAATCAGGTGGCTGATGCTAACACTGCATTTTCTAATTTCTCTTAATCATCTGATGTTTTTCCAAACAACACCAGCTATTTATTTAAAATGCTTTCACCAGCACATATTTACAGAAATGTTTGTTGTTCTTTGTTTTAGCTGCTTACGTCTATCTTTGGAGTAGGATTGAAGACATCTGAAAAATGGTTTGAAATGGGGTTCCAGACACTGGAATACATAAAAGCTGACAAGAGCCTTAAATTAACTAAAATGCAGACAGCAGGTAATGTCAATGAATGGTGAATGATTTTGTCACTATGTTCAAATGTAGAGGTTATAGCTTAAGATTCTGATACCTGGGCCATCCTGATGCCTCAAGTCGCAGTGCTGTGTGCTGTCATGTGGAAAATCTGGGCATGCTCCTGAAACTTTCTTCAGTTATTCAGGCTATTTAGTGCTGAGAACGTTGATGGTGGGGAGATGGGGAGGGGAAAGGAGACCAAGCTGTTCCTCAATACTGACACCTATTGGTCAAACAAAAGGTAGATACATTTTAGAGGCAGTGATAGTTTGTTGTACTTGGTTGAATACTTTTGCTGTGATGGTTGGACTAGATGTTAATAGCAGTGGTATGACTGCACTGGGCTTCTAAGAAGGTATTGGGGTAAACTGAAGCCCAACTATCTCAAGCATGCCCAGGATCTGTTGAAGTACTGGCCTTCACCACCTCCACTAGTAGGCCTTTTAACTTTCTCTATGATACTTACAAGGTCAACACTAAATCCAACACTCAAGTCCTCTTCCATATCTTATTACCAGGTTTTCTTGGAACTCAATACAGTCTTACTTCTGCTTTTGGGTTGTAATTGCTTCCCTGAATAGGTTACCCAAATGCATTCTTGGAAGCCAAGAAGGGAGTGGCTTCAAAGAATCCATTTGGACTTGAATTTTAGATTTTATTATTCACATTTCCAAACACAAGCTCCAGACAAGTTATATTTCAGGTACAGTAGGCAATTTCCTGCCAAAGAGAGTTTACACTCTAAGGCCTGGATTCACTATTGCAGGAGGGGCCCAATATTGCGGAGGGGAAATTATGCGATAATGTGCCACTTCCCGACAAAATATCACAGCAGTATCTCTGCGTTCTTTTCTCTTGCAGAAAAAGCCTGTGAAACAAAAGAACATGGTTGAGGCATAGTGAAAATGTGGTGTCCCTATTGCCCAAAATAACATCTCCCTCAAAAGTAAAACAAAAAATGACCAGATATCTTATTAGAACCCCCCTTGAATGGATGACCCGCAAAATAACATTAAAAATTAGATGAAATATGGTACATGATGGAGATCCTCCTGGCCCAAACCCCTCTTTATTGAGTCAACTCCCCCCAAAAAGAGTCCTCACCCCCCCCCCATCTTTTCATAGAAATAATATGTCAGTAGTGGTCCCTCTACCCCCAGCTTTTCAAAAATTATGTTGATGATCTAATGGCCCCCACCCCAGATCCCCCCCAGATTCTCCCATAGCCCATGACCTTAATGTCTTCATTGGTGGTCAGGGTTAGAGCCCAGGGTGCCCCCTAGCCCCAGGACTGGTAAGCATCAGTTTCCAAAATGGCATCCTCCAGGCCTTGTCCCATCACATGACAGGGGCAATGTCTAGGAGATGGGTGTCATTGTCACGTATACCACAGGAATCTGAAGGAAATTATATTTCAGATCTATTAGTTAAAATTTGTAACCTATCATTAAAATCATCCATTGTACCTGAAGACTGGAGGGTGACTAATATAACCCCAATATTTAAAAGGGCTCCGGGGCAATCCGGGAAACTACAGACCATTTAGCATGATTTCAGTGCCAGAAAAAATAGTGGAAAGTGTTTTAAAGATCAAACTCACAGACATTTAGAAAAACATGGTTTAATGGAACAAAGTCAGCATGGCTTTACCCAAGGCAAGTCTTGCCTCACCAATCTGCTTCATTTTTTTGACGGGGTTGATAAACATGTAGATATAGGTGAACTGGTGGATGTAATGTATTTGGATTTTCAGAAGGCATTTGACAAAGTTCCTCATGAGAGGCTTCTAAGAAAAGTAAAAAGTCATGGGATAGGTGGCGATGTCCTTTTGTGGATTACAAACTGGTTAAAAGAAAGGAAACAGAGAGTAGGATTAAATGGACAATTTTCTCAGTGTAAAAGGGTAAACAGTGGAGTGCCTCAATGATTTGTACTAGGACCCGTGCTTTTCAATATATTTATAAATAATCTGGAAAGGAATACGATGAGTAAGGTAATTAAATTTGCAGATGATACAAAATTATTCAGAGTAGTTAAATCACAAAAGGATTGTGATAAATTGCAGGAGGACCCTGTGAGACTGGAAAATTGGGCATCCAAATGGCAGATGTAATTTAACGTGGCTAAGTGCAAGGTGATGCATATAGGGAAAAATAACCCATGCTATAGTTACATGATTTTAGTTTCTATATTAGGAGTTACCACCCAGGAAAGAGATCTAGGCGTCATAGTGGATGATACTTTGAAATCATCAGCTCAGTGTGCTGTGGCAATCAAAAAAGCAAACAGAATTTTAGGAATTATTAGGAAGGGAATGGTGAATAAAATAGAAAATGTCATAATGCCTCTGTATCACTCCACAGTGAAGACCGCACCTTGAATAGCGTGTACAATTCTGGTTGCCACATCTCAAGAAAGATATAGTTGCGATGGAGAAGGTACAGAGAAGGGCGACCAAAATGATAAAGGAGATGGAACTGCTCCCCTATGAGGAAAGACTAAAGAGGTTAGGACTTTTGAGCTTGGAGAAGAGACGGCTGAGGGGGGATATGATAAAAGTGTTTAAAATCATGAGAGGTCTAGAACGGGTGTGAATTGGTTATTTACTCTTTTGGATAATAGAAGGACTAGGGACCACTCCATGAAGTTAGCATGTGACACATTTAAAACTAATCAGAGAAAGTTCTTTTTCACTCAATGTACAATTAAACTCTGGAATTTGTTGCTAGGGGATGTGTTTAGTGCAGTTAGTGTAGCTGGGTTTAAAAAAGGCTTGGATAAGTTCTTGGAAGAGAAGTCCATTACCTGCTATTAATCAAGTTGACTTAGAAAATAGCCACAGCTATTACTAGCATCAGTAGCGTGGGATATACTTAGTTTTTGGGTATTTGCCAGGTACTTGTAGCCTAGATTGGCCACTGTTGGAAACAGGATACTAGGCTTGGTGGACCCTTGGTGTGACCCAGTATGGCAATTTCTTATGTTCTTATGCTTCATTTTATCTAACATAGAAACATATAGAAATGACGGCAGAAGAAGACCAAATGGCCCATCCAGTCTGCCCAGCAAGCTATGTACTTTTTTTTTTTCTCTCTCTCTCATACTTGTTACGCTTGGCTTCTAGTACTCTCTAGTTCTATTTCCCCTCCACCCCACTTTCAATGTAGAGAGCAGCGCTGGAACTGCATCCAAGTGAATATCCAGCTCAATTAGGGGTAGTAACCGCCGCAATAAGCAGGCCACACCCCTGCCTCTGTCCACCCAGACTATGCAATCCACATAAAGATCCTCCCTTCCTCATTCCCCCTGCCGTAGAAGCAGAGAGCTATGCGTTGAACAAGAAGTATTAGACTTTCTCCCCTGCCGTTGAAGCAGAGAGCTACGCTGGACATGCATTAAAAGTAAATTATCTGCCCAGCTACACCTCGCTTCCCTGTTAATACAAATATATATATATATATATATTTTTTCTTCCACATTACCTCTTGCCGTTGAAGCCCAGAGCAATGATGGAGTCTCATCAACCGTGTGTATGTACACTGAACAAGGGTATTATCTCTAGGTAGTAGCCCCCATTTCCGCGAGCCACATTAACAAACAACAAATATTGAACAAACCTAATAATTGGCAATACCTATAGCCTATGACCTCACCGGTAATTTTACATACTCTTACCCACCTCTGTTTTTTTTGGTTTTTTTGGAGATGGCAGCCCTCCATCCTTCCGCTCCGTGAAGGTGGTATACCATTGGCATCCCGCTCCGTGAATGCCACTCCATCCTTCCGCTCCGTGAAGGTGGAACAGCGACCACTGGCATCCCGCTCCGTGAATGCCTCTGTGGTTACTGCCGCTCCGTGCAGTGTTCTGCCGTCTCCTTCCACCTTTGGGCTTGCGGACCCCTGTTATTGATCCCTACGTCTGCTACTTTTCGTGGCTGTGACAACCCCCCCCCCCCCACCCACAACAAGACCTTTAATTAGGGCTTCAAGGGCTGCTGCTTCTCCCTTTTACTGCAACAGGTCTGAGGCGATCTCTAGCTCAGCCTTTCTGCGCACTTCGGCGGCAGCTGTGCCAGCAGCGGCTTCCTGTTGTTCTTCTATTCTGAGCCCTTCTATCTTGAGGGCTGCTGTTTGTTCAGCATTCTGTATGCGAGCCACCCCCTCTTTATTCATGTCCTCTAGATTTGATGGATCCACAGTGTTTATCCCATGCCCCTTTTAATTTGTGAGGCTGCCTCAAATGGCAACTCCAGGATAGATGGGGCAGGGAGGGGGGTGTCTCTAGTAAGATCCTTAGTGAAATTTTTTTTTTAACTTTTCGAAGATATTTTGGGCTGCTGGGCCCTTTGATTCTACCATGGGAGCATTGAGACCCGTGTTAGGGTCTCAGTGCTCCAGCGGTAGAATAATATTTATGGAAAAGATGTAGATAAAATAACGTGGTTGAAAAATTTCTAAATCATCAAAAATAATCCAAAAAAGTGAGAGTGAAAAATAAATCAAAAAGAGAAAAACACTCAAGCACTTAAAATTTTGAAGATTCTGCAAGGCACAAAACTAGATACAACCAAATGTTTATTCATTGAAGGACCATCATAACACTGGAGCAGTGCGTCCCACAGTGATTCGAGTTGTACTTAAGTCAAGAGCACAAGTCAATATTGCCTTTAACTTTGGACAAGATTTATACGCCTTGGACATGGGTTCATGGGCTACAATACTTTCCAGCTATAACTGAGACCTCTGAAGCAAGTCTTCTGAAACATGGTGCCATGTTGGGCATTAACTGATTTGGTTTTTTGAGCAGAGGTAAGCACTGCATTTTTTGGACTATTTAAAAAAGAAAAACTCTTTTTGTAGCATTTGTTGAATTTTATAAATCATGGGCCAGATTTTAAAAGGGTCACGTGCGTAAATCTGGAGGATTTACACCCGTAACAGGGTCTACACGCGCCGGGCCTATTTTAAAAAGGCCCAGCGATGCGTGTAAAGCCCTGGGATGTGCGTAAGTCTCGGGGCTTGCAAAAAGGGGTGGGGTGGGGGCAGTGCGTGGATGTGGGTGGGGCAGGGCGGGGTCAGGCTCCCGACACAGAGGCCATATTTGCCGCTGTGCTGGGGATCACATGCCAGCCAACTGCCGGCACGCGCATCTTATTTTGATATAAAAAAAAGAAGTCATCCAAGGTAGGGGGGGAAGGGCGGGGGAGGTAGGGGAAGGGAAGGGAAGGTGGGGTGGGGTGGGGGGTAGGAAAGTTCCCTCCGAGGCTGCTCCAATTTCGGAGTGGCCTGGGAGGGAAAGGGAGAAGGCAGCGTGGCTCAGACTGGGCTCGGCACGTGCAAAGTGCACAATTGTGTACCCCCTTGCGCGCGTCGACCCTGGATTTTATAACATGCGTGCGCCTGTGCGTGCATGTTATAAAATTGGGTGTACATGTGTGCGCCGGGTAGTGCGTGCACAAGTACACCTGCGAGCAAGCTTTTAAAATCTACCCCTGTATGTGCACACTTCAATAAGTAAAAAAGATCCCTGGACTTTATGACTATACATGATCGTTATTATGGAGAAAAGTCTTTACTAAGTAATCGCTCTGGTGTTATGATGGTCCTAAATGAATTAAATTTTGGTTATATCTAGTTTTGTGTGTTGCCAAATTTTCAAAATTTTAAGTGCATGAGTGTTTTTCTCTTTTTGAAAAATGTTAAGTCAGCTGTGTTATTTTATTTACATAGGATTAGGTATGTATGAGCTGCTTTGCAAAGTTCATGTGTGCAAATGCCATGCAAAGCAGCTCGTTGCAATAGGGTAGGGTTTCAGGTCTGAATATCATGGCAATAGGGCTATATTGAGTGATATATGCTGTTTAATGCACATTATAGCCCTATTGCAGCTTGATAAATCTCCCCCTAAGATTGTTCCTGAGTCAATTGAGGGTGAAGTGACTTAACCAAATGTGACAAGGAATGTTAATGGAAGAAGCAGGATTTGATCCTTATCTTTCTCTGCTTCTTAGTCCACTTCTCCCACCATTAGACTATTCCTCCCTTCCCTTGAAGTAACCTGAACAGAGTATCTATTGTGAGCCTAACAGCAGTGGTCTCCAGTAAAGAATTGGGTAGCCTACATGGAGCAGCAGTGGTAAGACTGTGTTGGGTTTCCAAGAAGGCATTCAGGTAAATTGCATTTATTTATTTAGCAGACACCTGGTGCAGAGCTGTAGGTGACTTACAAAATAAATAAAATCAAATTTGACATCAAACAATAAAACAAAAACAAATTACTTAAAGACTAATTTTAAGACAGAGTTCAAAATTGATGGTCCTATTCAAAAAACAATTGAAACAAATGCATTTTCAGCAGGCTCTTAAAGGTTTTTGGGTTGATAAAACAAGAGGGTAGGCGATCTAAGAAAGCCGTGAGGGCAACACAATGGATTAGATGGCAAATGTCCATTTAGAATCTTTATTTTGGAGATTCGCTCATCAAATAAAAAAAGCCCGACTCAGGCCGAGTTTCACACACGCATTTGGGCTGCCTCAGGGGCTCTATGCAATATCTCTTGTATATGTATGATTATTATCTCATACCATCGGGTTTATTATAAGGTCTGTGAAACGTGCAAAAAACCGTGATTGTTCGTACGTTCACGATAGCATTTCAGCAGTCTCCTTCTAAACGTTTAGAAGGAGACTGCTGAAATGCTATCGTGAACGTACGAACAATCACGTTTTTTTGCACGTTTCACAGACCTTATGATAAACCCGATGGTATGAGATAACATACAGCCCCTGAGGCAGCCCAAATGTATGGGCGAAACTCGGCCTGAGTTGGGCTTTTTTATTTGATGAGCGAGTCTCCAAAATAAAGATTCTAAATGGACATTTGGCATCTAATCCATTTCTTAAAGGTTTTTGTACGGGTCATCAAACAAAGGCTCTCAGGCAAAGGGTTCCAAAGAAGGGGCACCGCAACAGAGAATGTTCTCTCCCATGTCTCAGCTAGGCGTACCATACAGATAGAGAGAAAGTCCAAAAGCCCTCTCTAAAGTGAACATAGTTCAGGTGGTGGGTTATACAGATGGAGCATTGTATTTGCCCATGGAAGATCATCCAGACTCATCAGCTTATGAACTATAATTATAGTCTTATAGTTGATTCAGCAAGACACGGGGAGCCAATGGAAATCAGCCAATATAGGAGTAATTGATCCCTAATAGAATAACCATAGCTAAAAACCTAAATTTCCATGAGCATGGGAAGCCAAATGTTTTGGACAGTGGCTTTACTAATTTTGGTAGCTGTGTAGATTATTAGAAAACCTGGTAATACGAGACGGAAGGAGACTTGAGAGTTGGATTTAGTGTTGGTCTTGTAAGAATCATAGAGAAAGATGGCAAGGCCTGAAATGGCCTCCTAATGAAGTTGGTGGAGGCCAGTACTTTAACAGATTCTGGGCATGCTTGGGACAGATTAAGGTTCTTCAACTTGGTGAAGAGAAAACAGAGGGGCAGATTTTAAAAGCCCTGCGCATGTAAATCCAGCTGGATTTACACGCGCAGGGGACTTGCGCACCGGCACGCCTATGTTGCATAGGCCGCCGGCGCGTGCAAAGCCCCGGGACGCACGAAAGTCCCGGGGCTTTGCTTGGGGGGGGGCGTGTCGGGGGCATATCAGGGGCGGTGCTGCATTCGGGGACGTTTTGGGGGTGGGGCTGTGGGCGTGGTTCCGGCCCAGGGGCATTCCGGGGGCGTGGCCGAGACCTCCGAACCAGTCCCCGGGCCGGGGAATGGCGCACCGGCAGCCAGCCAGTGCGTGCAAGTTATGCCTGCCTTGGGCGGGCATAACTTTCTGAACAAAGGTAGGGGGGATTTAGTTAGGGCTGGGGGGTGGGTTAGGGAGGGGAAGGTGGGGGGCTGGAAAAAAAGTTCCCTCCGAGGCCGCTCCAGCTGCTCGGCTCGGCTGCTCGGCTTGGCGTGTGCAGGTTGCACAATTGTGCACCCCCCTGCATGCACCGACCCTGGATTTTATAACATGCACGTGGCAGCGCGCGCATGTTATAAAATCGGGCGTAGATTTGTTTGCGCTGGTTTGTGCGAACAAATCTACGCCCGCGCATAACTTTAAAAATCTTCCCCATAGGGGATATGATAGAGGTTTATAAAATTATGAGAGGAGTAGAACAGGTAAGTAGGGAATGGTTATTTACCGTTTCAAGTAACAGTAGGCGAGGAGACACTTTTTAAATTAACAGGTAGTAAGTTTTTTTCACTCCATATACAATCAAGCTATGGAATTTTTTGCCAGAGGATGTAGTTAAGGCAGCTAGCAGACCTGGTTTTAAAAAGAACTTGGACCCACTATTTGTCACTGGGAATGAGCAACAAAAGATTGGACCTACTTTTTGGATTGGCCACTGTCAGAGTCAGGATGCTAGGCTCAATGGACCATTGTTCTGAAACAGCATGGCTCTTATTATGTTCTTAATTAGGAATTATGAAGGAAAACTTATAATCAATTGTTATGGTTTTGAGGTGTTGGAGTGGATTCTTGGGTACTGTGGTGATTAGGGATGTGAATCGGGCTTCGGACGATTGAAAATATCGTCGATATTTTCAAAATCGTCAGAAATCAGGGGCTCCCCAAAACGATAGGAAAACCCCATGATATTGATCGTGGGGGTTCCCTTATCATTTTGGGGGAGGGCGGGAAAAACAGCACACAAAAATAACCCCTAAACCCACCCCAACCCTTTAAAACTAACCCCTTAGCTTCCCCCACCCTCCCGACGCCCCCAAAAACTTTTTACAGGTACCTGGTGGTCCAGTGGGGGTCCCTGGAGCAATCTCCCACTCCGGGCCATCCTCCCGCTCCTGGGCCATCGGCTGCCACTAATCAAAATGGCGCCGATGGCCCTTTGCCCTTACCATGTGACAGGGTATCCGTGCCATTGGCCGGACCCTGTCACTTGGTAGGAGCACTGGATGGCCGGTGCCATCTTGTGCTCCTACCATGTGACGGGGCTGACCAATGGCACTGGTAGCCTCTGTGACATAGTAAGGGCAAAGGCTATCAGCGCCATTTTTATTACTGGCAGCCGATTGCCCAAGTGCAGGCGATCGCTCCCGGACCCCCGCTGGACCACCAGGGGCTTTTGGCAAGTCTTGGGGGACCCTCCTGACCCCCACAATACTTGCCAAAAGTCCAGCGGGGGTCCAGGAGCCACCTCCTGCACTCGCACCGTCGGCTGCTAGTATTCAAAATGGCGCTGATAGCCTTTGCCCTTACTATGTCACAAGGGCTACCGGTGCCATTGGTCAGCCCCTGTCACATGGTAGGAGCACAAGATGGCGCCGGCCATCCAGTGCTCCTACCATGTGACAGGGTCTGGCCAATGGCACGGATACCCTGTTACATGGTAAGGGCAAAGGGCCATCGGCGCCATTTTGATTAGTGGCAGCCGATGGCCCAGGAGCGGGAGGATGGCCCGGAGTGGGAGATTGCTCCAGGGACCCCCACTGGACCACCAGGTACCTGTAAAAAGTTTTTGGGGGCGTCGGGAGGGTGGGGGAAGCTAAGGGGTTAGTTTTAAAGGGTTGGGGTGGGTTTAGGGGTTATTTTTGTGTGCTGTTTTTCCCGCCCTCCCCCAAAATGATAAGGGAACCCCCACGATCAATATCATGGTAGGAGCACAAGATGGCACCGGCCATCCAGTGCTCCTACCATGTGACAGGGTCTGGCCAATGGCACGGATACCCTGTTACATGGTAAGGGCAAAGGGCCATCGGCGCCATTTTGATTAGTGGCAGCCGACGGCCCGGGAGCGGGAAGACGGCCCGGAGCGGGAGATCACTCCCAGGCCCCTCACTGGACCACTAGGTACCTGTAAAAAGTTTTTTTGGGGGGTCGGGAGGGTGGGGGAAGCTAAGGGGTTCATTTTAAAGGGTCGGGGTGGTTTTTTTGTTTATTGGCTCGGGCACAGCCGATAAACAAAACCGCGATCGGGCCCGATGCAAAAAAACCCACATGTGAATCGGAACTGGAATCCAAACCGATTCCGGTTCCGATTCACATCTCTAGTGGTGATGACCACTCCCACAGGGAGGAGCCCCGTGATGATCCACAGTACTAGGCTAGACTCTAGACACGCAAACACAGAGATTTGTCTTTTATTATACAGCAGAATGATATCACCAGAGGTGGCAGTAGTGAGGTGATCCAGAGGTAGTAGTCCAGGGGCTCTCGGCAGAGGAGACGCGTCTCACAATGTTTGTATAGGGAGTGCAGGATGGAGGTTCCCAGTGCTGATCTGTAGATGAGACAGACTGACAATGTTAGATTACTCACTAAGTTGGTAGCTGTATAGATGGAGATCCCAGCAGGCAGAAGTAGTTGAATACAGGCACTGAGGCAGGGAGAGCAAGCCCTCGAGGAGCAAGTACCTGATCCCTGATAGGCACCTGAAAGAAAGCAAAGGGCCCCCGAGGAGTGGGTACCCAGGTTAGAGAATTATGCCGAAGGGCAGAGAGAGCTTCCAGCGGCAGCAGGGAAGCGGCAGAGTAGTTTAGACCAGACAAGTCCAATCCTTGCTAACTTGAATTATCGGCAAACAAAGGGCAGGCTAAATACCTGGATGGCGTGATGTCACTCGAGGGGGCCGCCCCCGAGGTTCCCACCATGACGTGGATAAAGACGTGGGTGGCGTGCGCGTGCACACCCTAGGAGGCCCTCAGGAGAAACATGGCAGATTACCTTGCCATTTCCTTTCTGGGGACGCCGGAGAGAGCAGCATGCAGATGCGGCGGTAGCCATCTTCCCCAGGCTAGCAAGGAGCGCAGAGAGAAAGGTGAGGCACAGAGGTTGAAGCCATCTGAGACCGACGGACGCAACATCAATGAGCTAAATCAGTAACCAGAATGGCTTTTAGACTATTCCACCATAATCATTGTCTTTTACTGCAACATGTAAAGAGCATGTTTGAATCGACAGGGCAGCTTGCCTGATTGCACATTCATTAGTCCTTTCACCAGACACATATGTGGTAATACTCTTTACACAGTAATAACTGTAGAAACACCATCAGCACATTTTAACTTACAGTAGGTATTTATTACCTATAATGCGTGCTACTGCAGCTAATTAGATTAGTGGATTCCCATCCCAGCATTTTAAGTGTTATCCTCTGAGTTTATAATTTATGGCAAGCATTAAGGTTTCTTAGTTTCTTTTTAAATCAGAGAATTCACAGTAAATAATTTTCCTTATGCATCATATTCTTTGGATACTGGGTGGCTTGGGGGCTTTTTGATGCAAATCAATTCACCTCATGTGTCTGAATCTTGCTCAGGCTGAAAGTCACTGCCATATGACAGCTGTTCACTGGCATATGTGAAGTGAGGTCCTGATAGTTGTTCCATTCCTAATAAACAGATGTTCATACCAAAAAAAATGCAACATCATAAATGATTATAATCTGCATCATAGTTGAGGATTTCATCCAAGAGGCAAAGGATTAAATGGGCATGGAGACTAAAGCATACTCACATACCCATGCCTTCAGAACAAGAATAAAGTAAGCTGGTGTGGAAATCTTGAAGTCTTCTATTGTCATTGTTCTACCTATCTCTATAAAGAAGTAGAGTCGAATTGCAGAATGCAAGGAATTCTAAACTTTTGATTGAATGCTTGATTGTTCTGGATCTCTATAAACAAATTGAAGATCATTTTATATTCCAGTACTGTAAAACTAACCACAGAGTGTAACCGTAGTGTCCTAATTTTTTTTTTTATAGCTCTTTATTTAAGAAACATTTCAGGCATACAAGAAAGGGAACAGTTCTCCACATAAGGCAACATCAACCATTATGTACAAGAACACAGAACTCAATATATGTAGGAGTCATTGTTTGCAATATTCTAAGTAAGGGCTCCAAATTTGCTTGTATTTGTGGGGATTACTTTGTAAATCATATCTCAATTTTTCAATATCAGCATTTTCATGCATCTGATGATGCCAATAATCCAAGGGGGATTCATTTTCTAAAAGGTAGCTATGGTGAATTGGGCTGCCAATAACATCTGCCCCACCAATGGCCAAAATTTAACCGGTATAAGAGAACCCATCCAACAGTTCAATAATCCCAATTTTGGCCCCATAAAAATTGTAAATCCCCAAATTTAAACTATTTCCTGAGTGACCAGGGACAAAAATATCGAGTAGCTTGATAATACTACCACATGTCTATTTATTTATTTATTTAAAATCTTTTCTATACCGTCGTTAAGTTATATACCATCACAACGGTTCACAGATAGGCACGTATAGTAATGTTAAAATTGGGTAATACTTTCTATCACAGTGCCAATAAGGTTCCAGTTACATAGTTTAAAAAATAAAGACTACTCGATGAATATCATGAATCTTATCCATTTGTACGTGTAATAGATTAACTTACATGTATAATACTTTTCACTGTATATTTTATCTAATACTAACTGTGAGGTAATAATAAAATGCGCACATTTTTTTAACAATGTGCTGTGTGTTGATGTTCTGCTGCCTGTTTTATTTATTTTCCTATTCTTTGTTCTCATTATAAAACGCTTGTTTGATATACATCCCTGTTTCACCACAACCTCTCTAGCAAGTATCATCAGAACTTGTATAAATACTTGCAAATTATACGTTCTATGCAATAGGTGATTCATCAAAGTGATCCACATAGAACATATTGAAGAGTGATGGGCCGAAGCCCACACAGATTTAGGATTATCCCCGGTGAATAGAGATTGGAAATCAGTGTTCCAAGCATCGATCAAAGATTGAGGGATGACCATCCCAAATTTACTTTCCAGGATATCATGATAAATCAGGGCAAGCCCCCACACATGAGCTCCAGGATCACTAAGACATTTCTCTATACCATTTAAAGGCCTCAAAGGACTTTCAACATCCAATCGACTCCTGAAGGCCTGTCACAACTGCAAGTATTGGGCGTGTGCATCAGGGCTAATTCCATAATCTTCCACCAGAGTCTGGAAGGTGCCCATTCCAGAATCCTTATCCCACAGTTGAGTTAAGGTTACCAACCCCTGCCTCCTCCAGTCTTTAAAAATCTGGGAGAAGGTACATCCAGATAAGACAGAATTACTGTATATAAGAGAAATAGGAGATAGCTCTTCTTTAGCTAAACCTAAACATTTCTTAACCTGTCACCATATCCGTAGCATATGGGTCACCAATGGACTATGTCTACAAACTGTATGACACTGCGTGAGATCCGGAGGCATAAACGGATGTAATGTCCTAATTTGAAAGGGGTCGATTCACTTACATTTCAGACTTAGAACAATTTATAGCCAAGCTATTCACCAGCTTAAAAAAATAACAAAAATCATATCTTAAAAATGGGTATCGCTGGAAAATTGCATAAGACATTTCTATGTATGCTTGTAAACATTTGATACACTAGCAGTTTCATCACAATATGTAAGACCATTATTATCCCTTTCCCTATATGCAATCATCACCTGAGTCACTAAGATTTGAAACTGAGCAAAAGAAAGGCAATGGATATGCTCTTTCCATGATATCAAAATTTCACATGCTTTACAAAGTTCTCACTGCATTTTCTGTCATGCAGTGCTGCCTGAGTTTTCATTGCTCATCTAAGTAATATTCTATTGGTATGCTAAACTGTCTTTCAGGTCTCCTCTACTATGAAGACCTTATTACCCCTGTATCCAAGGCAGAAGCAGAAGCAATTAGCTTGGTTGTTAAGGATACTGTCTGGACATTTTTGCCTGATGCTTTAGTGACCTTAGCAGGTGGATTTAGAAGGTAATTTGATTAAATAATGAAGTTTAACTTTCCAGTTATGAATTAAAAAATACCAGGCAGATATTGATTTATCATTCTACAGCAGCAACTGGTATGCAATGAGCGTCGTAATGTGATACATGTTTGGAAACTTTACACATCTAGACTCTAGGATCAATAAGTAACCTTTAGTCAGTGGCGTTTGCTACCAAATTTTTCAAAGTTTTTAGACTCTGAATGCTATTTGCTTTTCTTTGCTACTGGAAAATGTGACTAGCTAAGGAAAGAGCAAAGAGAGGAAAAATGTGAGTTGTGACTATGAACCAAGTATAATATTTACAATAGAAATCAATTTTGTTTTACTTAACTCTTGAACTGTCACCTGAAAAAATTACAGTGAGATGTTGAATAAGAGGCCTTTGCAGTAAAGCATATTTGCTGGTATCGCCAAGTCACCTTTTCTTTCTAGGGTAGACAAAGTATGCAGAATCTGTTCAAACATCATGATGGAGAACAAGGCACACATTGCTGTGCTTGCAAATAACTATTATCCCAAGGAAACTAACTGTGATAGAATATTACTCAGCCAGGTCAGTAAGGCTGAAGCAGGAAATTCATTTAGCTTAACATTAAATTATCAGACTACTGAAATATATCCCCTCTCATTGGGGTCTCCTTCGGTGGCTTCAGTGGTGGTGAGTGATATTTCTCCAGCCCTGGAATGGGGTAGAGTTCACCAGTTGGGGACCAGGAAAATTCTGGGAGGCCCAAGGGGAGAGTTACACTAAGCAAAGGTTCCACACCTCAGTCTTTAGTTCCAAAGAAAATGGTTTTATTTAAAGAGTCCCAAAAAGTATCCAAGTGCAAAAATAACAACAAAATGATCAGGATACAGTCCCAGCAAAGGCAGCTAGAAGCTGGCAGAAACAAGTGGAACAAAACAATCACTTACAGATGTAGTGCAGTTTAAAATCCAAAAAACAAACTTCTCTTCAGATGTTAATTCAAAACTTCAGTGTCAATCTCAAGGGTTTCAGGCTAAACTCTCCAAACAGCAATTCTTCTCTAATTCTCTAGCAGGATTTATAGAAAATATAGAAACTTGATGGCAGAAAAAAGCCATATGGCCCCATCCATCCAATTAATTTACCATTATAATTCTCATTACTTCCTTAGAGATCAGATACTGTTTTGGTCTCTCCCACATCCACTGGGAGGCTCTTCCATGCAAAGAAATATTTCCTAAGATTACTCCTGAATCTACCCCCTTGTTCTAGAGCCTCCTTTCCATTGAAAATGAGGCACCTCCTCTGCATGGAAACGTTTGAGTTATTTAAATATCTCTATCATTTGCTTTGTTCTTGCCTGTCAGTGAGGAATGAGCCAGTGGGAGGGGGGGGGGGAGAGGGAGAGAAAGAGAGAGAGAATATTTTAAAGGGCCAGTCTGACACTCTATATTTTAGAGATGTGATTCGGCCAAGCCTTTTGGTTCAGCCTTTGTTATCGGCCCGCCGTGGGAAATTTCGTTTTCCCGTGGTTTGGGCTGATTTTAATTCGGCTGCCCCCCGAAACGATATCCGAAACCCACCCAGACCCTTCCAATTTAATTAATTAGAAGGGGGTTGTAAAAAAAACCCAACCCCATACCCACTCCATCCCTTCAAATTTAATTAATTGCAACCCTCCTGACCCCCCAAAACTTGCTGAAATTCCCTGGTGGTCCAGCGGGGGTCCAGGGAGTGATCTTCCATTCTCAGGCCGTCAGCTGCCAGCAGGGCCGGTGCAAGGGGATTAGGCACCCTAGGCGAGCCTTCTCCATTGCACCCCCCCTGGTCTCGGCCCCAACTCCTACATCGTTCTTGATCATGCCCACCGGCTGTGTGGTTTTCTGGGTTGCGAACAGGTTGGGCACTGCTCGCGGCCCGCCAAATCTCCACTCCTCTTTGCTGTCGCTTGCGGCCCCCATATGGCTCACACCCAGTGGTGCACCAAGGGTCTCCAGTGCCCGGGGGCCAATGCATTTGTGTGCCTCTCCAGCATCCCCCCTTAATCCTTCTTGTACTAATGCTTAAGGTCACAGAAAATCAGTGGCATCTCTAGACAGAAGAATTCTTTTTTTGGGGGGGGGAGCCAAAATGACATTTCTTCATCACACCCACCTCTATAGCATGAATCCTGCTTTAAAATTGATTACAAAAAAAAAGTGTTAATAAAAAAGTCCAAAGGGTCTTCTGCGTAATTTAAAAAAGCTGGGCAGTTTCACACTTCTAGTAAAACTATTATAAAATTATTTGATAGCCTCATTCAACTAATTCTATATGGCTATGAGAGTGCAGTCTGGAATATATAGGAAGGGACAGAATGTCAATATAAATCCTGCATCTCCAGTTCTTTAACTCTGTGCATCCACTGAAATTCCCCCAAACAATGGAGCTTGGATGTTTCCCTTACATCTCAACACACTAAAAGATATTTTCAAATTCTGGTGTCATCTCACAGTAACAGCAGCACAAACATCTTCCATTGCGAGGCACATTGTGAACTAACACAAAACCCCGCAAAAAAGACACTCAAAATCTATACTGCAATCCCATTCTAACATAACAGTAATAATACCAAGGACTCAAACAACAATTACCCTACCTGTGAAAAAGCAAGGGTAAAAACTAGGGATGTGAATCGTTTTTGAACGATTAAAATTATCGTCAGATAATTTTAAAATCGTCTAAAATCGTTAGAGTGCATGATACAATACAAATACCCCCAATTTATCGTCAGGGGCATTTGTATTGTATCGTTAAATAGAGCGCGGGAAAACCGGCACACCAAAAAACCCTAAAACCCACCCCGAACCTTTAAAACAAATCCCCCACCCTCCCGAACCCCCCCCCCAAATGTTTTAAATTACCTGGGGTCCAGTGGGGGGGGTCCCGACGCGATCTCCCTCTCTCTGGCCACGACTGCGTTGAGAGAAATGGCGCCGGTGGCCCTTTGCCCATATCATGTGACAGGGCAAAGGTAGCGCCGGCGCCATTTTGGTTCCTGTTTCCCAACGTCACGCGTCCAGGAAATCGCCCCCGGACCCCCGCTGGACCCCCAGGGACTTTTGGCCAGCTTGGGGGGGGGGCCTCCTGACCCCCACAAGACTTGCCAAAAGTCCAGCGGGGGTCCGGGAGCGACCTCCTGCATGCGGGCCGTATTGCCAATCTTCAAAATGGCGCCGGCGCTACCTTTGCCCTCACTATGTCATACGGGCGACATAGTATGACAGTCTGCCCAGCAAGCTTCACACTTCTTTTTTCTCATACTTATCTGTTTCTCTTGGCTCTTATTAACCTTAGGTTCTATTTCCCTTTCACCCCCACCATTAATGTAGAGAGCAGTGATGGAGCTGCTTCCAAGTGAAATATTAAGTTTGATTTGTTGGTTAAGCGGCAGCATAGCTCTCTGCCGTTGAAGCAGAGAGCAATGCTGGATATGCGTGAAGTATTAGTTTTTCTTCTCCCCTGCCGTTGTAGCAGAGAGCTATGCTGGATATGCATTGAAAGTGAAGTATGCCTTGAAAGTCACATTAACTATCATCTAATTTTGAAATGCCTAATAACTGGTAATTGAATAAGTCTAATAATTGGTAATACCTATAGCCCATGAACCCATCTCTGTTTTTTTTGTTGTGTTTTTTAATTTGGAGATGGCAGCCCTCCATCCTTCTGCTCCGTAAAGGTGGAACACCAACCACTGGCCACTGGCATCCAGCTCCGTGAATGCCTATGTGGCTACTGCCGCTCCGTGCAGTGTTTTGCTGCCTCCTCTTTATACGCTTCCTCTAGACCTGATGGATCCACAGTGTTTATCCCACGCCCCTTTGAAGTCCTTCGCAGTTTTGGACTTCACCACTTCCTCCGGAAGGGCATTCCAGGCATCCACCACTCTCTCCGTGAAGAAATACTTCCTGACATTGGTTCTTAGTCTTCCTCCTTGGAGCCTCAGCTCGTGACCTCTGGTTCTGCTGATTTTTTTCTGATGGAAAAGGTTTGTCGTTGTCTTTCTGACAGAAAAGGTAGTAGCCATCATTCCCGTGAGCCACCCACTCTTCATTCACATCCTCTAGACTTTATGGATCCACAGAGTTTATCCCACATCCCTTTGAAGTCCTTTACAGTTTTGGTCTTCACCACTTCCTCCAGAAGGTCATTCCAGGCATCCACCACCCTCTCCATGAAGAAATACTTCCTGGCATTGGTTCTGAGTCTTCCTCCCTGGAGTTTTAAATCGTGACCCCTGGTTCTGCTGATTTTTTTCCAACGGAAAAGGTTTGTCGTTATTTTTGGATCATTAAAACCTTTCAAGTATCTGAAAGTCTGTATCATATCACCTCTGCTCCTCCTTTCCTCCAGGGTATACATATTTAGATTCTTCAATCTCTCCTCATAAGTCATTCGATTAAGACCATCCACCTTTTTGGTCGCCCTTCTCTGGACCGCCTCCATCCTGTCTATGACTCTTCGGAGATACGGTCTCCAGAACTGAGCGCAGTACTCCAGGTAAGGCCTCACCAAGGACCTGTACAAGGGGATCATCACTTCCCTTTTCTTACTCGATATTCCTCTCTCTATGCAGCCCAGCATTCTTCTGGCTTTATCTATTGCCTTATCAGATCCTTATCAAAGGCTTAAGACTTGGTTATTTCAACAAGCCTTTACATAAATTCACTGATTACCAGAGCTAAGGCCCCTGATTCACCACAATGAATATTTCTAGAACTCATAGAAATCTCCAAATAACTGGCTTTATTTTCTAGTTACCTATGCTCTGTCTTCTTCTTCCCCCAGTTTTGTTCACCCCCGTTTTATTGTAACTTTTTTACTTCTTTACTATGTTAATGTATTTAAGGTTATCGTTCCCCAGTTTTATGTAAACCGACATGTTATGACTCCGTCATGAATGCCGGTATAAAAAAGAATCAAATAAATAAATAAATAAATAAATAAAATTGTTTCGCCGACTTCAGATCGTTAGACACTATCACCCCAAGGTCTCTCTCCTGCTCCGTGCACATCAGACCATGTTCCTTGCAAAGGCCTCACCTTTTCATGGTGACACTCTCTTAGTTCCATGTAAACCGATACGATGTGCAAACGGTTATCGGTATATAAAAACTACTAAATAAATAAAATAAAATAACCTCGGAACCTCTCTCATTCCTCTGCTGCCACTGTCATTGATGCCGCATGGCTATTGGGGAGGTGCTGATTGCTGCTATTGGCACTAGGGATGTGCAGAGCAAAATTTTATGTTCATATTTTTTATGTCCGAAAGGGGGTCCCACTTGCGGCCAATATGGACATAAAAAAAATCCAATGAGTTGGGTATATGTACATATGTGCAAAAAAAAAATTTAAACCCCCTCACCCTCCTTAATCCCCCCCCCAGACTTACCACAACTCCCTGGTGATCGAGCGAGGAGTGAGGACGTCATTTCTGCAATCCTTGGCGAGAAGCATGTGACGTCGGTGGCACGTCGAGTGACGCGGCATCACGTGATTCCCGGCGAGTTCGCGCCGGACGGCTCGTTCGGCCCAAAAAGAACTTTTGGCCAGCTTGGGGGGGCCTCCTGACCCCCTCAAGCTGGCCAAAAGTTATTTTTGGGCCGAACGAGCCATCCGGCGCGAACTTGCCGGGAATCACGTGGCGCCGCGTCACTCAGACGCGGCGTCACGTGATTCCCGGCAAGTTCGCGCCGGACGGCTCGTTCGGCCCAAAAATAACTTTTGGCCAGCTTGGGGGGGCCTCCTGACCCCCCCAAGCTGGCCAAAAGTTCTTTTTGGGCCGAACGAGCCGGGAATCACGTGACGCCGACGTCACGTGATTCCTGGCAAGTTCGCGCCGGACGGCTCGTTCGGCCCAAAAAGAACTTTTGGCCAGCTTGGGGGGGCCTCCTGACCCCCTCAAGCTGGCCAAAAGTTCTTTTTGGGCCGAACGAGCCGTCCGGGGCGAACTTGCCGGGAATCACGTGACGTCGCGTCTGAGTGACGCGGCGCCACGTGATTCCCGGCTCGTTCGCGCCGGACGGCTCGTTCGGCCCAAAAAGAACTTTTGGCCAGCTTGGGGGGGCCTCCTGACCCCCCCAAGCTGGCCAAAAGTTCTTTTTGGGCCGAACGAGCCGTCCGGCGCGAATGAGCCGGGAATCACGTGACGCCGGCGTCACTCGACGTGCCGCCGACGTCACATGCTTCTCGCCAAGGATTGCAGAAATGGCGTCCTCACTCCTCGCTCCATCACCAGGGAGTTGTGGTAAGTCGGGGGGGGGGGGGGATTAAGGAGGGGGAGGGGGTTTATATTTTTATTTTGGCTCAACAATCGCAATTTCCCACATATCGAACATATCTATGTTCGATATGTGGGAAATCCGATCGTTTATGTCGAATCAATTTTTTAAGTAAAAAAAAAATATGAGTTGCGTTTTACTAATGCGGTCAATCCGAATGCACACCCCTAATTGGCACTGAAGCCCATTCTGCTGCCTCCTCTGTGCAGGCCCCGTGGGCTTCCACTTCCTCCATGCTGATCTCGTACATTGTGAGATCCACATAGAGAAAGTGCTACTCTTGCACATTCCCAAAGATTACATGTGCCAATCACTAAAAAGTATTTTTTTTTTACCTTTGCTGTCTGATCTTAGTTTTCTAATCGGTTGGTCACAGGCTTTTTTTTCCCCAGCTTCCCTTTCTTATTTTTTTGCCATTTCCTTTTATATTGTCTTTTTTTCTATTTCTTTTCTCTCCATCTTCTTCCCCAAACACACAGGTTCTCATTCTCACAGCTTTCTCTCTCTCCCTCTCTCTCTCTCTCTCACACACACACACAAACACACACACACAGGCTCTTACTGTCACATACTCTCTCATACAATCATTCATACACACAGGCTCTCACTGTCACATGCTATCTGACTCACACACACAGGCTCTCTCTCATTCCCACATGCTGTCTTGCTGAAGCACAGTGGGAGCACTGAGAGGAGAGGATCACCTTGCCGGTGGCTGAAAGGAATCAGTAAGTTTTTGCTTGGGACATTGTCTTTTTTAAAAGTATTGGGGCAAAGTTAACTATTTGGGAATATTATTTAGTGTATTTGTACTTTTAATAGTCAGTAAGGCAGTGAATAAACAAGTTAGACTATAGTTTTAAATAGTCAGTCAATAAGGCAGCTAGTAAGCAGTAGGTAGTGTGTTTATTTTTAAAAGTCTGTAAGGCAGCTAGTAAGCAGAACTGAGTGTTTGTATTAAAAAAAAACCAACAAAAACACACAAAAAACCCCCCAAAAACACAAAAAGTAGCCAGAAGCTAGAAATAAGCTAGGAGCAGTATATACATAAGTAAAAAGGTTGAAAAGTTCAGTTCAGTTACTCACCTTGGAAAGGTGTTGAGGTAGTGTGATTTGGTTTGAATAGGTACCAACATATGTTAATCAAGAGAGCAGTGAGCAGTGACCCTAGGCACAGGCTTAGTGAGCCTATTGACAAATCCAGGCCAAGTTCCATCTCAACAGTGACTATCTCCAGGAGCATTTAACTTTACGGGAGATAGGGAAGAAGAGCTCTCCAGATGCAGATGCTAGCAGATACCCAGCTTCATCTGTTTTTTTTCATCAGTCTCTTGAATATAAATGTGGGATTTGTTCTGTTCCTTGCTAAATACAAATCTTCAAAGCAGGAAAAGCTAGATGCAAAACTATGATAATGGCTAGGTTAGAGGTTTGCAAAACCTATTTGGCAAAGTTCTGATTCTCTATCACCATAATATATTTTGGATAACATCTTTGTAGAAATTCAGCTTTTACGGAAAAAGACATAAGAATTTGTTCTGGTTTGCTGTTCTAACATACAGGCCGATACAGTAAAAGTCGCGGGAGAGTGAGGAAGTGCCCGCTCTTCCGGTGTGCGCACAGGCCACTCTCCTGTGTGTGCAATTCAGTATTCAAATGAGGGCCCACGGTAAAAAGAGGCGCTAGGGACACTAATGTGTCCCCAGTGCCTCTTTTTTGACAGGAGCGGCGGCTGTCAGCGAGTTTGACAGCCAACACTCAATTTTACCGGCATTGGTTCTCAAACCCGCTGACAGCCACGGGTTCGGAAACCGGACTCGGGCAAAATTGAGCATCCGGTTTTCAACCCACGAGCTGCGGGCTGATTTTACATTTTTTAAAAATATTTTTAAATTATTTTTTACTTTTGGGACCACCGACTTAATATCGCCATGATATTAAGTCAGAGGGTGTACAGAAAAGCAGTTTTTACTGCTTTTCTGTGCACTTTCCCGGTGCTGGCAGAAATTAACGCCTACCTTTGGGTAGGTACTAATTTCTGAAAGTAAAATGTGCGGCTTGGCTGCACATTTTGCTTACTGAATCACGCGGGAATAACTAATAGGGCCATTAACATGCATTTGCATGTTGCGGGCGCTATTAGTTTCGGGGGGGGGGGGGGTGGGTGGGTGGGGTTGGCCGTGCGTTTTCAACGCACAATTACCCATTACTGAATAAGGGTAAAGCTAGCACGTCGACAATGCACATCCAAACACGGGTTAACGGAGCGCACTGTACTGTATCGGCCTGACACATAGTAACATTGTAACAACAGCAGAAAAAGACCAGAGTACATTGTAATTCATATAATATGTGAATTGTTTGTGATACATCAGATAGACTGTTGTTTTCAGTATGTATGTATGTGAATGCAAATAGAATAGTTAAGTTTTCACAGTGGTTTGTGTTAGATGATAATATGTTTATCATATGTAATTTAATTGTCTGTGACCATTAAATTCATTTGATATGTTTTAAATCACTTATATAAATTGATTGTTTATCAAATTTAAAAAAAGACACTATATGACAATTATGATTCCTTCATGTCATAGATAATATAGTTTTGGAATAAGATTATTCTACCTTTGGTTGGATTGTACCTTGGTGGTAACAAACCATGCCATAAACCTTAGCCTACTTAATTTGTTAATACTTAGGGCTAGCTTACTCACCCTGGGTTCCAACTTCAGGCAATATCTCTGAAGCAGGCTCCATCTGAAGAGCTGGAAAATGTGGGCAGGGGAGAGGCTTGCCTCTTGGACTTGGTACTGGCAGAGTGGGCAGGCTGTCCAGGAAGGAGACTAGCTTCTGGCTCTGGTGCTTGCAGGCTGTCTGGGCTTCTTCTCACTCTTCACTCTCTATGAATCCTTGTCACTCTCTGCACCTGAGCTGGGGTCTCCTCTCTCTGATCACATGGCCACAACTAGTCTGGTCCTTTCTCGATAGCAGGGAGTCCTAGTCTGCTTCTGGCCCCCCTTTCACTTTCAGGGATGCTTCAGTACAGGTTTCAGGGTTGCTCTCAGGATCCGCTCTCCGAGTTTTCTCCCAGGATTTTCATTCTGGGTTTGTGCCTTCCTCCTCTCCTGTTCTATTTCAGGGGTCCTTTGTTTGCCTTTCTCCTCTTTTTTTTTTCTCTTCCTTGCCCCCCGTCTTATACTTTCCAGCTGATAAATATGCATAAGCTCATGCATAACCTCATGATGGATAGAGGGTCTTTAGCCACATTGCAGGTTTTTCACCCTCCCCATTACTTCGGGGTGGGGGGTCCTGCCTCATTGCAGGTCTTCTTACCCCCTCCATTCCTGCCATGTCTGTATGCCAAGCTGTGAGTCAGAGTGTTTTCCTCCATCTCAGGCTGACCCCCTTCCTTCCTTCTTTATGACCTTTGCACTCTGCTTGGCTGAACCATGAGTCCTGCTTATGCTTTAGTCATATTGTCCTTCGGTCTGGTTTCTTTATTTAAACAGGCCCCTACAAGCAGGCACATTTGATAAGGTGTCCTTCACTGTATCAGGACAAGACCTCTTCATTTTCCACAGGGACAAGGTTTTAAAGTTCACCTGGGCAAAGTTCCTTCTTCTTTCTTGCTGAGACAGTGCTTGGAACCTGTCACCACACTGGCCTGTAAGTTTCTTGGCTATTAAGATTCATAATTTTATTCAGTGGTAAACATGAGATATCTCCCTATAGGGTCACAATTTGTCTGAGGTCCTCTAGAATCTAGAAGGTTATCACTTTCTAAACTATGAGCCCAACTTTCTGACTTTTCTGCGGCACTCTAAATGCATAACACAATATGCAGAGATATGCACAGTTTATAAAATACTATGTATTTCTGTTTGGAAAGTACATGTTTATGTGTAAGGTCATGCATATATTTCCAATGCAAGAAAATGTATATTGATCTACTATTTTAAATATGCACGTATATTTTATGTGCAAAATAATTTTGACATTGTACAAGTAAGTACCAACAAATAAACAAGGAGGCAGTTATTTTATGAAGTATGCACGCATACCATTTTGAAAATACTTGCGCACATACTTGGACTCGCCAGTTCATCCAGTTCTTCTCTAGTTTATCTAGACCCTCTAGCACTTCACTCTGAATCCCCACCAGTTTACTCAGACCTCCCATTCAAAACTGCAGACAACAGATAAGTCCTATTACACTTGCACAAGTTAATTAGCAAATGTAGAAGTGTATAAATACTTTCAGTAATAAATACTTTCAGTAATACATACACATAGATCTCTTACAAAATAGCAACTGCCATGCATTCTTCTGAACCCCCACCTTGGAACACCCCTAGACTGCTTCTTTTTCCTCTGGTAAAGTGTACATGTGAAACCAAAAATAAAAGCATTCTTTTGACATTTATGAAATACTATACATGCACGTACATGCTACTTAGACATGTATGTGCTATTTTTATGCATGGAACCCGCTTTGAAATGTTACTCCAATATGAAAATGTCTCACTTCTCAGAGCTAGATTCCAGCCTCCTGAAATCACTTTTCCTTAACAAATTTTATGTTTATTTGTAGCCCACCCGCTGTGGTGGGGGTGCACATTCAATAATAGGGCTTAGTCCCAATGCAGTTCTGCAAACCCCGACATGAATCCTCAGATGGAGGTAAGATTTTCAGGGCCCAAGGTGTTTAGATGATTTAGTACCAAGGAGATACTTGACACAAGGAAGGTAGTGTTATTCTAAAATAAGAAAAACCTTTACTAAACAGTTCAGATTAGAAAATTGCAAGTTACAGTCTTTCAGCACCCAAAATCCAAAAAACAGGTACAAAAATATTACAGAGGGGTTTCTTATTCTTGTTGTTACGCTCTCCTGGGATCCTCTGATTCCTTTTCCTGGGCATTTAAGGCTCTCTTGAACTGATGCTTGGAGTCCTGACTCTGAAGGACCCTTTTTGATACATAATTCTTCAAATGCGTTTGCTTTAATCTTTCTCCTAAACACTTTTCTCCTTTTGAGTCCAGAAAAGCAGCTCTCTCCTTTCCACATGCTGGATGGGTATTTGACACTCACAGCGAAGAGCTTTGATCACACACAGAACTCAGATGAGGGTCCTCTATTTCTCATAAAAAGACAGAGTTTACTTCTTCAGAGTGGGAATAGTCTCCACCCCACTTCTGGAACCCTCAGGAACAGCTCCTTATAGTAAAGTGTCAGAAGGTCCACCACAGGGACTTTTCTGTATGACCCGACTCTGGAGCTACTGGGGACAAACGTCAGGCTTTCTCCAATCCCCAAATTCCAAACTCCTGCAGAGATATGAGATAATTGAGTTCTCTTCCATTCATCTCCAAACCCTCTTACTAGAATGGCATCTCTGACCAAACCCTGGAGTGCACCATAGTGGCGACTCCTAGTAGAAAGTATTATTACAGATGGTTCAGTCCACTCATTACTCTGACAATTATAATATGTCCTCTGGTGGGAGGAGCATAGGCCTTAGTTGAAGGGACCATAGACTGATTTATATATATTTTTCTTTTCCCTATAATTTCTATTTTCTCTTAGCTATTATTTCACATTATTATTACCCTTTTGACTGGCAAGGGTGTATGTGTCAGCTGGGCATGCCATCTGGGAGGGGGAGGAAGAGAGGAAGAAGGAAGGGGTGCTTTATGAAAGAGGAAAACAGTATAGAAAGGAGATTATGGTCATATCTGCTTATATGCTGTTGGGAGGACAGCTGTTCCCCCTTTAATTGCTTCTGGACCTTTCTTTCCTCACAGAGTTCCAGTTTATGTTTTAGTTGCTAACAATGGTACATTGTCATAAAGCATTTCCTCTTCTTAACCTTCACCAGTGATGCAATGAAACAGAAAAGATTCTCCCACCCATAATTAATGAAACCAGCTCACCAGTGAAAGGAAAGGAGTTTATTTATAAATGAATAATTACTGCTGGCTAAGTACTTCTATTGCTCATCATTCTACTCTTACACTGCATTGAAATAATAGCGGGATATGAACAAATCTGGAAGTTTATTTTTGGCACTAGGTTTAAATGTATCAAATCCCATCCCATTCTGCTCTTGGGCACTGGGGCTCACAGACCAGAGCAGGTCCCATGACCTCCTGTGGTTCTCGCACAGGGGTAGTAAAGAAAACAGTCTCTCAAAGCCCTCAGGATTTTCTTGCACTGGGAAATCTTCTGCTCATCAGCGCAGTCACTCCAAAAATCACCACGCAGACTCCAAAGTTTGTTGTTCAAAAATAAGTCTTTTACTGGCCCCTGATAGAAAATGAATCACAGTCCCAAAGATAACTGGTACTCAAAAGCTAGAGTACCACATTGCAACAAAATCTCTCTCCTTTCCCAGTGAATACACTCCTCTCCATATAAGCGCTTAATCTACTGGTGCTGGCTGGCTGGCTAGCTGATGCTCCAAAGTCTTCCCGAACACCCAGCCCTGTATCCTGGTCTCATGTTGATGGAGATATGGATGGGGTTTCTAGGTTTTTACTTGATTACTTTAGTTCTTCTGAAAAGTGACTCCTTGGATTGAAAAGTCTGAGGGTAGGAAACCTGCTGATCTAGCCAAGTTCTCAGTGAGCAGGGGTAGCCAAAAAGCCATTTTGTTCATGCCATACACCAGTTAATGCTGCATTTCTCACTACATAGGCCTAATACCAAATAAACTACTGTAGTACTTTTATTAAGTGTATAAGTTCTAGGCTGATGATTTGATGCTATATCTGTTTATTAAAAAGTGCAGTGCACAGTAATGTCATATTTATTTATTCCCTTTCTTTATGGTTCACATTTCTTCATTCTCTGCTTAAGGTCTTATAGAGAGAAACGCGGTTTGAGGCTGGCACTTTATCACCCCCATTTATCAATACCGTGTAGAAACAAAGTGTGGATGCTTTTGACTGTCCTTAGGGAGCTCTATAAATGATTAGTCTGGTGGTAGAATTCTGCTTGAGATGGGTAAAGTGAGTAAAACAGTGGTTCAAAGAATCCAATCTAAAGTTTAATATATTGAACCCATCAGATAGAGGCATTGTTCTTTCTGCTCCAGTCTCTCTCTCCCTTTATCAGACTATCTGGCCTCTTCCTATGTGCAGCAGTAATCACATGAATTGGCTTTTCCCAGTTTCTTGATTACATAGACATCCCTAGCTCTACGTGGTATACCGTATAATTAGCCCCCTAGGGTAACTATAGATTGGAGCTATCTACAGGCAGCTACAGTACAGCTGATTATCATTCTGAGTTGGAAATACAAGGTTGAATGTAACACTTAGAGATGGTGCACAGTGACCTAAGATCATGAAACGCCTGATTTGGAACCAGCAATTTAGAAGAGTGAGTCTGGCTAATTATTAACAAGCTTACTGTAGTTCTGAAAAATATAATCACACTATGTAGTATTATTTATCATATTTGTAACAAACATTTGAATTTTATTTAGAGCTATGAAAGCATTGATCGTCCCTACTATCTTGTCAGTTTTCTTTCCTTTTTCAAATGTAATGTGAGTTTCACTGTCCAGATCAGAGATTAAGAAGCTATTTTACCAACCACCTTGTGTTGAGTGCTAAGGCTTATAACATGGCTGCTGAAATTTTTTGAGGGAAGAAGGAGGAAACATGAACTGGGTCAGTGAGGAGACAAAGCAGCCCTTAGTCTCCTTCACATTTTGACAGGTAGGCAAATAATGACTTGGGGGTAGGGAAAGCCCGTTTAAAAGGAGGGCTCAAGAACAGGATCAGCAGATAGATGTATATAAGCTTGTAGTTCCCTTGGCTGAATTTCATCCAGCCTCTGGCAGCAATGGCAGAAGGATTTTGATATGGCCCAAAGCATCAAACACAGAAGGAGCTTGATCTGTCCTACAGTGGTGTTGATGGTGGGAGGGCATTCCATGGCTACCGCCAGCTCACATACTTGAAGTGGGAAGGGCAAGTGGCAGCACATCAGAGCAATGTGGACAGGGCACGCTGATGCAAGGCCACCACCGATTGATTGCATTATGCCTTGCTGGCATAAGTACTGCTTGTGCAAGTTTAGCCACTTGGGCCAAAGGCAGGGAAAGAGGCTGCAACACAGCCATCAGAGGTTTTCAGCTGCTGTGGAAGTTGGCGAAGGAGACGGGGAGGAAAGCATTGGTAGTACCAAACCATGGCTTCTGTGGAACTGCCAGGGAAAGCCAGGTAAGGATGATGGTTCCTGGAGTTCCCAGCTGTGCCACCCTCTCATCGGTGTTCTGAAAGAGTGGGGCATGAATATTGTTCCCTAAGGATGCAGGCTTTGGATGTGCAGAGTTAGAAATCTTCATTATTATAACCTAAATGTGACCCAGCTTTGCCTATCACTAATAGTTTCCTCATGTCTTTCATCATGGACAGTGGGAGGGGATTTTTTTTTTCTGGAATCCTCCCTAGGCTGTAATCCCACCTTTTTGAGGGAGTCTTCAGGGGGGTATAAAATCCCCTGGAGCATGCTCAGAGATTTAGGTGAGAAGGAGCTAGAGGATTGGAGAAAAGTGGGAAGGTGACTGGATTAGTTGTTTGCCCTGGGTGGCTTGATCTGCAGTTGAAGAATCGTGGTTGGAGTAGAATTGTAGAGATTTTCTTTGAGAATATTGATTCAGTCTGAAGGGGAGGATATTCTCCCTGGATCCTGAAAGGCTGCATCAAGGATCTTGTTGCCTAAATGAACAGAGAAGAGCACGGGCGACAAGAATTGTGGACTGGACTTTTGACCAGAGACTTCAAGAGATCTAGAAATATTAAGAGTTGGATCATAGTTTGAGAGTTTTTAGACCAGTTGGACTTCTGTTATGATTTTTGAGCTTGGGGGATATTTTTCCATCTTTTGACCAGTGTATGCTGGAACTACACTCCAGATAAAAAAAAAGACAAAAAAGCAAACACAATGTTTGGAATTATTAGGAAGGGAATGATGAATAAAACAGAAAATGTCATAATGCCTCTGTATCGCTCCATGGTGAGACCACACCTTGAATACTGTGTACAATTCTGGTCACCGCATCTCAAAAAAGATATAGTTGTGATGGAGAAGGTACAGAGAAGGGCGACCAAAATGATAAAGGGGATGGAACAGCTTCCCTATGAGGAAAGACTGAAGAGGTTAGGGCTGTTCAGCTTGGAGAAGAGACGGCTGAGGGGGGATATGATAGAGGTCTTTAAGATCATGAGAGGTCTAGAATGGGTAAATGTGAATCGGCTATTTACTCTTTCGGATAATAGGACTAGGGGGCACTCGAAATTAGCATGTAGCACATTTAAAACTAATTGGAGAAAATTCTTTTTCACTCAACGCACAATTAAACTCTGGAATTTGTTGCCAGAGGATGTGGTTAGTGCAGTTAGTATAGCTGTGTTTAAAAAAGGATTGGATAAGTTCTTGGAGGAGAAGTCCATTACCTGCTATTAAGTTTACTTAGAGAATAGCCACTGCCATTAGCAATGGTTGCATGGAATAGACTTAGTTTTTGGGTACTTGCCAGGTTCTTATGGCCTGAATTGGCCTCTGTTGGAAACAGGATGCTGGGCTTGATGGACCCTTGGTCTGACCCAGTATGGCAGTTTCTTATGTTCTTATCCTACCCTTCAAGGGGAGGGGTTCCATAACATGGATGATGGTGCAAAAGGGAGGAGACCAGTAAGGAGACATAGAATGGACAAGGAAACCATGATTTTTCTTACTTTAATTTGTATGATGCTGTTTCTAATCTTTACAGTTTTGGCCTGCATACTCATCTTTAAGTTAAACTGTTTGTTTTGAATACCAATTGGACTCTCTTCAATTTACTTTTCTGCCTTGCCCTTGCTGAATGGGCGGCGAGTGGGTTGACTGCTATTGAGCATTTTTGTTAATAGTCTCCTTGGTCTTATTCTGGGTTTTTCTACATCTGGTGAGCCTCATTCAGCTGGAGCATGGACCGAGGGATCTTTACCAGACTGACTGCACCAGGGGCCCAGGATGTTAGATTCCCCTCTCCTGGGTTTGAACCCTGTAAGCCATAGCACCCCTGAATGACACACATTGCCCAAACAGGGAACTGGCTACACAAATATAGGGTCTCCAGAGGGGGTTATTATGTTCAAACCATGAATCTGGCATGCTGCAAGTGAGAGGAGTGATGGATGGGGAAAAGGGAGAAAGAGTGGGGGAAAGATATAAGAAAGGGGAAGGAAGCAGAGAGGCAAATAGAGTTCATGGGAGGGTGAGAGTGAGAGAGAGCACTCCACCCACCAAATACCCCATCCTGCCATCTACCCACCCTCCTTACCCCCTTCTTCACTAGGTAGGCAGATATTAGGAAATGGGGAGGCTGGGGGCAAAGTTGGGGCTGTGGAAAGGTAGCCGACTTTATGGAAATCTCGAAATATTATCACTGACACTCTGTCTGCCATAAAACTACACCCATGCCTCCCCCCTTTCCCTAAAGGGTCAAACATGGGTTCTCCCCCAAACTCTTGGCAGTAAACAACTCCAAGGGGCTCTCTCCCTCCTTTCCCCCTCCCATCGTGTCTCAGCAGACTATGAGGAGGACCCCCCTCCAGGTCTCTCAGTGATTTTAAATATCCTAAGTAATCCCATCCCCATGTGCGGATTGCTACCTAATGAGGCCATAAACGCATTTGTTTAATACCTTCCCAGGCTAGCCTTACTCGGTCTTTTCTTTTCAAGGCCTGGATCCTTTGTCAAGGGTGGAGGGGAGGCTACTCCCAAGGCCCCGAATGTTAAACATGACTCCTCGTGCCTCTGCGCCTGTCCCTTGGGAATGGAGATTGTGTTTGTTTTAGTGTGTGCTGCATGTGCCCAATAAAGTCAATGGAGCCACTGGGTTAGTGTCCAAGTGAATTTTTTACTGCTGCAATTAAGTGGAAAATAGCACAACACTGATCTGCAGCATCATAAAATATTCTCTTTAGCAATTTTCTCCTCAATCTGTGCAGGGATGTCGGCTATCAGAGCCAAGGGAACCTCTACCTGCAAGGGATTGGAAAATTAGAGTCTCCAGGTGGTGCAGGGTGTCCTTTAGATTGGCAGAACACCCCCTTCAGCTGGCAAAAATATGAAGGTATAGTCTCTGCTTTCTCTCTGCCCAGGGGTTGAATGCACCGGATGGGTATCCTCAAAGATGTTAGGCTTGGCCTTTTACTCACAGTTAGTTGATTTCAATATTTCTTTGCTTCTGATGCAGTCATTGTTCTTTGCTGTTGTGGTCCCTGACGGGAGGGATCCCCCTGAAGCAGGACTCTCTCTGCTCCAGTCAGGAAGGAAGGGCAGTCAGAACTTCCTCCTGGATACTGAAACCAAATCTTCCAAAACTCTGAGAATAACACCGGAGTGTATCCTTACAGCAGGTCACTGGCAACCCCTTCTTTGTGGAGGGTATGGAGAGCAGGACTTTCCCATCCTGCATGGCCCCAGACCCAGGGTTCCCCATACCCTGGGCCCAGGAGGTGTGCAGGCTCCACTTAAAAGGTTAAATCCCAAAAATGTACCCAGAGACAAAAATCCAGACCTGCCAGTGAGTGGACTGGAAAGGAAAAAACCTCTCCTGACCCTGGTCAGGACCACCAAACAGGGCTGGCTTTGCTCCTCTGGACTGGGCCTGCAAAAATAACAAATGTTAAGCTCTTATTTACCTTTTATACTTGTGCAAAGCAAAAGGGACTGCTTCCCAAGCTGTAACAAGTGAGCAGCTATATAGCATCACCAGGAGGCAGCCATTCCAGACCCCAGAGAAGGAGGGGCTGAATATGAATGGATCCTCCCCACTAACCCATCCTACACCAACCAGTTGAGACTTAACACCCAGGACATACTGGTAGCATGACCATAGGGTCTGCTGCACCTATGTGGCTCTTCCCTTGAAAGGCTGGCACCTCTGTTGTAGTGATACATCAAACATAGTGGAACAAGAGCAACAGGCAGGGCCAGGGGAGAATTGGCCTATCGGGGGATTGGGCTTTCCCCGGTGGGCCGGTCGCTCCCATCACGTGATTTTTTTTTTTAAACTTCCCGGCCAAAGACAAGAAGAGGGTCTGCTGGCGCTGCGTCCCAAAGAGAAACCTACGGGCAGGGCCGGTGGAAGCACTAGGCCTGGGCCTGGGGCGCTGCAAGCAGTGGTATCCCGAGGGGAGCCAATGCCCCCGGGCACAGGGAGGCTCATGCGGCGCTGCGACAGGCAGATCGGCAGGGCCGTGGTGAGACTCACATCACCACGGCCCGAAGAAAAAGATCGCGTTTAAACACGCTGATGCTCCTCCTCCTTCCTGCCTGCGCGGCCCCGGAAGTAAACGTTGCCGGAGCCGCATGGGCAGGAAGGAGGAGGAGCATCAGCGTGTGTAGAAGAGGAGCAGTGCTTACGGGCCGTTGCGAATTCCAAGTCGCAGCGGCCCAAGAAGAGGAAGAGGCCCGGTAGCAGGGCTGCCGCGGCCCGAGAAGATCAGAGCCGCGGCAGAGCCCATCCTGCGGTGACCCGCGAAGAGGAGGCCCAGAGGTGAGAGAGAGGCTGAGGGTCTGTAGAGGGTGTGTGTGTGTGTGTGTGTGTTTGTGCGTGCGTGTATGAGATGAGTTGAGAGATTGTGTGTGAGAGTGAGGACCTGAATGTTTGCAGAGACAGCTTGTGAGAGCCTCTGTGTGTGTGAGAGAGACAGCATGTGACTGTGAGAGCCTGTGCTTGAGCAAGACAGAATGTGGGAGTGAGAGAGAGCCTGTGTGTGTGTGAATCAGACAGCATGTGCCAGTAAGAGACTGTGTATGAATGATTTATGAGAGAGAGCATGTGAGAGTGAGAGCCTGTGTGTGTGTATGAATGATTGTATGAGAGAGAACATGTGAAAGTGAGAGCCTGTGCTTGAGCAAGACAGCATGTGGGAGTGAGAGAGAGCCTGTGTGTGAGAGTCAGACAGCATGTGCCAGTGAGAGACTGTGTGTACGAATGATTGTATGAGAGAGAGCACGTGACAGTGAGAGCTTGTGTGTGTGTGAGAGAGAGAAATGCATGTGAGAATTAGAACCTGACTGTGTGTTCGAGGGAAGAAGATGGAGAGAAAAGAAACAGAAAAAAAGACAATATAAAAGGAATTGGCAAAAAAAATAAGAAAGGGAAGGTGGAAAAAAAAATCCTGTGACCAACCAATTAGAAAACTAAGATCAGACAGCAAAGGTAAAAAAAAAAAAAAATTACTTTTTAGTGATTGGCACATGTAATCTTTGGGAATGTGCAAGAATAGCACTTTCTCTATGCAGATCTCACAATGTACGAGATCAGCATGGAGAAAGTGGAAGCCCACGGGGCCTACACAGAGGAGGCAGCAGAATGGGCTTCAGTGTCAGTAGCAGCAATCAGCACCTCCCCAATAGCCATGTGGCAGCACTGACAGTGGCAGAAGAGGAATGAGAGAGGTTCCGAGGTTGCTGGCAAAAGAGAGTGGGCATATGTATGAATGGGACTCTGCCTGGGGGTGTATGTGTGTGAATGCATGGGTGCCTCCCTGGGGGTCTGTGTGTGTGAGAATGAATGTATGCATGCCTGGGGGATGGGGAGGGAGTGGTGTGGAAATGAATGGGAGCTTGCCTGGGTGTGTGTGTGTGTTTGTGTGTGTATGTGAGGGAGCCAGTGAGTGTGAGAGCATGAGTGTGTATGAGAAAATCCAGGGGAGTAAGAGTTTGTGTGGGGGGGCTGTGGAGGGGGAGAGAGTGTCTTAGAGCCTGAGTGTGTTAGTGTCAGTGAGAGCGCGAGGTTATGGTGGATATAAGAGCATGAATGTGTATTAGAGATGTGAATCGTGTCCTCGATCGTCTTAACGATCGATTTCGGCTGGGAGGGGGAGGGAATCATATTGTTGCCGTTTGGGTGTGTAAACTATCGTGAAAAATCGTTAAAATCGTGAGCCGGCACACTAAACCCCCCTAAAACCCACCCCGACCCTTTAAATTAAATCCCCCACCCTCCCGAACCCCCCCCCAAATGCTTTAAATTACCTGGGGATCCGGCGGTGGTCCAGAACGGCGGCGGTCCGGAACGGTCCCCTCAATAGAATCGTGTTGTCTTCAGCCGGCGCCATTTTTCAAAATGGCCGCCGCAAAATGGCGGCGGCCATAGACAAAAACGATTCGGCGGAGGAGGTCGTTCCGGACCCCCGCTGGACTTTTGGCAAGTCTTGTGGGGGTCAGGAGGCCCCCCCAAGCTGGCCAAAAGTTTCCTGGGAGTCCAGCGGGGTTCCGGGAGCGATTTCTTGCCGCGAATCGTTTTCGTACGGAAAATGGCGCCGGCAGGAGATCGACTGCAGGAGGTCGTTCAGCGGGGGTTCCGGACCACCGCTGAACGACCCTCCTGCACTCGATCTCCTGCCGGCGCCATTTTCCGTACGAAAACGATTCGCGGCAAGAAATCGCTCCCGGAACCCCGCTGGACTCCCAGGAAACTTTTGGCCAGCTTGGGGGGGCCTCCTGACCCCCACAAGACTTGCCAAAAGTCCAGCGGGGGTCCGGAACGACCTCCTCCGTCGAATCGTTTTTGTCTATGGCCGCCTCCATTTTGCGGCGGCCATTTTGAAAAATGGCGCCGGCTGAAGACAACACGATTCTATTGAGGGGGCCGTTCCGGACCGCTGCCGTTCTGGACCACCGCCGGATCCCCAGGTAATTTAAAGCATTGGGGGGGGGGTTCGGGAGGGGGGGGGATTTAATTTAAAGGGTCGGGGGTGGGTTTTAGGGGGTTTTAGTGTGCCGGTTTTCCTGCCCTCCCCTTTCCCCCAATTTACGATTTTTTAACGATAAATCGGGGGAATTGGTATTGTATCGTGGCCCTAACGATTTTTTGACGATTTAAAATATATCGGACGATATTTTAAATCATCAAAAAACGATTCACATCCCTAATGTGTATGTATGTGACAGTGTATGTGTGAGAGAGAATGGACATGAATGTGTGAGAGAGAGAGCATAACCTCCTAATCCTCGACAATATCAGGGTGACTGGAAATCAAGAGCTCCCACAGAAGGGGACAGCAGGAGCTTTTTAAAATCCTTATTAGTTTTAATTATTGAATATTATTTGATGTCTGCTCTTTTTGAAATATTTTATTGGTGTTATATACAAATGTTTGAAAATTTCCCTGAGTTAAATTACTGGAGGTTCTATTCATCAGCAGTTTTGAAATATATATTTTTAGTATGATTTTCCTATTGTGATGTTTTATAGTTCTTGATTTTATTGTTTGATGTTTTATGAGGAATGATGGTATTTTCTGTTTTTCCATTCCTGCATTACATATAGTCTAACTTGTTGTGATTTCCAGTTTAGTTTGTCTGTGCATATTTTATGGTCCTTTTATTCTGTATTTGGTGACTCACCAAATTGTATGTGTAATTGGGTACCCTTGGGCCAGTATGGAGAAAAAAAACCCGGGCCACTATTTTCCCACAATCCGCCCCTGGGCAGGGCTGGCTCCAGTCTAAACAGTGTCCAGGTAGACACAGGGCTAGGTGGTGCCCCTTAATTGGCATGGCTATGGGCACAGCCCAGAGCCAAACTTGCCTTGACCTATCCCCCAAGTCTTTCAATCCTGTGCACCTCTTTGTGCCCCAGGCTGGCCCTGCTATTCAGCTGCTTATTCCATAGTTGTTCCAGTGCCTTCATTTCTTTCTGCAATCACACTGCAATGATCTATGCAGCACCCTGTATTTGCCAGGCTTTGTGTAGTTCAAATAATTGATGCGTGAACCATGCAGCTTCAGGAAGAAAAGGAGAGTAGAGAAGCTGGTGGCAGAGGGGAACTGCTCCTCTCTCTTTGTGCCTCCCCCTCCCCCCATCCCGACTTGCCACCCCAGGCAGTTGCCAAGCTTGTTCACTCCTTGCGATGTCGCTGGGAGCAGTGGTACTGGAACATCAGCTGAGCAAGAGTTCAACACTATCCTGTGAAATTTCATATGGATTAAATTGCAATTGATTAATGATTGTTGCTTTCATTTAAAGAATAAGGTTGATAGATAAACATTCCTAATCTGTATGTATGTCAGATTACTAGCCTGAGTTACAGAAACCACACTTCTCTGTGTTTCAAAACAGAATTTATTCATAGACAGTAGAGTTAACACAAACAGTACACAGGCTATCTTCACCTTCAGGGATATCAACTTGAATTGTACCCTCCTGCAGGCTATGGAGCAGGGACAGTCAACTGCTTCTAGTAACAAGCCCAGGATGACAAGGTCAAATCTGTTCATAGTACTCATAACAGTTCCAGTTCAAAGGTCAATGTATCCAGGTTCACTTCTATTTATAATTCAGTGGGTCCATGCAGCACTTTATTTATTATTATTTGATTTATATTCTGCTTTGCAGGCACTTCAAAGTGGATTACATTCGGGTACTTTAGGTATGTATCCCCAATCTTAGTTTACAATCTAAGGACCCTATCTACTAAGCATTTTTCCATAGACACAAAATAGGAGAAAACCTTTAATAAATAACTCCCTAAGTTTGTATTTCTGGCAATGGAGCATAAAGTGATTTACCCAAGGACACAAGGAGCAACAGTAGGAGTTAAACGCTGCCTTTCTTGATTTTCAACCCACTGCTCTAACCACTAGGCTACTCCTCTACTCCACCAACATCAAAAGTCACAGACCTCCTCATTCAGGTTCTGCACAGCTAAGCAGCCCTCACATTTCTAGGGATCTCTAGGAACAACATCTTGTTTCTTTCCAGGCCCCAGGGAACATCTGGGTTCTCAGGAGCACAGCTCCTAGAGCTTATATCAAGCTTAATATCAAGTCTCTTCCTTTGCAACACAATCCAGTGCCTCAGGGTTAAGACCCAACAGAACTTTTGTGCCCTTACAATGACCTGGTTATGATTGAATACATTACTGTCTAACAAAAAAGTAATTATTTTTATGTCTTATCATGCACTAATACAGGAAAATAAAAAGTGTGCAGTAATGTTTGAACTATATTTCTCTAAAATGTACTAGCAATTGTTTTCCCATTTGATCGGTTCTGAGTAATCATTGCATTCCCTTAATCCTCAATTATTTAATATGGCTTAATTAAAATGATCTAGGAATAAGTAAATTGATCTACACAAGATTTCCTGGCATATCCTCATGCCAGGAAAGTTCAGCTCAGTCCAGAAGAATCAAACTCTTTGCTGTGCTCAACCTGATTTGAGACATATGATAGTTAATGTGACTTTCAAGGCATAACTCACTTTCAATGCATATCCAGCATAGCTCCCTGCTTCAATGGCAGGGGAGATGAAAAACTAATACTTCACGCATATCCAGCATTGCTCTCTTCTTCAACGGCAGAGAGCTATGCTGCCGCTTACCCAACTAATCAAACTTAATATTTCACTTGGAAGCAGCTCCATCACTGCTCTCTACATTAATAGTGGGGGTGAAAGGGAAATAGAACCTAAGGTTACTAAGAGTCAAGAGAAACAGATAAGTATGAGAAAAAAGAAGTGTGAAGCTTGCTGGGCAGACTGGATGGACCGATTGGACTTCTTCTGCCGTCATTTCTATGTTTCTATGTTTCTATTTGCATACTGGACTTCATTAAGATTACTGAATGTTACGCATTTTCACCATATATTGTGTAATATACATATACATATATAGTAACATTGTAATGATGGCGGAAAAGGCCAAAATGGTCCATCCAGTCTGCCCAGCAAGCTTCTTATGGTAGTATCTGCTGTGCTGTGCAGATTACCTCCATGTTTCTCTTTTACTGGGTGATGGGCCTTCTTGAAACTACAGTGCTGTTTGATGTGCTTTGCTTGTGGACTTGGCCACAGAAGCAGTCCTGTGTTTTTTCCCTTATGTCTGAATATCAATACCTCTGACCGTAAAAATCAGGGCCCGTGTTGGTTGTCATCTAAATCCAATACCTCTGGCCACTCTCCCTCCCCTCCCCCCAAGTAATTCTGACCTGGACTTTTTTGTGCTTCCTACTAATTATTTATATGTATAAAACTTATATTCTGCATTAAGAACATAAGAAATTGCCTTGATGGGTCAGACCAAGGGTCCATCAAGCCCAGAATCCTGTTTCCAACAGAGGCCAAACCAGGCCACAAAAACCTGGCAATTACCCAAACACTAAGAAGATCTCATGCTACTGATACAATTAATAGCAGTGGCTATTCCCTAAGTAAACTTGATTAATAGCAGTTAAGCGACTTCTCCTCCAAGAACTTATCCAAACCTTTTTTGAACCCAGCTACACTAACTGCACTAACCACATCTTCTGGCAACAAATTCCAGAGCTTTATTGTGTGTTGAGTGAAAAATAATTTTCTCTGATTAGTCTTAAATGTGCTACTTGCTAACTTCATGGAATGCCCCCTAGTCCTTCTATTATTTGAAAGTGTAAATAACCGAGTCACATCTACTCGTTCAAGGCCTCTCATGATCTTAAAGACCTCTATCATATCCCCCTCCAAGCTGATCAGCCCTAACCTCTTAAGCCTTTCCTCATAGGGGAGCTGTTCCATCCCCTTTATCATTTTGGTTGCCCTTCTCTGTACCTTCTCCATCGCAACTATATCGTTTTTGAGATGCGGCGACCAGAATTGTACACAGTATTCAAGGTGCGGTCTCACCATGGAGTGATATAGAGGCATTATGACATTTTCCGTTTTATTAACCATTCCCTTCCTAATAATTCCTAAGATTCTGTTTGCTTTTTTGACTGCTGCAGCTCACTGAGCTGACAATTTTAAAGTATTATCCACTATGATGCCTAAATCTTTTTCCTGGGTGGTAGCTCCTAATATGGAACCTAACATTGTGTAACTACAGCAAGGGTTATTTTTTCCTATGTTCAACACCTTGCACTTGTCCACATTAAATTTCATCTGCCATTTGGATGCCCAATCTTCCAGTCTTGCAAGGTCCTCCTGTAATGTATCACAGTCCGCTTGTGATTTAACTACTCTGAATAATTTTGTATCATCTGCAAATTTGATAACCTCACTCGTCGTATTCCTTTCCAGATCATTTATATATATATTGAAAAGCACTGGTCCAAGTATAGATCCCTGAGGCACTCCACTGTTTACCCTTTTCCACTGAGAACATTGACCATTTAATCCTACTCTTTGTTTCCTGTCTGTTAACCAGTTTCTAATCCATGAAAGGATATCGCCTCCTGTCCCATGACTTTTTAGTTTTCTTAGAAGCCTCTCATGAGGGACTTTGTCAAACGCCTTCTGAAAATCCAAATACAAATGTGGTATGAAGTGTTGTAATAGTTCACTGCTGTTTATGTTCCACTCCAGGCTTTGGAGATAGCATCACCAAGTTATCAAATGTGTTTAATCTTGATATATTTAATCTTAATCTTGATCATGATTTCTGAAACCATCTGGGGCACTACGTACATATTGCAGGAGTATCAAAGATGGTAAACCTGCCAAAAGTTTTTTGAACTCTGATGACATCTTTTTGGGCTGCAAGGTAAAATGTTGACTTTTCACCCTATCGTCATCAGATCTGGGTCAGCTCTGACTCAGATTTATGGTGCACTGTGTTTTCTTCTGACCTTGTTAAGGTTTGCCCTGCCAATTTAGCTGTGATTTGGAAGGACGTAGTATAAGGAATCTAAACATGGAAAGACAGAGCACAACTAATACTTTCAGAATTGAAGTCAGTAAAAAGGAACAATTGAAAATAGGAGGCTCATTTCCTCTGGGTGTACTTGTCAGGTGTGCACCTGAATTGTAATAATGTAAATATGTGCTCTACCATACTAACAGAATAGCATAAGAAGATAATTTTTAATTATGGGCCAAGTTGCTAGAGGGTAGATTGTGCCATGTAATGAACAGTGTAGAGAATGTGATGATTTCTTTATTTTAAAGAAAAGATTATATGAAAATGTGGTTGCTTTATAAAAACTTCTAGGAACTCTAATCCTATCTGGTATAGCATTTTTATATGTTTGAGCCAGAATGATACTATGTATGTAAATTAAATCAACAACATTACCATTACATTTAATAGTTATTAAAGCAGCATGCCATTTCTAGCCAATAAAAGCTTACCTAAGGCTAACAGTTCCCTCTGCAAGCACTGCATACAGCACTAAAATATATTGCTACCTTCCCTGTTGTTGTTTTTTTCCTATAAGATTGTTTTTCTTCTGGGTACTGTGCTTCCAACTTGCTTTTAGAAACTTGTCAGGATTTATTAATAGATCACTGAAATGTCCTTGTGTGCCAATTTTCAAATTACACTAAAAATGACATTAGGGATGTGTGGAGGAAACACATTTGGTTCGGTTTGTTTACTTCATAGGGAACCTCTATTCATTTCATTAGTTTCTGGTTAATCTGTTTTTATTGTAACACAATATAATAAGCAATTACAACAAGAAAATGGACCATATTGTTTCCTAAAACCCAAAAAAGAGCCCAATTGATTTCCACTTCAAATCAAACAACAGGAAAAAAGGAAATCATATATGCTTATTTTTCAACATATCGCCATTCACAGATAGTTTGACTTTTTCAATTTTTCAATTTTTTCTTTTGCCGCATCAGTAAGCCTGACAACGTACCTCAAGGGTTTTCAAAAATGAGGCCGTCCGGACTTTTAATCATTTGCGGTCTAAAAGATGAATAAATATAGAAAGCTGGTGATCAAATTCAATTCAAAACACAGTTTTTACATGTAGGCTCAAGAACACATGAGCACTCCGCTTTCAGACATCGGCCGGTGTTTCACGGGTAAAAAGCTTCATCAGGAGCTGTTATTGATTAGCTGCTTTTCACAATGACTGTATCACTGCTTGTTTTTCTATTCATATTCCTGCATTTAAACAGATAATTTTAATCACAATATGTAATCTTTACATGTCAACGTTACTTATCTTGTGTAGGCATATGATCCAACCTTTCATACGGACAATCCTTGTCTCGAACAACCTTCTGAGCAAAGGAACAGAGACCACCAAAATGTCAGCTGTCAGTTTAAAAAGAAGGAAGTGTCCAATCAGGGAATACGCAGAAAATGATGACATTATCTCCTATCAATGTGCCACAGTCACCTTACGTTGAATCTCTCAATTCACAGAAAAACATTCAATTCGAGATCTGAATTTAAACCATTCAGATGTATTGTGTCTAAGCGGTGTATCCATTTCTGTTCTGCTTGTAGTAATTTTTTGTTTAAATCTCCCCCATGCCAATGTGGGGAGATCTGTTTGAGAACACATACTTGAAGCTCATTAAAATTATGACATTTTTCAAGACAGTGTGGGACTAAGGGTGCACTGATCTGACTAGTAGTCAAACTCAAACGGTGTTCAATTATCCTGGTTCTCAACTGGTGCTGAGTTTTGCCCATGTACAGCATTTCGCAACGCCATTTGATTATATAAATTACTCCAGTTGATTTACATGTGGTGTGTTATCTAAGTTATATAGTTGAGTGTGTGGTGGCTACATAGATGCTAGTTGTCACCATCATGATCTAGCAAACTGAACAGGATCCACAAGCCTTATGTGAACCATCAGTATATGTAAAATGTTGTGTGGTGGAATCTGAACTTACTAGTTTGTCCATTAAGCTCGATCCTTTAGTATAAGTGAATCTGGGTTTCAACTCAAATTCACCATGTGTCTGTAGAATTTGCCAATTTTGAAAAATGATGTCCTAATGACAGGTGCCATAGGTGAAAAAGGTACCACATATGTCAGTGTAATATCTTCTTCAATATTATGTGGTAAAAAGAGCCAGTCACGATTGGTGTGTTTAGCTCTCAAAAAGGCACGTCTCACACACTGTTTAGGATACCCACGTTCTAGAAATCGATGACTTAAATTCTTGGCTTGATGTCGATATTCTTCCATTGATGAGCATAAGCATCTGATCCTAAAAAATTGACCCATCGGTAAATTTTCTTTAAGCCTCTGTGGGTGAGCATTAGTGAAGTGCAATAGGATATTGCTTCTCACTGACTTGCGGAACAATGTAGTCTTAAAACCATGCACTTCTTTGGAAATTTTTATGTCCAAAAATGTAATTTCTTTGTCTTGAATGTCAGCTGTAAAGTGTAGATGAGAATTACAAGAATTCAGTCATATGAGAAAATTTGCAAAAATCTCTTTGGTGCCTTGCCAAATAATAAAAATATCATCAATCTACCACTGTTATTATTTGTGATAATTGTAGGTGGATCCTTGGGCCGATGGCAGATGACCACGCCCATGGGAGAAGATCCCGAGAAGGGCCACCGGTCAGGCTCAGAGTTGGGATTCAGACACACACTAGATTTTTTATTAAACTGTATAGTGAACCATCAGAGGTGGCAGTAGTGAGCTGGAAGAGCTCTGCTGGGCTATAGTCCCTCAGGCACTGGAACAGTGATCCCAGGATGGCTGAGCTGTAGAGAAACTGAATTTAGTGAGTAGGCAGAGTATGCAGAGTTCAGGAACAGAACCTTGATGGTAACACTCACACAATAGTCTCTTGAAGCAGCCCAGGGGCTGGAGTGAAGTAGGCCCTCAAGGAGCGAGTACCTGGTTCCAGGGAAAGCTCTGAGAGAGAGATGGTAACTCCCTGGTGTTGTAGGCAGCGGTGACTTCCTGGCAGAAATTGTATTCGGTAGCAGGTCTGGGAACGTGGGCCCTCGAGGATCGAGTACCAGTTCCAGACTGCAACCTGAAAAGCAAGAGAGAGAACGAGGCCCCCGAGGAGCGGATAACCCTGGTAAAGTCCGAGGAGGAAGAGTAGCAAGGTATGAGGAGAGCGAATCCCATCCGCAGCGATACCTGGAGGAAGCTAGGTAAACTGAACCATAACTTTTGCTAACTCGAATAGCTAGCAAAATGACAGATCTTAAGTATCTGGTGAGGATGATGTCATCTCAGGGGGACGCCCCCGAGGTTCGCGCCACAGCCGGCACTTGAGTCAGGGCATTGCCGCGCGCGCGCCCTTAGGCTTCAGGAGAACATGGCGGAAGGCAGCGTCTAGCCAGTCCGGGGATGCCGGAGGAGAATGGCAAGATGACCCCGCGGCAGCCAAACTTCCATCAACCAAAGAGGGAGTCGCAAAAGAGGTAAGGTGGGTGGAGTGGAGATGTCGGGCAGTGACGGTCGCAACAACCGCATCCAAGTGAAAATGTGTTGAAAAAAGGGTTGATTTTGATTGATCCATTTTTCTTCAAAAGCACCCATGTATAGGTTTGCTAAATCTGGGGCCATCGTGGCACCCATCGCAGTGCCATGGATCTGCTGAAAAAACTTCTGTTCGTATGCAAAAACGTTTTTAGTAAGAGTTTCCGTAACAAGTAAGAGTAATCTGTAACAAGGATTCAAAAAAATCGGATGCAATGCGGTGTGGTCTAAAATGGTGTGGTCTAAAAAAAAGACATGGCGAGTTTTGAATTGAATTTGATCACCAGCTTTCTATATTTATTCATCTTTTAGACCACAAATGATTAAAAGTCCGGACAGCCTCATTTTTGAAAACCCTTGTGTACGTTGTCAGGCTTGCTGATGCAGCAAAAGAAAAATTTAATAATTAAAAATTAAAAAATCAAAAAAATTGAAAAAGTCAAACTATCTGTGAATGGCGATATGTTGAAAAATAAGCATATATGATTTCCTTTTTTCCTGTTGCATGTTGTTTCCTTACATACCCCATAGGTTACAGATCATGATAGCATTAGCTACAACAGAAGTACCCATACCCCTACACCACCCTTCCCACCCTACCCTATCTCTCATAGAAAAAATAAATATATCTTAACACAAATGTGTCCCATGTAAGCTGGGGGTCATGTAGCATTGTTGAGAACCAGGCTTTTTGCTCTTGGAGAGAGAGGGTGAAGGTAACTGGACCATATCCTCAAAAAATTCTGTTGGCTCTTAAAAGATTGCTGGGATGCCTAATAATTCATCAAGAGAAGATCATGCAGCAAGTTACACCAATACCAGAAAGATGGGCCTACAGTATCTTTCCATGTCAGTAAAATAGCTTTTTTGCCCAATAAGCACGCTTTACAAAGGACAAGGGTTTCTCCTTTAGACTTAAGACATATTGAAGAGAGATGGTCAAAAAGAATAGCTTCTGGACACAACAGGATTGGACACTGCATGAGTCTGGAAAGGTAGGTCACAATTTGAGACCAGAATCCTTGAGAAATTGAACAAGACCAAAAAGCATGGGTTAAAGTACCCAAGTCCTGGTGACAACGTAAACAGAGTGGTGACGTTGTGGTGCCAGCCCGACATACTTACACTTGAGAAATTTAGGCTCGTCATAGAAATTTGTGATGAAGTTCACACAGGGAGGTGTTCCCTGAAAGATCCTTTAGGTCACGAAAACTGAAGGCAATCATATCTTCCGTGACCTGCAGGCCTCAGTCCCAAGACCACCGAGTAGCAACAGAGGTAAAATCCAAAGCAGAAGAGTGTTTTTGCAGCTGTTTCTGCAATCTAGACACAGAACATTTATCAAATTCCGGGCAAAAGAGATCATCAAAGGCATCCAAAAGAGTAAAGTATAAATCCTGATTGGACAAGGAGGCAACATAATGTTTCAGTTGAAAGTATGAAAAATAATTTGAATCTGGAAGCCCATAAGTGTCCTTTAGAGATGCAAAGGTATGCAACCTCCCCTTTTCAGTCAACACATGCTGTAATTGGGTAATCCCACATTTACTCCATTTCCCAAAGTCTTTCAATTGACTGTCTGAAATGAAATCTGAATTGCCCTGGATAGGTAATAGTTGTGAACATTTAGAAGAGTGGTGATAGATTTGTAACAAATATTTCCACGCCCATCTAATGGGAGACAGCAAAGTTCAGTTAGCCAATTTGTGAGGTAATTTCCTAGCTGGAGCATGTAAAACATACCTTAAATCTAGAGGTGCCACATAAGATTTATTCCCGTCTATGTTGATGCAATCAGATTTGTTATAAATCCAGTCACATATAATATTCAGTAAACTAACAAATTGTATTCTGCTAAGTTCAGCACGGCCATCCTACCCTGTCCCCAATCCTGCTTTAAACAAGATAGGGAAATGTGTAGTTTTTTCCTCTGCCAGATAAATTTAGAAATTAAGGAATCTAGATAAATGAGATCTCTTTTTAGTAAATGCAGTGGTAGATTTTGAAAGACATAGAGCCATCTGGGGAATAACACCATCTTGTAAAGGTTTATCCACCAAAGAAAGAGACAATCCCTTCTATAAATGGAATTTCTCTTTAGTATGGACCAATAAGCAATCCACATTGAGGCTGTAAAGATCAGCAGGGTTAGTTGTCAAAAATAATCCCAGATATTTAAAAAGCATGTCCGCCCATTTTAATGGAAAATTGCTTTCCCAACTTGTTGATAAGGAGGAGGGATAAACTAAGGCTTTGGATTTATCCATATTTAATTTGTGACCTGAGAACCCAACAGATTGTGAAAAGAAATCTAATAAGCCAATTAGGGAGGATGGTGGAGTTGTGAGAAAAACTAATATATCATCAGCAAAAGCTGCATATTTAAAATTATATCCACCAAGCTGGACACTGCATATAGAAGCAGTCTCCTGAATGGTACATAGAAATGGTTCTAAAAATAGCAAAAATAATAGTGGAGACAAAGGGCATCCCTGCCTAATTCTTCTTTCTATGTTAAATCTATCAGATTTGACTTGATTGTCAACTGCGTAAGCCTGCGGATTAGAGTAGAGCAGACATACAGCATCCTGGAAAGAGCTTTTTCAGCATTGAAACTAATAACTAACAAGGGCTCCTGGGATTGTAACTAGTGGATCATTGCCCTCACCAAATAAATTTTAGTGAGGGCATGTCTTCCATGCACAAACCCACCTGCCCAGGACTAATTTGTTTAGGTAAGAAATGAACCAACCTATCCGCCCATATCTTAGCAAACAATTTTTGATCAAAGTTCAAAAAAGAAATGGGCCTATATGAGGCCAGTGAGGTAGAGTCTTTATCTTTTTTGGAAAGCACTACAATCTGGGCCAGATTTTCTCCTTTTTGTTAAGACCCTTTCTGTAAAAGAGCTTGAAAAACATTCTTAAGTAGTTTGGAGAGTGGATCTTTCAAAATTTTATAAAATTCTCCACTAAAACCATCGGGCCCAGGGGCCTTCAAAGGCTTAGCTTGACCAATTTGTACTCGGATTTATTCTTCTGAAATCAGACAATTCAACCAAGCCAATTGAGCCTTTGAAAGTTTAGGAAGTTGAAGCTTCTCCAAGAAGCCTTTCCCCTGTTTCAAGTCACTATGACCTGAGGTATAAAGATTTTGATAGTAATCCATCATGACGTTCACAATAGATTTAGTTTCCCTAACAAATGTTACTGCAGGTGTTTTAAGCATATGGATGAAATGGGAACCCTCTGCTACTCTAACTAATAGGGTCATTTATCAAAATGCTATATGCCTTTAACGCATGTTCTCTCAACCTAGCTTGATGGACTCTCTACCTGGGTAACATCAAGCTAGGTTGAGAGAACATTGCACAAATCTCTTCTTTGAGTGAGTTTCCTCACTCCGAGAGTCATCAAATCTTCACAAGAGAGCACTGTTCTGTTCATATGTCTCACTTTGAATGTCAAAGTGGCCCCTAACCCCTACACTAATACCTAAACCTCACCTCGAGTTACTAGGTGGGCCTCCCATAGAGATATAAATTCCTATCTAGAGTTGGGGCATTATAGCTAGTCTCTCTCTCTCTCTCTCTCTCTCTCTCTCTCTCTCTCTCTCTCTCTCTCTCTCTCTCTCTCTCTCTCTCTCTCTCTCTCTCTCTCTCTCAACATGGCCCCCCAGTGGTTGGATGTATGTATGAAATACCACACTCTTCACATAGGTATCAGCATAAACTGCCTATTACCATAAAATACTCTTCACATAGGTATTAGCATAAACTGCCTATTACCATAAAACACACCCCTTTTTCTATCACACGTGGTATTTAGTGCATTTTGATAAATCCAGGCCTAAATTAGTTAAATATCTAACAGTTTTATTACTATATTGGTATAGTTTGTATTTATAATATGCCACAATCTTCTTGGTCCATTGATGAATCAGAGTATTTAAATGAGAACACAATGCGAGATAATGTTCCCTAGCAACTTTTGTGTTGGTACCTAGTAACCTACGCTTAGCTTTCTGCAATTGTTTCTCAGTTATTTATCATTGTCCCTCTGTCTTTTGACCATATAAGAGATAATCTCTCCTTTTATTACTGCTTTCCCCACCTTCCAAAATAAAATGGGGTCGTCCAAAGGGGTCATTTACCAGAAGAATCGCACGCGATACCAAGATGGGGGCGGAGTCGGCTCCAGAAGAGGAGGAGTCGGGGTGCTACCGGGGCTGACTCCGCAAAGACGCCATGGACGCCGAAAAGGTAAGGGCCTTTTCGCGTCCTATTTCGCGCCCAATAGCTACACCTTCTATGGTGGCGCTATTGGGTGCGAAACCGGCAGCAATCGCACTGCAGCGGTGCGATCGCTGCCGGCTAGCGCAGGACCGCCCCCTGTTTCAGCCCCCCGCCCCTCATTACCTAAAGTATTGTAGGTCTGCGATACTTTAGAAAATGAGGCCCCAAGTGCCCTACATTGAAGGTGGAGAACTTCTGCCATTTTACTTGAAGGAAATCATGGAAGCTAGGATCTTTAGCCAAAAAATAGGAAGAACTCCAAGTTTTAGGGCTTCCAAACAAATCAATCCCAATAGGGGCATGGTAAGATAGCATGATATTTCCAATAAAAGCATCTTGAACATTTGTAAACAAATGGTGAGAAACCAGGAAATAATCAGTCTTAGAATGTGAGGCATGTTCTTGAGATAGGTGTATAAAATCCTTTTCTAGAGGGTAGAGAAGACATCATGTATCCACTAATTGCAGGCTCTTTTCCAGGTATCCAATACCCTTATAAAAATGGGATTTGTCTATCTGGGAGGGATTGGATTTGTCCATCTCTTGGTCTCTAACCCATTTGAAATCCCCACCTAACACCAAATCATCTGCCAAATAGGGACAAAGAAGGGAGTACAAGGTTTCAAAGAAACTATGATCGTAAATATTGGGGGCATATAAGTTACAAAGTATTATTGGTTTGTGATATAATTCAGCAACCAACCAATATCATAAAGCAACCAGAAGGGTCTGATATTTCCCAATGGCAAATTTTTCCTAATTAAAATGGCCACACCAGCCGATTTGGTAGTCACAGAGGCGAACCTGACATCTCCTACCCACTATCACTTTAATTTTTGATGTTCTGTGTCATTAAGGTGTGTCTCTTGGAGAAATGCTATATCTGCTTTCTGCTTATTCAAAGCCTCTAAGATTTTGGATCTTTTAATTAGAGTTAACGCCACACACATTCCAGGATATTATTTTTGTTCTCTCAGATATCATGTATCACATCTTAATTGGAAATACAAGAACAACAACCTCTTAATAATAATGAAAAGGGAGCTATCCCTGCATGAGCTCCCCTTCAGCCCATCCATAGTATCAGAAGCTGTAAACAGGAAATCCCTTTCCAAAGTAGCTAACACTTGTGTTAAGAAAAAAAATGACCACATAACCACTGAGATCCAAATTCCCCCTACCCTTACCCTACTCCTACCTTTCAACAACCCACATCCAGAATAGAGATCACACAAGATGCCAAGGACTTATCATCCTACCACCTGCATTCTTACAAAAGAAAACCAGTGAAAAAGAGACCACTTTTCCCATCTAATGCACAAAAATGCAATAAATAAAAAGTATAAACCAGGAGAATAGTCAGTTCTGCAAAAACATAATAAGAATAGTCCTGATCAGTAAAGAACTCAAACTGCTGTGGTCCCCCAACAAAAATGAGCAGTCAAGCAGGGTGAAAATCCCTCCAATCAAATTGGAACTCAAGAACTTTTTCCAATGCAAAATTTGCGTCAAAGTCTGAAGAATTAAGCACTCAAAGCAAGCATCGTGCTAATAACCAAAGACTGTCAGGTGAGGTTGGATTCTGATTCTAAGGCAGCCAGGAATCTTTACGTTTCTTGCACCATGTTAAACTATTTTGTGTCAGCCTTATAGGCAATTCTGAGTTGAGCTGGATAGAGTATTGCTGGCCAAATTCCAAGCTAAAATAACTTAGTGCAGATAGGCGCAAATTCTCTGCGTTATGCAGACACTTTAGAGGAATAATCTTGAAACACAAGAATTTCTTTCCTTTGAAGTTTAAATGTTTCCCAGCCTGAAGTGCTTGTTGTATTTCCACTTTCTGAGCAAAATTTAGAATGTGAATGATAACTACCCGAGGGCACTCAGAGTTGTCCTGCTTGGGACCCAGGTGATGCGCTCGCTCAATGCGCAAATCACCATACTTACTCTCCAGATTTAGCTCATGAAAAAGCCAGGATTCCAAAAAGGGAGCCATTTTACGGTCTTCCACTGACTCTGGGATGCCCACAAGCCACAAATTATTGTGGCAAGACCAATTTTCTAGGTCTTCGAGCCACTCCTTCTGTCGAGCCAGGGCCCCCATGAAGAGTACCACGCAAGCCATTCTGCACATCATTCGATTTTCAGCTTCTGTCATACGGCATTCAATGCCAAAGAGTGAGGCTGAAATATCATCCAGCTTGTCTGCAAGTTTTTTAAATTTGGGTTCGAGCACCATGACCACAATGGACTTGAGCTTGCTAATCACCATCAATTGTATGGCCTCTCGAGCGACCTGACTGTTGTCGGCCATTCTGGGAGATCCCGGTTTAGTTTTCTCTTTTTCTTTGTCCTTTCAGACCAAATGCAATGACATTGTCCAGTATGAATAAAGATCCTGATCCAGCCAGAAAATAATCCCACGCTGCAGGAGATATTTTTTTAAGTGGGGAAAGTCACAATAACCAGCGGGTGGTGGGATGAAAGGCCCAGAAGAACAGCATTTCACATCCTGCAGCCCACACGGCATCATGTGATCTGTCATTTCATTAGTTTAAAATTAAAAAACAAAGTTTGTTCGCTTTATTCATTCATTTGTTTGCAATATAATCAATGGAGGAAGCAATGCAGTCTATTTTGGGCTCCCAAATTGGGATTTTCTAATCGTTTCTAATGAAATTTGTGGGTAGACATCATTAGAAGGGTGAAGGCATGCCAACACATCAAGGCTATGTCAATGTGGGACTAAAAGTAGCATGGAAAACCTAAGGCACAGTAAAGGGACAAAGGGGTACCAGTAATGGCAGGAGTTCTCCAAAGCACCATCAGAGGAGCAAAGAAGCAGTAAGAATGTCAGGAACAACCCATGATTTCAAAAGGAATGAAGTAAAAATGGCACCAAGAATGGCATCAACATCCTAAGGCACTATGAATGGGGAGGAAAACCCCATGGCATGAATAAAGGGACAAAAAAGCACAAAGAGTGGCATCACCACACCAAATCGTTATGAGATATGCAAAGCAATCCCTTAGCATGGCAAAAACACCCAAGGTACAGAGTCTGGGGTATGACAGCAGGACAGAGTGACAGCAAGACCCTCAAGTTGCAAAATACTAGTTATGGCCGCAATGCTGATTGGAAGAAAGACTGTTAAGGTAAAGGATAAAGGGTATAGCAGCAAGGCAGAGTGGCATTGAAGATGTCTATCTTCCTGTGGAAGCGCTTGCCACTTGTCAGATTTAGTACAAGAGAATGATCTCTGTTAGTATCATTATTGTAACATGAGCTGTTATTTCATTCCTGATCTTGTTGCTGGATGAGATTTTGGAATTCTTGGAAAATTTTACTTTCTGATTGAAACTTTAGCAGCAATCAGAACATGACAGTGATCTGTCATTGTTCCGTTTGTGCCTATTCTCTCCCTTGCTCCATGCTCTCTCTATTTGTGGTGACTCCCTTCGGTTCAGACAGACAGATGCAGGTGCAGCTTCTCCCCGCTTCTTGGTCCCGGTATCCCCGGGCTGGTCTGATGCCACGTATCCGCCATGTTCCTGATGACGTAAGGGCACGCGCGTGCGCTCCAGACTTTGTACCACCAAGGGCGCGAACCTCGGGGGCATCCCCCCGTAGTGACGTCATCCGTTTTCAATTTAAAAGGTCTTTGTTTGCTAACTACAAACGAGTTAGCAAGGAACTCCAACGGGACTTGCTTCGGCAGTCCACGCTACTTGCAACTACGATCCGAGTCAGCAAGGGGAAATCTTTCTCCACTGTTCGGCATTTTCAAACTTATCAGGAGTACTCGCTTCTTGGGGGCTCCGCGCTCTCTCTTCTTGATTTCAGATTGTTGGACGGGATCCGGTACTCGCTCCTCAAGGGCCTACGTTCCCGAAGACTCAGAAGACTCCAATTGCCTGGAGGCGATCGCAGACGTGAACACAGTGAGTATTATTACAGACAGGAACCAGTACTCGCTCCACGAGGGCCCTTGTTCCTAATCTCTAAAACTCCCTTCAGTCTAAGACGTTATCACAGGTACGGAGATCGTAAGTTACCATTGCAGACAGGAATCGGTACTCGCTTCACAAGGGCCTTTGTTCCTAATCTCTAAGACTTCCTTCAGTCTAAGACGTTATCGCAGGTACGGAGATCGTGAGTTACCATTGAGAATTGCAAATAGGAACCGGTACTCGCTTCACGAGGGCCTATGTTCCTAATACCTTTCTCAGACTCTCTTCTTCCTCAGAAGATATCGCATACCTATTAGGGGTATGCTTTCGGTCCCTACATATTGGCAATCCGCAACGGATGTTGCCATATTCGTTGTATTCATGGGGAAGCGAAACATATCGCAATTCCCCACGAATACACGAATCTTCGCCGAATTATTCGGCCCCCTAAATAAATCAATTTAAACAAACCCCCACCCTCCTGACCCCCTCCCCAAGACTTACCAAAATTCTAAATCAGCAGCAAATACCACTAGCTGTCTTTCTTTGACAAAGTAAGTGAGATCACTGCAGCACAGTGAAGATTAAAAGCAGCTTTTTACCAGTGCCAAAAATCCAAAAAGATAAGAGATCGATTTTAAAATGAGTGCATGTACTTCTATGCATATGTGTGTATCAGCGTGCAAGCGAGAATGCGCTGTAATTTGTAATTGTGCGCGCACTTGCACACATATGTTTTAAAATGCACCAACTGTGTGTCTATATGCTCCCCATTTTAAGAGGTTACTTAGCACAGCTAGTGCACATGTATCTTCCATAGGACTTTATCAGCTTTTATTCACTTATGTCAGCGAATTTTAAAGCAATCTCACGCGAGGCACATTCCCAGTTTTGCAATTAGTCCACCAGTTTGTCCAATTAATAGTGAGATCCTTCAGCCTGCATGCTGCCCAGTTGACCCAGACCCCCTCACCCTGTTCTATAAGCCCTAAAATTTGATATGTACAGATTTGCTCCTCATCAGGAGCAACAGTAAAGTTATGCAGACATCTAACATACGCATGCAGCGGGTTTCGTTTTTAAAATTTGAGTTAAGTGTGTTATTCTTGGCCCCACCTTGGAATGCCCATTTTCACCTTCTTATTCCTCACATGCACACTAGTCTATATGCATGTATTTTGCGGCTTTTTAAAATCTGTTGCTCACATGTGGCCCACATACGCACATATGTGGGCATTTTTGCACGAGCAACGCTTTTAAAATCAACCTGTTAGTGTTGTAAAACCATAAGAGACCTTCTAACCAGACATCATTTTCTTACTAAAACTAGAAAGGAACACAGACTGCTTCTTGTACATGCTCAGACTTTACAGTGCGAGTGGGTCAGCAATACTTGATCCAGCAGCAGTAAGCTAAGTTAGAAAAATACTTCACTGTGATATGTCTTGTGTGTGGTTTCTTTGCCAATGTGTCAGCTCTGATAAGGATGTGAGATCATACGGTGAAGGCCTGGTTGCTATAGTTACTTGTACCTATTTATTTTGACAGAGAACAGCCATAGATTTCAATGGGCCATAGAAATGAAAGAGAGACATAAATGGGACAAATAATATTTGTTTCATTATGGGACCCCTCCATTTGTTTCGTGGACCCATGAATGAAACAAATAGGGTCTCATTCATTATGTTTTACCCATTCATTTCAAATGAATGCACATCCCTACTATACATTAACTCATTACTTTTGCCCTTGGAAGGGAAGAAAAGACTGTTTATGGGGCAACATGCTCATTGTGGAGCATGAAAGTTCAATTTAGTCAACTTTTGATTTGGTTGGGCTGATTTAATATTTAGAGACATTCATACTTAAGGAGATATATATCATACATATATATGCTGTATGTACAAATGTATGTATATATATATTTATCTATATAGAGATAGATATAGTATGACCCACATTCATCTGCCCATAACTTCCTCAATAAAGACAAGGCCAGAGGCTGAGGAACCAGCATAAGCCCCTCTTTATGGTTCTACCCCCCCCCCACCCCATTGCCCCCAACTTTACAGTGCCTGCCAACATCCAATAATGAGCCATTCCAGTTCCGATTTGGGCCAGCTGCTCGAGCATGCACATGGACTGAGGGCAACCATTCAGTCTGCCAGGAACAGAGAACCCAGTAGTGCTGTGTTGGTTAGGTGGCTGAGTCCTGGCAAACCAAGTTGTGTCTGCCATGAGACTGCAGCTTGGATCCTTTCCCCCTGCAAGGTTGATAAGTGGGGCAGGATCAAGCCTAGTACACGGATCTCATGTTACATGTAGCATCCATGTATCCAGTGCAATGCCATGCCCTATTGATGGATGTGCCTGTGAATTCAGGCACAGCATTTTTTACATTTGGTAAATTGAGTCTAGTGTGGGTCAGATTCCTGGCCATAGGTAATATGTGGTTTCAGTGTACCATAAAAGTTAACAGATCTTCTAAATGTAATATATCTTCCTAAAAAGTATAATAATGCTCAAATCTTCCTTTCTTTGGTAAAAATACTGTACCACATACCGTTAAGTTTTTTTAAGAGAGGGAAAATTCCCTGCCTTCTTATTCTACTCCTGCACTGTAAGTAACTGTCAAAATTAACATGATGGAGATTAGTGTAGATTCTGTATTACTTAGATAATTATTATAAATTACTAGTTACAGAGTTCTGAAATCTGGGGACTCAAGTTTAAATTTTATCTCCTTTTGTGATGTGTGAGTAAGCCTGTGCAACGTCTTGAGGTGTATGTAGTAAACTCTCAGGAAGATAAGGTAACAGTTCCCTTAACATTCAGATAATCTGAACTCAGTACTTTGAAGGGCCAATTAAAAGTTAATGATTAGTAATATGCAAGTTGACTTAGAAAATAGCCACTGCTATTACTAGCAACGGTAACATGGACTAGACTTAGTTTTTGGGTACTTGCCAGGTTCTTATGGCCTGGATTGGTCACTGTTGGAAACAGGATGCTGGGCTTGATGGACCCTTGGTCTGACCCAGTATGGCATGTTCTTATGCTCTTATGTTCTTATGTTCTTATGTGACATTACTGAGCAAGACAGTTACCCAAGTCCAATGTATCCTAAACACAAATGCAAGGGCACAAAAAAAGAGATCACAGATAATTATCTTCTGGGAGAAAACTAAAGTATTATAGGAGATAGCTGTATAGACTTATCCAGTTAACTTTGCAGGGTTATTCAGAGGCACAGGATAAACTTATCTGGCTAAATTTAGGACAACTCTTTATCTTAGAATTTTTTTTTTCCAGTCTCAAAATCACTTAATGCAGACACAGTTCTTATTCAGCTTACGTCTTCTTACTGAAAGCACTACATTTTCTCCCACAAGTTTTCTGTTTAGCCAAAGGGAAAGGTATAAAGTCCTTCTTGAAATTCCTCAAAATACTCACAGACTAGCATGTCTGGCCCAAGACAAATCCTCGCATTGTGTTCGGGAGATTAAACCCCCCACCCAAAAAAACCAAATCCTTGTAGAAGAGTTCTTTTTCATCGTTGGATCCAAAACTGGAACTCCAGCCTAGGCTACAGTTCCTTGCTGCCACATTGGCTCCCACTACAAAGAAAAATAAAACATCAAACACACAAGTCTAGATCCTGCAGGCTCCAGGCTACAACTTCTCAAGATCTCCTGCAAAACCCTTTCCAGTGCCTCGTGCAAGCTCCATAAATATTCCCTTTTTGTCCTATCTCTTTTGTGGGGAGAATCAGTACCTTGGACTGCCTCTGAACCTCCCATTGCTAGAAAGTTCCTAGTTGTGTGGAACAGAAAGCCTTTACTCTGTTTTATTCTGTGAGAAATAAAGTATTTGCCTCTCAGAATTACTAATCGAAGATATATTTTCTTTCACCTACAGTTTTCATCCTTTGCTCATAGAAGGAAATTGTAAGCAATGATCAAATTTGACCTAATCTTCCATGAGAACTGGTCATTGTTTAGATTTTTCATTTCTAAACTTGAAGTGTCTCCTATACATAGGGGTCAATTTTAAAACGAGCAAGCAGATGCTCATACACGCACGTATCAGCGCAAGAGTGACGATACACTAGAATTTTTAATTGTGCGCACACTTGCGGCGAACATATTTTAAAATGCACCAACCACATGTGTGTGTCTTCCATAGGACCTTATCAACACTTACGTGCGTATATCGGCGAAATTTAAAACATGCTCGTGTGAGGCACATTCCCAGTTTTGTAATTAGTCCATAAGTTTGTCCAGTTAATAGCGAGGTTTCCAGACCTCTCTAGTTCTTTATTCTACATGCCCCCCAGTTGACCGGGACGCCTCACCCTGTTCTGTAAGCCCTAAAGATCTACAGACTTGCTTCTCATTATTAGGAGCAGCAGTAAAGTTACACAGATATCTATCGTATGCGCGGTGCGGTTTTTACTTTTAAAATTTGGAGTTATGTGCATAGGTCTTGGCCCCGCTCCAGAATGTTCATGCCCCGTCCCTTTTTCACCCCCTTAGTCCTCACGCATGTATGGGTACATACATGCATATTTTGTGACTTTTTAAAATCTGCATTACTCGCATTTGGCCCACATATGTGGGCTTTTTTTTGCACGAGCAACACTTTTAAAATTGACCTGATAAAGAGGAGAGAATTCTTCTGTGTTACTATCAGGTCAATACAGTAAAGTGCTGCCGTGGTTACCCTGCTCCTAACCCGCTTTCTACCCACTTTTCGGTCGCGTTACACAATCCCCTTTAACCTACAATTACCGCATCCTTAAATCACCGAGAAACCCATTCTGCCCACGGCATGTATATTACATGTAAATGATCGAATTAGCTATTCCCTCCCATACAGTAATGCGCGCCGAAAAGTGGGTAGAAAGCGGGTTAGGGGCAGTAATCAAAATGACGCTGATAGCCTTTGCCCTCACTATGTCACAGGGGCTTCCAGTGCCATTAGTCAGCCCCTGTCACATGGTAGGAGCACAAGATGGCGCCGGCCATCCATTGCTCCTACCATGTGACAGGGGCTGACCAATGGCACCGGTAGCCCCTGTGCATAGTGGGTCAAAGGCTATCGGCGCCATTTTGAATACTGGCAGCCGAGGGTTGAGTGCAGGAGATGGCTCTCAGACCCTGCACTGGACCACCAGGGAGTTTGGTAAGTCTTGGGGGGGTTAGGAGGGTGGGGGGTTTGTTTAAATTCGCTCCTTTAGGAGGCTGAATAATTCGGCGAAGTTTCATTGTATTCGTGGGGAATCGCGATACGTTTCGCTTCCCCTCGAATACAACGAATATGGCCCTATACGTTGCAGATTGTCAATTCATAGGGAACGAATGCACACCCCTAGATAACAGTTAAAGACACTTCTGTGAGGTAGTCAATTAGTTTATTGTAGCAGCATAAGTATATAAGATTCAATTCGGTACAAATATTTCTTTTCTTTGTTTTGGTTATAGTTTGTTATAGTGTCACAGCACAAAGCATTGTAATGAAAGATAAATAGAACTTATATGCATTATTTCTAAGCCAACTTTACATTTAGTAATTCCGCAATGCCAAACTAAATAACCCAGCTGAAAGGTAATTAAGCCAGTATTCTCACCTTTATCCAATCCAGATCACTTCTGTAGCAATCAGGAATTTGACTCAATACCTCGAGATAAAATCTAGCAAGGCCCCATTTGGCAGTGATAGAACACAAAGGTCTCAGATGCCTCTGTGAGATATATTGGAAAATAGGGTAAAGATTTACTAGCTTGCCAAAGTCTTTCAAGTGATAGTTGGCTAAACTCCTGTTTCATGGTTACAGAGCAGGTAGCTGAGTTGAAACTCAGTCTTATCTTGCACGTTCACTGCAGTAAAACAGTTTTTCTTCTTGTTGGTTCCTGTATCATCTGTTCCATGAAGAACTCATTTATTTCATCTAGGAACTTTACCTTTCTAGAATGTCTTGATCTAACATTCACCCATTCAGTACTGGGGTAATTGAAATCACCCATTATTACTGTGCTGCTGATTTTGCTAGATTCCTTAGTTTCTTTTATCATTTCATTGTCTCTTTGTTCTTTCTGGCCAGGTGGATGGTAAAACACCCCCACTACTATTTTATTCCCCTTTTCACCTGGAATTTCTATCCTTAAAAATTCAACATTGTTTTTTGTTTCCTGCATAACTTTATCCTGTTTTGACTCTTTGCTCTCTTTAACATATAGTGCCACCCCTCTACCTATTTGATCTATCCTATCATTTTGATATTATTTCTACCCTGGTAACACAGTATCCCATTGGTTATCTTCCTTTTACCAGGTCTCTGAGATGCCAATTATATCTATCTCTTCATCCAGTACTATACACTCTAACTCTCCCATCTTGTTTTTTAGACTTCTAGCATTTATATACAGACAAATGCTAGATGTAGATGACATTATCCTTGGTAACTAGTTATTATTCTAGTTTGGGAGCAAAATAACCAACCCAAACTTTTCCAGTGGCAAGGGAAAGGGGGATAATGGTGTATATGTATATATGTGTGTGTGTGTGTTGTGTGTGAGGTGAGAGGGGGATAATACCCATATTCCTACTTGATGGGTAGGAAGTAGTTGGAGATTGTGTTAGAAGAATGGAAGACATACGTATTCTAGAAGCGTCTGCTATTGAAATATTCCCCTGGCTCCACTTGTTACACAAACAAGGCAGATTATATAGAGGGACAGGAGACATGGCCTTGGAATCAGGCGGATGCCATATCTTCAACAGCAAAAGTGGTATGGACATGAGTAGTACTGTTAGCCTCAACATCATTATCATTGTTCCTGGAATGGTATTTGTGCACACTTTGGGGGTGTTGATGACAAAAAAGTGTATGCCAGGATTATTTATGTTTCCATTGCCATTACTTCTTGTTACCATACATACATGCACGTACAATAGCAACTTGCCTTGACAAGATAGGGAATTTTTTTTTTTTGTAATGCTGTATTTGAGAGAATTGTTTTACTATTGCTTAATGGACAAAAAGATATGAGAATGATTTCAAGATTTATGTAAAGCATTTGGAGGGTGAAGATTTTGGATGATGGACAGGTAAACAGACTCCGTAAAGCTACAGAAGTTTGTGAAAAATTATACTTTCATTTCTGGAAATATACTTGATATAATTTATTAGTGCAGATTGAATTGCGAATTCTGTAAAGATTCTAATACATTATACGCATCAAAGATGTTTCCTATTCACCTGTTAGGAATATGATTTAAGGTGAAATTTTACTGTTGCTAGCTATGTTATTACCGAACAAAGAACAAATTTGACACCTGAAAGCATGCCACAGACAGCCTGAAAGTAAATCTTTCACCATTTAAATACATTCAAGAAAGATACTGGAAAACAGAAAGATACTGTAACGCATAAAATTCAAGTAGGCCATGCATATTGTACATAAAAAAGAAAAACAACTCTATGGACAGGGGTCAGTGAGAATGCTAGAGACAAAGCTGATGGTACCATGCTGCTACAGTTCCTTGTAGAGATATAGACAATTTACAACAGCTTAAAACAAGCTTTTTATCCTCCACATCAAACTGACAGTTCTAGTCAGCATATTATAATAAAAATGGATTACAAACACAGAGGTTTAACATATCTAGTAGTTTAGAAACTTCTAGGCAAGCATCTTGAGCTTTAGCTTTATAATATTCACCGTCTAAAATAAAGTTGTAAAATTTCAATATACAATAAACTATTAGGATCTTTGATTTGGAAAGTCACATGTTTGCGGAGGTGGACCCCTGGCCCCATGTGGGGAGGTGAGGCCCGAGGTGGGGAGGCGAGGCCAATCGGAAAGTGGGGGCCGACTGGAGCTTTGCCAATACTAGCCCTCATTCCTCGCAAGTTGAGGCCTTGGATTCTGGGGCCGGCTGGACTTAGGTGGGCCTCCACGTGGTTGATCCCGATAGAGGTGTCCAGAGGGCAGAGTGCCGGAAGGCAGCGGAGTTGGAGGGTCCCAGCAAGGCGAGATGAGAGCCAAGGTCAAGTCCAGGCAGAGAGTTGAAGGCAGGCGGCTAGAGATGAGGTCAGGTTCAGTTCTGAGTCAAGCCAAGGAAGTCTGTCCGAAGGTAGGGCAGGAGCAGGAACAGGAACTGGAGAAGGAACTGGAACTGGAGCAGGTACTGGATCAGGAACTGGACAGGTACTGGAACTGGAACTGGAGCAGGTACTAGAACAGGAACTGGATCAGCAACGAAGCACAAAGCAGCGAAGTGTGGAGACCTGTTGCCAAGGCAACCTCTGAGTGTCTGAACCTGCCTTATATAGTGGACGGAGCGGATTGTGGGAAAATAGTGGCCTGGGGGATTTTTCTCTATACTGGCCCATGGGTACCCAATTACACATACAATTTGGTGAGTCACCAAATACAGAATAAAGGGACCATAAAATATATACAGAAATGCACAGACGAACTGAAATGGAAATCACAAGAAGTTACACTGTATGTGATGCAGCAATGGAAAAACAGAAAATACCATCATTCATCATAAACATCAAACAATAAAATCAAGAACTATAAAACATCACAATAGGAAAATCATACTAAAAATATATATTTCAAAACTGCTGATGAATAGAACCTCCAGTAATTTAACTCAGGGAAATTTTCAAAAATTTGTATATAACACCTATAAAATATTTCAAAAAGAGCAGACATCAAATAATATTCAATAATTAAAACTAATAAGGATTTTAAAAAGCCCCTGCTGTCCCCTTCTGTGGGAGCTCTTGATTTCCAGTCACCCTGATATTGTCGAGGATTAGGAGGTTATCCTCTCTCTCACACATACTCAACATGTCCATTCTCTCTCACACTTACACTGTCACATACATACACATTCATGCTCTTATATCCACCATAACCTCTCGCTCTCACTGACACTGACACACTCTCAGGCTCTAAGACACTTTCTCCCCCTCCACACACAAACTCTTACTCCCTTGGATTTTCTCATACACACTCATGTTCTCACACTCACTGGCTCCCTCACATACACACAAACACACACACCCAGGCAAGCTCCCAGTCATTCTCACACACACACACACACTGACCCCCAGGCAGGCTCCCATTCATTTTCACACCACTCCCTCCCCATCCCCCAGGCATGCACACATTCATTCTCACACACACACAGACCCCCAGGCAGGCACCCATGCATTCACATACATACACCTCCAGGCAGAGTCTCATTCATACACATGTACACACTAAAGGCAGACCCCCCTCTCTTTTGGCCAGCAACCTCGGAACCTCTCTCATTCCTCTGCTGCCACTGTCACTGCTGCCGCATGGCTATTGGGGAGGCGCCGATTGCTGCTACTGACACTGAAGCCCATTCTACTGCCTCCTCTGTGCAGGCCCCGTGGGCTTCCACTTTCTCCATGCTGATCTCGGAAATTGTGAGATCCGCATAGAGAAAGTGCTCTTCTTGCACATTCCCAAAGATGACATGTGCCAATCACTAAAAAGTAATTTATTTATTTTTTACCTTTGCTGTCTGATCTTAGTTTTCTAATTGGTTGGTCACAGGCTTTTTTTTTCCACCTTCCCTTTCTTATTTTTTTTTTTGCCAATTCCTTTTATATTGTCTTTTTTTCTGTTTTTGTTCTCTTCATTTTCTTCCCTCAAACACAGTCAGGTTCTCATTCTCACATGCATTTCTCTCTCACTCACACACACACACACACACACACAGGCTCTCACTGTCACATGTTCTCTCATATAATATCATTCATACACAGTATCTCACTGGCACATGCTGTCTGACTCATACACACAGGCTCTCTCTCACTCCCACATGCTGTCTTGCTCAAGCACAGGCTCTCACTGTCACGTGCTCTCTCTCATACAATCATTCGTACACACAGTCTCTCACTGGCACATGCTGTCTGACTCACACACACCGGCTCTCTCTCACTCCCACATGCTGTCTTGCTCAAGCACATGCTGTCTCTGCAAACATTCAGTTCCTCACTCTCACACACAGTCTCTCAACTCATCTCATACACGCACACACACACACCCTCTACAGACCCTCAGCCTCTCTCTCACCTCTGGGCCTGCTCTTCGTGGGTCGCCGCAGGATGGGCTCTGCAGCGGCCCTGATCTTCTCGAGCCGCGGCGGCCCTGCTACCGGGCCTCTTCCTCTTCTCGGGCCATTGCGACTTCGGATTCGCAGCGGCCCGTAAGCGCTGTTCCTCTTCTGCACGCGCAGATGCTCGTCCTCCTTCCTGCCCATGCAGCTCCGGCAACGTTTACTTCCGGGGCCGCACAGGCAGGAAGGAGGAGGAGCATCAGTGCGTTTAAACGCGATCTTTTTCTTCGGGCCATGGTGACGTGTGCCTCACCACGGCCCTGCCCTTCTGCCTGTTGCAGCACCGCATGAGCCTCCCTGCGCCCGGGGGCATTGGCTCCCCTCAGGATACCACTGCTCGTGGTGCCCCAGGCCCAGGCCTAGTGCTTCCACCGGCCCTGCCCGCAGGTTTCTCTTCGGGCCGCAGCCTCAGCAGACCCTCTTCTTGTCTTTGGCTGAGAAGTTTAAAAAAAAATCATGTGATGGGAGTGACCGGCCCACCGGGGGAAGCCTGATCCTCCGATAGGCCAATCCGCCCCTGATAGTGGAGCCTGTTGACGTTATAACCTGGGACCGCAGGAAGTTTTCCTGCTGCAGCCCCTTTAAATACCGGAGAGATGCGCACGTGCCTAAGGCCAACAGGCCGGAGAGGAGGAGGTGGCGGCGTCTCCCCGCACTGCAGGCGGGGAGGCCTGGTCAGCCCTGGAGGGACTCGTGGTAGCACAGAAGGGTCCCGGGAGCGTGGAGGTGACTGCCCACTGCTGCCAAGGAGGTCGGGCCATCTCCGGAGGCCCAGCATCAGGGGTGACTGAATCCGGCTGCAGGCCTGCCACGGCCGGGGAGCACAACACACATAGGGACCAGTCCAAATCATTTTTGTAGCCTGGGTGCTTTCTTGCAATTCAGCTACTAGGATACTTTGAAGTTGACCCCTCAGTCAAGCTTTTGTCTTTCTCCTCTTCCATTTACAGTGCTACGGTTGAAGCCTTGATAATTGGGGCTACTTCTCGCAAGTTTTAAACTTGCGCTGACTTTACCGCTTTTTGTGTATGGTGCAAACTTACATGACTGATTTATGTGTGCCTGTTATAAACGTGCACCAAATTTTAAGTGTAAATTGGGTGATTTTAAAATGAGTGTGTGCTGATGCTATTCTCAGTTTTACCAGTTTGCTCCCAGTTCACTCAGTGAAGAGAGAGGTCCTCCAAACCCCCTAGTTTAATAGCCTTCACTCCCTCCAGTTAGCCCCGACCGTTAAATCCCTGCAGATCTGCCTACTTTTCTTTATTTTTTAACTTGACCATCATCCAGAGCAGAAGTAACGTTATGCAGCAGGGAGTGTCAGCGCACGCCAGATCGCATAAGTATTTAGGCACACATCTCATGTTCACGCCCCCAAATGCTCATGCCCCATCCAGACCACGCCCACACCCCACCCCTTTTTGAAAACTTTCGAGATCTGCATGCTCCAGGAGATATGCGCTTATCTCGGCTTGCTTTTAAAATCCGCTTGGCGCCCGTGAGCCCGACTTATTCATGCATCCTCTAATGCATGCATCAGGCTTTTAAGATTCTCCTTTATGTGAATTGTCAGCTGCAATTCCCGGGGATGGAATTTGACTGGGGGAGAAAACTACATGCATACATTAAAGTTTATAAAATGTGCATGCGTAGCAGACACACGCACTTTACTCCATTGTTTTATTTTAGATGGTGTACGTGTACTTGTGTTCTTTTAACCACAAAAGCTGAAACTCAAAACACAAACTACATATTTTGGGGTGGATTTTAAGAGCCCTGCTCGCCTAAATCCGCCCAAATCCGGGCGGATTTAGGCGAGCGGATTTAGGCGAGCAGGGCCCTGCGCGCCGGTGAGCCTATTTTACATAGGCCTACCGGCGCGCGCAGAGCCCCGGGACTCGCGAAAGTCCCGGGGTTTTCTGAGGGGGGCGTGTCGGGGCGTGTCGGGGCGGGCTCGAACCGCACGGCGTTTTCAGGGTGTGGCTACGACCCGGGGCGGTCCGGGGGCGTGGCCGCGCCCTCCGGACCCGCCCCCAGGTCGCGTCCTGGCGCGCTAGCGGCCCGCTGGTGCGCGGGGATTTACGCCTCCCTCTGGGAGGCGTAAATCCCCCGACAAAGGTAAGGGGGGGTTTAGACAGGGCCGGGGGGGTGGGTTAGGTAGGGGAAGGGAGGGGAAGGTGAGGGGAGGGCAAAAGAAAGTTCCCTCCGAGGCCGCTCCGATTTCGGAGCGGCCTCGGAGGGAACCGGGGTAGGCTGCGCGGCTCGGCGCGCGCCGGCTATACGGAATTGATAGCCTTGCGCGCGCCGATCCACGATTTTAGCGGATACGCGCGGCTACGCGCGTATCTGCTAAAATCCCGCGTACTTTTGCTTGCGCCTGATGCGCCAGCAAAAGTACGCCAAATCGCGCGGTTTGAAAATCTACCCCTTTGTGTTTGAATATTGGCTGGATATGTGCAGGCTTGAAAAACAGTAGGTGTGTAGATAGATAGGAACATCACTGAAAATAAGCTTTTTTTTCCCCATAAAAACAGAATGGGAGAGAAGCCTTTGGAAATTATAAGCCTAAAGAGGATTTGAATTATAAATCTTTTCCCAGGAAGTTTTTGCCCTGAATTCAAGCTTTCATTTTAGATTCACCCAACCTTCATTGTAAAGAGGTAAATATACATATTCTCCCTCTTATAGTACTAATCTGATAAAGATGGACCAACATTTCAGCAGGGGAGAGTATTAGGCTTCTACTCTAGAAATCTGTGGCCCAGAGTGGTACAGATTTCTTGTCGTCCCCCCCCAGCTGTAAAAAATTTTGAAAGGAGTGAAAATCACTACCATATGAAGCATGAGCAGCTGGGCATCTCCAGCACCACTGCAGCAATGACTTAGGCCAGCCTCAAGCAGGAGTAAATATATTCAAGTCTGAGGACAACAGGAGGTGAACAAATGTCCCATATGAATTTGAGAGCATAGATGTTCGGGGGCAATGCCTGTGGTAGATTTAAAGGCAGTAATGGAACAGTTGTGGTGGTTCTGACTTCTTATCATTTCTAGATACACTTCATCAGTGGAAAGTGTAGATTTGTCTGTCTATCCATATGTTGTATGTATGCATCAGGGTCCCTCTCTGTGGATGGATTTGACTGAAATTTGCTAGGAAAGTGGTTTTTTTTTTAATACAAAATTGCATTTGTGACAATTAAATCAGTGCAAACAGAGGGGGAAAAATATAAAGCAATAAATACAATGTCTTTATAGAACATATCTTGTCTCCATTGTAGGAAAAACCCAAGGGAAACCTTGAAGCAAGGAGAAATGAAAAGAAAAATAATTAACAAAGCAAGTCAATCAGTATGTTACGATCCCCCCTGTTGCTGCGCTACAGGTGGTCTCTCACCTTCCACCGGAGGCCACTCCGAAGCCAGGGCCTCGCCTGGGTTCCATCCGGGACTTGCTCCAGGGCCTGAGAGGCCTAGCTGTTCCTGTGGCTTGCTTGGCTGTTTGGACTTCCTGGTTTCCAGCCACGCCCGTTTCCCTAGGGGCTGGCCCGCAGCTCTCTACCCCACTTATAGGGCCAGCGAGGGGCGGTCCTGGCAAACTCCTCCCAGGGAGTTGCCTACTACCTCCAGTATATAAGGACTTTCTTGTCATTTGCAACTGGCCTGCAGATTGAGCATTACAGTCGCCTGTAACCTTGCCGATCCAGGTCCTCCATGTATTGTTGGCTCCTTGTCCTGACCTTGCTTTGATGTCTGTTCTTGACCTTGCTTTGATGTCTGTTCCTGAAGCTGCCTGATCCTGTTCCAGTTCCAGTTGTTCTGCCCTGTGTCCTCGTCTGGTTCCTGAGCCTTCTGACCTGTTGGGCCCTGGAGTGGCTAACAGGAGGGATTCGTCCCCCGGGCTCTTGAGCTTCCCTGCCTGCCAGCCGAAGGGGCTTCGGATGTCAGTATCCCAGCATCGGAGTTCCTGCTCGTCTGGACCTTTCCTGCACCCTCCTTTCCTCAGCGTGGTCCGCGACCAGCCTTCCTGGGCTGTGTAGGGCGCGTCTGGGACGGGGTGGTCCGCGACTCAGTCCCGTGGGTGGGCTGAGTAGGGCGCCTGTTGGACAGTGCCATGTCTCCTTCCAGCCCTCCTCTTCAACGTCTTGCTTCAGCCTGTCTTGGATGTCTGCTTCAGCCCCCGTCTGACGTCTTCTGTGTAAAGGACTCTGTCTGCCCTCGCCTCTGTCCGGCCTGCTGCCCATTGCCGTTCCCAGCGGCAGGTCCGAAAGGGCCGGGAACAGTCGGAGGACCGTTCATCAGTCAACTTCCCAGTGTTGGCTACCATGGGCGTGCAGGTCCGGCTGAGGGTCAGACTCTGTGCCTGCTTCTGTACCCTCCTGGCTCACCATGCCTGCCCAGCTCACCTCCCACGGTGTGGCTGGGGCTCCTCCCTAGCTTTTGCCGTGGCCCAAGGGCTCACCACCAGCTCGAGACGACCGCGCCCGCGCGCGCTCGTAACACAGTATTGCTGCAGATAGGCTTAGAAATAAACTATACATGGGGAAAAACCTCTACACAAAATAGTTCATACACACAAACTCAGTTTCAATGGCAGCCCTATAACCATACTTGTCTATTTTTATAAAAATAAATATGTATCTGTATTTTAAAAATTTAACTAAGCACTTGCAGGAGTATCTAAGAAACATTCAACACCAATAGCACTAAGCTCTTGATGCAAGAACATACATTTCTTCCTGGGAAGAGCTCCCACATAAATCAAGGAAACCCCATATCTTTTGACCCTGAACCAACGTTTGTTTATATTGAAAAAATGAATGCTTAATTAAATTCTGATCTTTCAGGATTTCAAAAGTCACATGTAGGGTAACACATTAGGCTCTAGGGATGTGCATGAAATTTTTTTTTTCTTAGTTATGTTTTTTTCATTTGCAGGGCTTTTTTGATTCATTTTTTTGTTTCATGGTCATTTTAATTCATTCTTTTCATGTTGTTTGTTTTTTGGGAAGTAGTGTGCACTATTTGGAAATAGCTGGCACTATTTACAAATAGTGTGTGCTATTTCTCAAAAACAAATAAATATTTTCAGGTTTATCTGCAGGACTGGGGATTCATTTCATGGGAGAATGAACCAAAAGCATGTTTTGGTTCAAATTACCATTCATTTTTAAATGAATGCACATCCCTATTAGTCCAATCAGTAGTAGGTATTTCTAAATAATTTGTAAGATCCAAGCAGTTAATAGATAGCTGAGGTCTACAGGTATCCTTCGGTACTCTATTTTTTGCTATTTTTGGAGATATTAAATATTGTACCCACCCTTCAGAAGGGGTGACCTTCGGTGGCTATATGAGTGGGAAAAAACCTTTATAGAGCCCCAGAACACTAGAATCCATTCTAGTTAGGAACAGAAAAGCACAGGTCCACAGGGAGATTTGTACTCTACTAGAAAAAAAAGAGGTCCCTATCAAAATGTTGTTAGAAAAAGAAAGACACAATTTATTCCAGAAGTCAAAAATCACAGTCTGGTTAGAGCATAATAAAGATAGAAAAATAACCTTCAATAGTCAAAATCCCAGAATTTAACTTCAAGATACAGCTTTTCACTTCCAATCACCAATAACTTTTACAGATCTACTCACAGTTGTATCCACTTCAGAAGTAAGCTTATCTAGTCAAACCCTTTCAGGACCTTTTATTTCAACAGGACCCCAACAGGAAACTCATTGTCCCAAGCTGTGAAGGCAGACCAAAAAATCCCAACTGGCAAAGAGATGCTCTATATCCATGGAAACTTTCCTTGGCTTCTTCAGTGCATCCACACCTCAGATCTCAATCCCAGAACCAATCTAGGCACCAGCCAAGCCTACAAGTCTCAGCATCAGTTTGCAGATTTTTGCCTCCAACTCAACTGTGGACAATATACAAACTTTTAAAAGTTGTACCTGCTGGGGAAGGCACCCATGCCCTGAAAAGTGCCATTTTGCAGATTGGTAGGGCCCCTGGGCTGGCTGGCACAGGCAGGAAGAAGCAGGCAGAGATGAAAGAAAGAGAGGTCCCAGAGAAGAATATACATGGAACTTCTAGAGCAATAACAAGAATTGAAAGAATGAAAGTAAAAACCAAATTAGAAGTAATGCATAAAGGAGTGATAATTTACACATTCCATAAAGGCAAGTTGCAATAATTTAAGCAGGCAATGATGGGTGGAAGGACATATGTTTAGGGTATAAGACACGTCGAAGGTTATATGATCAGTTGCGTGGAGAGTTGTGGAATTAGTGATTTTTTGGGATACAGTAGGGATAGCAGATCTGTGTGGGAAGGGTTATGCAAAGGCCTGTTTGAAGAGCCAGGTTTTGAGGTTTTGTTTTTTTAAATTTCTGGGTGCATTGTTCTTGGTGCAAGTCAGGGGGCATGGAGTTCCAGATTGAGGGAATTGCAATGGATAATGCACGTTATTTCGTGGAGCCGAGATGAGTGAGCTTAGGAGAGGGTGTGTGTAGGGTTCCTTTGTATGAGGATCTGGTGGAGGTGTGGAATTGTAAGGAGTCATTAAGCCAATGTATGCTTTGATTGTGTGGGATTTTATGAATGATTGTGAGCGTCCTGTAGAAAATTTGGAAGGAGATTGGGTGCCAGTGTAGATCTCTGAGAATAGGGGTAATATGGTCTTTTTTGCGAGTGTTGGTTAGGGTTCTGGCTGCAGAATTTTGAAGCATTTGGAGGGGTTTAATAGTGGATTTGGGGAGGCCTAAGAGTAGGGAGTTGCAGTAATCGAGTTTGGAAAATATAGTGGCTTGAAGGACTGAGCGGAAATCATTGGTGTGTAGAAGTGGTCTTAGTTTCTTTAGGGTGTTTAGATTGTAGTAGCATTCCTCAGAGTAGCACTGATGAATTTTTTTAAGTTTAGGTGGTTGTCAATGGAGACACCTATGGAAGTTGAGGGGGGAATGGAGTTTATGTCTATGTGGTCGTGGTGTTGTGATAGGGCGAGATGATGAGGAGTTCAGTTTTGGATGTGTTAAGTGTGAGGTTGAGGTTAGTGAGGAGGTTGTTGATCGAGGAGAGAGCGTTCTCCCAGGTTTTGAGGGAATTGGGTAATGAGTCTGTGATGGGGATAAGGATTTGGACGTCATCCGTGTAAATGAAGTGAGTGAGACCTAGGTTGGAGAGGAATTGACAGAGGGGAAGGAGGTAAATGTTGAAAAGTGTAGAAGATAGCGAGGAGCCTTGGGGAACTCCTCTGGTTAGGTTGATGGATTTGGATTCATTGTTACCTATTTTGACCTTGTAGTTTCTGTTGTCTAGATATGATTTGAACCAGCAAAGGGGGGTTCCTGAGATGCTAATTTCTTTGAGACGTTTTAGTAGGATGTTATGGCTTATGGTGTCAAAGGCGAATGATATATCTAGCAAGGGGAGTATTTAAGATTGGCCCTTGTCTAAACCTTTTAGGGTGGAATCTGTGTGAGATAATAGGAGGGTTTCAGTACTGAAGAATTTACGGAAGCCAAACTGGGATGGGAATAGGATATTATGTTTTTCTAGGTAGTCAGAGAGTTGGAAGTTTACTACTTTTCAATTGGGGTGATTGGGATGTGGGTCAGTACTAGCTCCTATCACCATTGTCAGATTTTTATGTCCTGGGAAAGCCCCTGTGCCAGAGACACCAGTCTCGACAGGAATCTGGTCCAGGTTTTGCCTGCAGTTTACTGTCTATCCCCTGTAGCAACCACAAAACCATGAGGGCTAGTCTCTTCGTGTTTGCCAGTAAGTGGCCCAGTGTAAGGGCGCTAAAGATTAGAATGACATGACCAGATCCTGGGTACTTTGTTTGGGACAGTGCAGCTATTCTAAAAAATGTTAAAAATTAAATAGAAGTGGCTGGCATCTATGCCATGTCACTAAGAAAGTTGAGAGCAGCAATACCAGGGGGAGTTAAGTTTTTAAAAGTGGCACTACTTTGGGTGACATCAGTGGAGGAAGGATCTGCTCTGGGAAGAAAAAAGCTTTCCATGTGGAAACTTGAGAAAGCAGGAGATTTTTAGAGGAGGCAGAAGTTCTGATCAACAGCTCTGCCAGACTCCAAAAAGAACTTGGTGGAGCCAGCCTGCAGCAGAGAGGAACAGCCACAGGAATCAGTAATATACAACTTGTTACTGGAGCCTGAGAGATATGGAAGAAGGAAGAAGAGAAAATTGCAAGTTTAATTCTAAATGACTCTTGTGCCCTGATTCAAGGTAAAAAGGGGACAGGGAAGTTAATGCGATATATTGAACCTATTCTTATTAGAGGGGATTGAAAAGATTGAAAGAGTGAGTGCTGTTCCCCTGAAAAATTAAAGACAAGGATTTTTTAATTATCCATTGTTTTCTGTAACTAGATCACCAGTTTTACCAAGCTGGTGGACATCCTTGCTAGGGAAGTCTTAGCTGTGGGAAGATACTTTGTGCCAAGGAGGCAGTCCTTCTTTCTAATTTTTTCTAGCCAGATAGTAGGTATTAGGGATGTGAATCGTTTTTTGACGATTTAAAATATCGTCCGATATATTTTAAATCGTCAAAAATTGTTAGGGCCACGATACAATACCAATTCCCCCGATTTATCGTTAAAAAATCGTAAATCGGGGGAAGGGGGAGGGCAGGAAAACCGGCACACTAAAACCCCCTAAAACCCACCCCGACCCTTTAAATTAAATCCCCCACCCTCCCGAACCCCCCCCCAAATGCTTTAAATTACCTGGGGATCCAGCGGTGGTCCAGAACGGCGGCGGTCCGGAACGGCCCCCTCAATTGAATCCTTTTGTCTTCAGCCGGCGCCATTTTGCAAAATGGCCGCCGCAAAATGGCGGCGGCCATAGACAAAAATGATTCGACGCAGGAGGTCGTTCCGGACCCCCGCTGGACTTTTGGCAAGTCTTGTGGGGGTCAGGAGGCCCCCCCAAGCTGGCCAAAAGTTTCTGAGAGTCCAGCGGGGTTCAGGAAGCGATTTCTTGCCGCGAATCGTTTTCCATACGGAAAATGGCGCCGGCAGGAGATCGACTGCAGGAGGTCGTTCAGCGGTGGTCCGGAACCCCCGCTGAACGACCTCCTGCAGTCGATCTCCTGCCGGCGCCATTTTCCGTACGGAAAACGATTCGCGGCAAGAAATCGCTTCCTGAACCCCGCTGGACTCCCAGAAACTTTTGGCCAGCTTGGGGGGGCCTCCTGACCCCCACAAGACTTGCCAAAAGTCCAGCGGGGGTCCGGAACGACCTCCTGCGTCGAATCATTTTTGTCTATGGCCGCCGCCATTTTGTGGTGGCCATTTTGCAAAATGGCGCCGGCTGAAGACAAAAGGATTCAATTGAGGGGGCCGTTCCGGACCGCCGCTGTTCTGGACCACCGCTGGATCCCCAGGTAATTTAAAGCATTTGGGGGGGGGGGGGGGGTTCGGGAGGGTGGGGGATTTAATTTAAAGGATCAGGGGTGGGTTTTAGGGGGTTGGCTCACGATTTTAACGATTTTTCATGATATTTTTAAAACCCAAACGGCAACAATACGATTCCCTCCCCCTCCCAGCCGAAATCGATCGTTAAGACGATCGAGGACACGATTCACATCTCTAGTAGGTATCCCCCTGGAGGTAGACATAGATGCTGGAAGGCCTGACTCCAGTGACATCAGAATCCAACACCAGGGGTTGGTTGCCACACTAGAGACTATCGCCTCAGAGTTGGCACAGTGACAGACAAAGCTTGGACACCAAGACCCAGAGACCACAGATAAGTGTGTACACACATCTATAAGAATAACCCTAATGCTAGCCAGACTAGCAGTCCAGTAAAATGTCTTAAGCTTAATAGGAAAGCAACACAAAGAAACAGACAACACTGAAAAACACAACAAACACATATAGAGAAGAAAAGACAAGGATACTTACCATAAGAGGGGCACTTTGTTTGAAGTGTCTGGAAGAGAACACCCCCCCTCAAAAAAACAAAAAAACAAAAGCCTTCAATTTCTTAAGGGAAAATTTGGAGTCTAGACTCAGTAAGAGTAAAATAAACACAAAATAATAATATTTATTTGATTTTAGTTAAATTCAGCATAATGTCCTGCAAGAAAACATTTTTTTTTAAATAATAGGTCTCTTTTAGGTTTAAATTCCACATAAGGACCATCCACCAGACAAAATTAGGAATCTGAAATATATGGACATATATATAGAATGTCTGTCATGGCATAAGGTTAAAATGTTAATAGCTTCACTCAGTTAAATTAAATGTTAATTGTCTTTGCTTACTTTTTTCCTGATCCTGTTCATGTCATTTAAATAGCCTTCAATGTGATTCAGCCATCCTCTAATATCACAGCTGACCTGAATAACCTTCTAATTACTTTTCTACATTAAACAAATTTGATAAAGTCTAAATAAATAAAGTTCATTTTATTTTTAATGCTGTTATTCACAGCTCATTTATTCTACTCATTGAGAAATAAAGTGAAAAGGGTAGCAGCTTGGGCTGGTCTGGTGGCTCAGTTAGTAAGTTTTGTGCCCTGCCATGCAGAAGGGCCTTGGTTTGGGACTCTCTTCCTGGGTGGTCTAGGGCCGGGGATGATGCCCAGGCAGTGCTCACAGCACTTGGGGGAGGAAGAGAATCATGGTGCTTGCTCAAGGGTGACATCTAGTGGGCCTTGAATGCAGGTTTCCAGAAGGAGACCTTGTACAAGGTCCCTGGCCAGTGACCATCACTGCAATGACTAGACCAGATGTAAATTGGGAGCAAGCCTAGATTTAGGCATAGGCAATTTCCTTAGATACCAGACTTTTATAAGCACTGGTTGCCAATGATGTCTTACCTGCTGTGGGGTTGGTGCTACTGCAGCACCAACCCCACAGCACCAACAAGAGAAATTCAGCATGTGGTTTCCTTTTTGTGCGCTGACAGGCCCTGTCTCTTGCTCACACACAAATTTCCTGTTACTATGGAAACCTGTGGGGGTGGGGGGCACCACAGGGCCTGTCAGTGCATGATGGCTGCAGGAGGCTCTGCACTGAATTCCTCTGGTTGCTGCTGCTGCAGCGCTAGCATAGACTGAGAAGTGAGGAGGGAAAAGGGGGTGCCTGCCCTGAGAGGAGAAGATTTGAGCAGGTTCAGTCAGGGAATGAGGATCATCTTCTTCCCCTTCCCTGCCCCCCCCCCTCCCCCCAATTGCCTATGGCTGCACCCAGCTTAAACCTGCCCTGGTTGGGAGGGATTATAAACTGGAGGAAAAATTTCCCGGTTAAGATACGAATTAAGACTCATGCTGCTAGATCCCAGGCTGGTCCTGACTGAGCTGGAAGTGCAAAGTAGCAGAGGGAAACTGGTGCAGGTCTTCTGTGACAGCAGCAGTTCTGAAATGCTGCCGTTGCATGAGGAAGTCAGTTTTCGGGGGCAGGGCTTATGGGAAAGCCCCTGGCATGAATTGGAGGACTGCTAGAGGCTACAACAGGAAGTGAACTTTTGGCATCACTTCCTGTCCTGTAGGTCTGCCAAAGCAATCATAAAAAGTTTAAAAATAAGAAAAAATAATTTAAAAACAAAATAAGGCCAGATTCCAAATAAGAGAGCCTTTAAAGGGGCCCCCCACAGATTTTGATAACTCTGGGTGTACCTCAGCTATTTTCTGATGGATGAAAATATTGTATAATATTTTCTCATCTGTCAGGTATTGGGGGATCCCCGAAAGCGATAGGAAAACCCCATGAAATTTTCATGTGATTTTCTTATCATTTTGGGGGGGGGGGGGGTGTGTGTGTAAGAAAGTGCATACAGAAAAACAACCCTCAAACCTACCCCTACCCTTTAAATCAAATTATTTAGAATCCCCCACCCTCCCAACCCCCCCAAAAACTTTCTAAAGTACCTGGTGGTCCAGCGGGGATCCCGGGAGCGATCTCCCGCTCTCGGGCTGATGGCTGCCACTAATCAAAATGACGCCGATGGCCTTTGCCCTTACTATGTGACAGGGGCTATCGGTGCCATTGGCCAGCCCCTATCACATGGTAGGAACAATGGATGACCCGCGCATCAATATAAAATCGTGCATACATGTATGTGCGAATAGACAATTTTATAAACATGCATGTATATACACATATATGTGTGTATGTTATAAAATTGTTGCGTCCATGTGCGCATGCTGGTCTTAAATTTTACCTCTGTGTGTATAATAAAGTACATACACACTAAGAGAGAAAGAAAAGAGTCTAGTTAGTCTGAATCCAAATTAATACCAAGGGCAGGAATACAGACAAAGGGGACAACACAAGCAAAGAAAAGAAATAGATTTAGATAGAGAAAGAAAGAGATTTGAAGGAGTCTAAGTAAACATCACATAGAGAAAAAAAGGGACAGAGACAAATGTCAGCATTTAACATACTTACCTAGCCTAGTGGTTAGAGCAACAAATTGCAACCCACAGAAACCAGCGTTCAAATCCCAGTGTTGCTCCTTGTGACCTTGGGCAAGTCACTTTACCCTCTGTTGCTTCAGGTACAAAATTAGATTGTAAACCCTGTGGGGATAGGGAAATACCTATAGTACCTGACTGTATCCACTTTGATGTACACTGTGAAGTACCACAAAGCAGAATATAAAAATCTAAATAAATAACATTATCTTAATGAAAAGACTCATAACAGTTTGATGTATAATTTGTTCTGTTCTCTGTATTTCATATTTTCCCTTCAACAATACATTTAATAGTTTGGAAAGTTTTAAAATAATCAGTTTGTGATTCCATCTGATTGCATTAATTACGGGTCTCAGCGTCTGAGAAACCCACTTGGGGAGTGGAATGGGACTGCAGAGCAGGTCTCCTAACAGCATTTCCTATTTTTGGATTCTGTCTTCCCTCCTTATCTCTGGGAGATGAACTGGGTGCGTTCCGGACCCTTGTTCTGAATTTGGGAGAACTTGATTGGAAGTAGAATTCCTTTTTGATTCTCTCTCTTAACATCTGCTGCTTCCTTTCTCTTATAACATCTGAAATCCCATTGTTATATGAACACCTTTGCACTGTAGCAGAAGGTTTACTGTTACAACAGGAGTGGTTTAGACTGGCAAAGCAGAAGAAGTGTCTCCATCTGTAGGTAGAGTTCTCGAAGGATGACCACAGCGTTCCAGAAAAAACAGCAGTGACGAATGCCAATGACACAATAGCAAAAGGAGAGGATGTCGGTGGTAGAGAGAGCAATGGCAAGAAGCGAGGTGTCCGAGTAGGTGAGCATCTGGACAAGAAAGGAAGATCAGGAGCGGAACCACCATTTCTAACAAACTGCAGTAACAAGCGATGATGTGGAACCCACCTGCCAAAAAAGAAATACAGTGAGAAATGCAGATCAGAGCCTAGCAATTTGACCACGCCAAAGCCCCACTGTGAGAAACCAGCAAGATAGTGCACAGGAATTTTGTGCATAAATACCTGGTGGTGGGGCAAGTGATGGCTCAAATGAGGTGTCCAAATGGGATAAGCATCTGTGCTGGTTGGAAGAGCAGACTGAGCAGGAACAGAACCACTATTTCTGCAATCTTGCAGTGACGAGCACAGATGATGCATCTGTGTGCAAAAAAGGAAAAAAAAAACAAAGACAAAAGTGAGAAATGCAGATTTGAAGCCTAGAAATTGACTAGTCCATCACCCACTGTGAAACCAGCAAGAACAGTGCACAGGAATGTTGGTGCAAAAATAGTCCACGGGAAGAGACAAGTTAGAACAGTGCTAAGTTGTGGATGGCTCAAACAAGGAATCCAAGTGGATGAAGCATCTGCATCCAGAAGAAAGGCAGGAGTGGAACGATAACCTCAGTCAGCAACAGCAACCCTGGAACTTGCAATGAAAAAGTTGAGTCAACAGCATGAGCAGGCATACCCCAGCTGAGTAGAAATGCGTCAACAAGGCTTATGCAAGTGCTACTCACCAAGATCAGCTTCAGTAAGCACAGGGGCATAAGAAACTGAAGGAAAGGGTGGAAAGCAGGAAAACAAAAGTTAGAACTAGAACTAATTACCAGCAGCATCACAGTGATATGTTTAGAGATTGCACATGTATACAGAAAAAAACAACCTTTTCACTACTTACCAAGCATGCAATCACAGCCGAGGATCACAGGTTCCCACCAATAACTGTTCAGCCCTAAGAAGTCAGTGCAGTGGGAAACCTTAAATAGCAATTGTGCAGACTGCACCAAGGTTGACATCCAATTGTAACCAGGCAGCTAAAATACCAGGGCTGCCATTACAGATTGCCATTAACAGAAAACATTGGTGGTTAAAGTGTTTTCTTGCACATTGATGGTACTGCATAGCAATTAATGGTTAAGATCCATAAGTTATCCTAAAGAAGTCATCAATGATTAAGCAGTGGGTTGTGTTGCTGTTCCCATGGGAGGTAGTTCCTGAGATTCTGTCTCTTGCTGGTCCAGTATAGTCATTAGTGGTCTGGTGTAGGCTGGATGGAGTTCAGAGAAAGTCATTGGTGGTCCAGCATGGCAATTCACTACAGATATTTTGCTGTTCTCATGGGTAGTGGTTCCTGAGGCACTGTCCCTACCTTCTCCAGCATAGTCATTGGTGGTCTGACGTAGGCTGTGTAAAGTTCAGAGGTCCACTGTAGCAGTTGACAGTCATTGGTAGTCTGGCATGGGCCTATAAACAAAAGCGGACAATACCAAAAGGTCCAGCTTCAATACCAGCATCAGTTCTACATTGTGCGGGGGTGGGGGGGGGCAGGGGATGGCCAGGAATCCTTATGGACAGCTATGTACCTGCAACCGGTCACAGAAAAGAACCAAGAGAAAGTCCTTGGTTGTCCAGAATTGGGTTGGGTCAGCTCCAGATGAGGTCATTGATGGTCCAAGTGTAGGGTTGGGTCCAGGTAAAGTGAGGAAAAGGAGATTCATTTATGGTTCAACATAATGAAAACTTTCCTCATGGATATGGTCCTCTGTCCATGGCTCCCAACTTTGACTCTGCATGGGTGATTGCTGTTTTTTGAGGTTTCAGAATTAGAGGATGAGCTTGCTTCCTAGGAGAGCATGAGCCCAATTGCACAGCCTTATAAGACACTAACAAGGTCATCTGAATCAGTTCCACTGCAAGGTGGTCTGCCATCACATCAATGGTGTTTCTATTTGTGGAAAAAGGCCATGATCTAAACACGAACCACCGCCCACAGTGGCACCTGGAGAACCACCGCCCATGCTGGTGCCAGGTGTTGGTACATTCTGGATGTCTGTCATGGATGTGCCTGACCATGTGAAGTGAAGTTTAACTGTCTGCCTGTCTTCTTGTGTAACGGGTGCCGCTGTCTCACTTGGCAGCCGCAGACTATTAGTGGGTTTTTCTGCTGTTTTCATGGGAGATGGATCATGAGGCAGTATCCCCTGAGATGTTGCCTGGTTCTCTTCTGCAGCACCCACCATAATAAGCCTGGAAGATGTGGTAGGCCAGATTGACAAACTAAAGAGTAGTAAATCACCTGGACCAGATGGCATACACCTCAGAGTTCTGAAAGAACTAAAAAATGAAATTTCAGATCTATTTCAATTAATTTGTAACCTATCATTAAAATCATCCGTTGTACCTGAAGATTAGAAGATGGCCAATGTAACCCCGATATTTAAAAAGGGCTCCAGGAGTGATCTGGGAAACTATAAACCATTGAGCTTGACTTTACTACCATGAAAAATCGTGGAAACTGTTATAAAGAATAAAATCACAAAACATTTAGATAGACATGGTTTAATGGGATACAGCCAGCATGGATTTACCCAAGGGAAGTCTTGCTCACGAATCTCCTACATTTTTTTGAAGGGGTGAATAAACATGTGGATAAAGGTGAACCAGTAGATGTGGTGTATTTGGATTTTTAGACGGTGTTCAACAAAGTCCCACATGAGAGGCTTCTAAGAAGACTAAAAAGTAATGGATAGGAGGTGATGTCCTTTTGTGGATTTCAAACTGGTTAAAAGTAGGGATGTGAATCGTTTTTTGACGATTTAAAATATCGTCCGATATATTTTAAATCGTCAAAAATCGTTAGGGCCACGATACAATACCAATTTCCCCGATTTATCGTCAAAAAAGCGTAAATCGGGGGAAGGGGGAGGGCAGGAAAACCGGCACACTAAAACCCCCTAAACCCCACCCCCGACCCTTTAAATTAAATCCCCCACCCTCCCGAACCCCCCCCCCCAAATGCCTTAAATTACCTGGGGTCCAGCGGCGGTCCGGAACGGCCTCCTGCAATTGAATCGTGTTGTCTTCAGCCGGCGCCATTTTTCAAAATGGCGGCGCAAAATGGCGGCTGCCATAGACCAACATGATTCAACTGCAGGAGGTCGTTCCGGACCCCCGCTGGACTTTTGGCAAGTCTTGTGGGGGTCAGGAGGACCCCCCAAGCTGGCCAAAAGTCCCTGGGGGTCCAGCGGGGGTCTGGAAAATGATCTCCTGCCGCGAATCGTTTTCTGTACGGAAAATGGCGCCGGCAGGAGATCGACTGCAGGAGGTCGTTCAGCGGACCTCCTGCAGTCGATCTCCTGCCGGCGCCATTTTCCGTACGGAAAACGATTCACGGCAGGAGATCATTTTCCGGACCCCCGCTGGACCCCCAGGGACTTTTGGCCAGCTTGGGGGGTCCTCCTGACCCCCACAAGACTTGCCAAAAGTCCAGCGGGGGTCCGGAACGACCTCCTGCAGTCGAATCGTGTTGGTCTATGGCCGCCGCCATTTTGCGCCGCCATTTTGAAAAATGGCGCCGGCTGAAGACAACACGATTCAATTGCAGGAGGCCATTCCGGACCGCTGCCGTTCCGGACCGCCGCTGGATCCCCAGGTAATTTAAGGCATTTGGGGGGGGGTTTGGGAGGGTGGGGGATTTAATTTAAAGGGTCGGGGGTGGGTTTTAGGGGGTTTTAGTGTGCCGGCTCACGATTTTCACGATACTTTAAACACCCAAACGGCAACAATACGATTCCCTCCCCCTCCCAGCCGAAATCGATCGTTAAGACGATCGAGGACACGATTCACATCTCTAGTTAAAAGACAGGAAATAGAGAGTAGGATTAAATGGTCAGCTTTCACAGTGGAAAAAGGTAAACAGTGGAGTGCCTCAGGGATCTGTACTTGGACTGGTGCTTTTTAATATATTTATAAATGTGCTGGAAAGGGGTACGACGAGTGAGGTGATCAAGTTTGTGGATGACACAAAATTATGCTGAGTAGTTAAATCTCAAGTGGATTGCGATAAACTGCAGGAGGACCTTGTGAGACTGGAAGACTGGGCTTCCAAATGGCAGATGAAATTTATTGTGGACAAGTGTAAAGTGATGCATATAGGGAAAAATAACCCTTGCTGTAGTTACACAATATTAGGTTCTATCTTAGGAGTTACCACCCAGGAAAGAGATCTAGGGGTCATAAGGGATAATACATTGAGTTGTTGGCTCAGTGTGCTGTAGTGATCAAAAAAGCAAACATAATGTTAGGAATTATTAAGAAGGGAATGGCAAATAAAACGATGGATGTATTAATGCCTCTGTATTGCTCCATGGTGAGACTGCATTTTGAAACTGTGTGCAATTCTGGGCCGCCCATCTCAAAAAAGATATAGTTGCACTGGAGAAAGTGCAGAGAAGGGCAACCAAAATGAGAAGGGGCATGGAACGGCTGCCCTATGAGGTAAGGCTATTAGGCTAAGGAAGTTAAGGCTGTTCAGTTTGGAGAAGAGATGACTGAGGGGGGATATGATAGTGTTCTATAAAATCATGAAAGGACTTGAAAAAGTTAATGTAAATCAGTTATTTACTCTCTCAGATAATAGAAGGACTAAGGGGCACTACATGAAGTTAGCAAGTAGCTCATTTAAAACAAATCGAGAAAATTATTTTTCATTCAGTGCATAGTTAAGCTCTGGAATTTATTGCCAGAGGATGTAGTTATAGCAGTTAGTGTAACTGGTTTTAAAAAAGGTTTGTATAAGTTCCTAGAGGAAAAATTCATAAACTGCTATTAATTAATAAACAAAAATTAATTAATAAACAAAAATTAATAAACAAAAATATTTAATGTTTGGGTACTTGCCAGGTAATTGTGACATGCATTGGCCACGGTTGGAAACTGGATACTGGGCTTGATGGACCCTTCAGTATGGCAATTCTTATATTCTTAAGCCTCCCTGTGTCAGGCCCCTCTGTCTCCATCATCTGGAAAAGAAATAAAAATACAAATTAGTGCCAAGAATTGAGGAAATATGTTATCCTTCTGATCCCTTCAGACAGGCCTCTTCCCATTGGAGTTACATTCCTCACCATACTCACCTCCTTCCGCAGCATCCTGATCAGTCTTGCCAGTATGGACACCAGCAAAAGAGTTCTGCTGAAGAGCCCACAGACCAGGTCCTCCACCGTCAGCAGCTGCACATTGCTTGGTGGGCCTCTTCCCATCTGATGCTTGGACCTCTTGATTAATGCCAGCTTGGCCTGGACAGCTGCCCTGGTGTCATGCCAGTGATGCTTCAGCTGATTCACTGTCCTGGTCATCACTGACAGGCTGCTGACATCCTTGGTGATGCCCTCCTTCATCTTCCTTTTGTTCTTTGAGGATGTCTTCTGACTGTGGGTCCCTACTTCCCTAAGCAGTACTGTCACTACCCGCTCCCTTCCCCATCCTTCTTCTCTGACCCCCTTCCACCTGTCTTCTTCCATCTCCCCTCCCTGGCTACACTCCATCGACTCATGCACCACACTCCTCCTAACCTCTCTGTCACCATTCACCGACCTTTCACACTCATCCGCATTCCCACTTGCATCCCCTCTATCTCATTCTTCTTCAGCCATGAACACTCAATCTGGTCTTTCAGGAACCAAAACACACAAAAAACCCAATCACAGACCAACAAAATACCAGATGCACTCTAAAGATTCACTGAAGAACACAGACAAAAAGACAAAAAAGATGTGAAACAGCAAGGGAAAAACAAGCAGTGCAAAGGTACCACTCAGCAATCACAAATGAACAGCCACCACTTAACTCTAACACCTACAAAACCTCCTAACATCACCCGGCACTGATATAATGGCCCAGGGAGAAGCTGCCTTTTATTTTGTTGCAAAAAAACAGATGAACATCTATGCACCCTCAATCACACAACAGATCTGCCAAGGTCACTTCCGTCAACCAATAAGGAACACTGGAGAATGTTTCACACGCACCATTTTTTACTGCGCTCTTCTACATGTTGATTTTAATGCCAGTTTTGGTGCATTTTTTGGGGTTAGTGTGGATTTTTAGTGCTGGCTTGATTTCCATACCATCTGTTTACTGCATTGCATGGGATCATGTGTGTTTTTAAAGCACATGGTACGAAAAATCGCATTAAGTTCTGGTGATTACTTCCAAGATAATTGGTTGACAGTACAGATGCACAGAAAATTTGAAGTTGAACTTGATGCAGCTGTCTTTTCTGCCTGCTACGGGATCCTTGAATTGGCAGATTTCTTGAATTTTGATACAGGTTTAACAGTTTGAGGGTTTACTTTGGATTTTTTTTTTTAAAGAAAAATTATATCTAATTTGATGAACCTGCAAACATTATGTAGGCTTTTCCTTTGTATTAGAGGATTTTAATTCTGTTTTGCTGTACCTCACCTAGAACATTTTTTTGGTTAGGCAAGTAATAAATTCTAAAATAAATAAACTAACTTGTAAACATTTTTTAAAAGGTTGTCTCTCTGTAACTGACAGTATAAATCAACTTTTATATCTGTAAAGGAAATACATAGATTGACAGCTTTTGCTGTGTGGAAGTATTAGATAAGTTGTATTTTGCAGAGCTTTCTCTAATACCCTACATATGCTGCAATCCAAAAAAGAGTGACAAACAGTGCTGGAGATCACTTATGGTCTTTGAATATATTTCTTCCTGGCTGATGTAATATAATTTAATTGTATCAGTCTGTGGCCAGCTTAAGTGCTTACAAAATTCAGATGTCTCTTTGTAATTAGGATAATATTTTTAGAAACATGATGCTTTAATGCGTTCACAAGCTGTTTTGAAGCTCTCATAATAATGCTGTTTGGTATTTATTTTTAGTTTGGCTTGGCTGTATCTGAAAAATATCTCTACAGCAAAGAGACTTCAACCCAACTAAAAAAAAAATAACCTTTTGAGTTCCTTGCTCCGCAGGAGAAGCAACACAAGTAGAAAGATATGTGTGCACTGGATATACTAATGATGAAATGAGCATTTATCCATAAAAATTAATTTTGCATTTCTTCAGCCATCATTGACATACTATGTGCAAAGATCATCATAGCAGCTTGCTAAGGGCACATTTAGGTAGGCTCTGTTTTTACCCTTATATTTGTTCTTTCAAATAATTGTCTCACTCTTCCCTCATCCTCAGCTTCATCATACTCTTTAGCTGTCCCCTATTTGTGTTAGCTGATTCTGAGACAAGTATGAAATGCTCAGTGAGCACCTACTCTTTTATCTGCTTACTAGGCTTACATGGTTCAGTTCTAATTACTGCTTGTATATTCCATCCTGATGATGGCTCTTGAAATCGGCTCTTTTTTCTTGTCTTTATCAGCCTGCATCCAGCACACCAGGATTTTCAGACTCCAATAATTCTGCTATTTTGACCTAATTAAGGGCTTTATTTCTAAAAAAAAAAAAATTTAATTTAGGAACAATAAAGATATAAAAAAGTTAAGCATTTTGTCAACTTGAAACACACTGAACTGAAAATAAACTAAGGGAAAAAATAAAGAATAGGAGGATGTTTATATTTTTGAAATTTGAAAATGTTTTATGGATTTCTCTAAATCCATCATATCAAGCAATTTAATTACTGTTTCTAGCTAAGGAAGCAGATGAATTCAAATGCGATGAGACATTTAACTTAGCATACGATAAATGCCTCTCCTTAACTATTAACCATTCATCAGATCTTTTGAAATATGATAAATAGGGTAATTGTGACCGCATTAATATTTACCATGTTGCCTATGTAAATTTTATCTATTTATTTATTTATCTATCTATTTAGTTATTTATTTGAAATATTTATATTCCACTAGTTTAACAAAGTTATTCCAAGCAGATTACAAACAAATTCAATTCTTTATAATATAAAATATAAAATAAAAAATACAGCTAAAACAATAAACACATAATATCAATTAAAGGCATCACAAAATAAAAAAACTCTTTACCTTCTTTCGAAACAATTTCATATCCTGCACTTGTTTCACAGCATCCAGAAGCATGTTCCACAGTGTAGGGCCTGTCACAGATAAGGCGCATTGATGGTTTGTTGCAGATGAGCAGATTTAACATTAGGAACTCCCAATACTTGCTGCTAGCAGACCACAGAGTGTGCATTGGCTGATATTTCTGAAAAAGTTCAGACAAATATGGTGGGGACTCATCATGAATTGACTTAATAAGCATTACAATTTTAAATCTAATATGATGCATGGAGTGGAGGAGGAGTAGCCTAGTAGTTAGAGCAGTGGGCTATGAACCAAGAGACCAGGGTTCAAGTCCCAGTGTCCCTCCTTTTGACCTTGGGCAAGTCACTTTACCCTCCATTGCTTCAGGTACAAACTTAGGCCTGCATTCACCATTCTGCAATAATGGGGGGTGAAGGGCGTGGTGGGTCTGCAAAAGCCGATAGCCATGGCACCACTGCGGTGTTATTGCTGCCAGCTTTTGTACCCAATAGCACCACCTTGAAAAGGTGCAATAGTGTGGTGACAATAACGTGCAATAACGTGTCTTGTCTTATCTTATCGTGGCCAGCGAAGACATCCACCCTGACTCCTCCCCTTGCCACCCCAACTCCACCTCTAGCAAGCTATCGCACGAGATAAGCCTTAGAAAATGACCACCTTAGATAGTAAGCCCTCTGGGGATAGGGAAATACCTACAGTACCTGTATGCAATCTACTTTGAAGTGCTGAAAAAAGTGCGAAAAGTAGAATATAAATCTAAATAAATCTAAAATAAAAAAATGTGTTGTAGTTAACCAATGCAAATTCAACAATGGTGTTACATGTTCGTGATGTGCCACTCCAAGAACTAACCATGCTGCTGAATTTTGCACAAGTTGCAAAGCACGCAGATGGCATTTTGGGAGACTGATATTCAATGAATTGCATTAGTCTATGGATGTATGAATAAATGCCTGAACTAAATTTTGAAAATCCTACTTTAAATGCCTTAATTTTAATATGAAATACCCCATAGACAGTGCCAGTGCAAGGATGTCCAGCTGCCCTAGGCGGTGAAGACTCTCTCTCTCTCTCTCTCCCTGATCCCCCCCCAAATCATACTATCAGAAATCTCACCTATCTCCATGTTGCATCATGCGACTCCTTCCCTTTTCAAACAAGGTGCCCTTGAGTCGATCTACGATGCCCCCCCTCTTTCCGGCTCCCCAGGTGGCCACCTAGTCTGCTTAATACATCTCACCAGTCCTGCCCATAGACAAGGTGTGACGCAATTGTTGAGCATAATTCAATTCAAAATAAAAAAAACCAAGATTGCATACATTTTCAAAATAGAATTTTTCCACGTTACAAACTAACCCCTAGTTTAATCATTCTGCTGTATTTGTAGCAGAATGATGTGTCATGAAAAAAAGGGGTGGGGCAATAGTTGGCAGCTGGCTGCATCGTGGTAGTGTGGTTTTGCCCGCCACAGTGTGTCCGCGCCTCACACCATCGCCCCCATAGTGCAACGGGAAAAGGTGTAGTTATTTCCCATGGTGCTGCTGGCGATAATTTGAAAAACATTATAGCCCTCAGAGCTGCCAGGTGATAACTCCACTCAAACTCCACCCACAATCCTCCCCTTCCCCTAATTAGAATAATACCGCCACGATGCAGCCGGTATCACATGCGATAAGACCCTAACGCACACAATAACGACCCATCACAGAATAAAGAATGACCCTGTATCTAGTTAAATCATTGGGTCTCTTATTTCTGGAAATCCAGGGGGCCTCTGGTTTTTTTTTAAGTTCAATGTCCAATTATTAGCATTCATCCAATTTACTATTACTTCTAAACACATCTTCATCTGTCGCACAACTTAATCTGAATCTGAAGAAATCATAAAATACAATTGAATGTCATATGCGCAACATCTAAATTGACCAACGAAACCAACAACTTACAGAGATAAAAGATAAATATTAAATAGCGTAGGGATAATAATGAGCCCTGAGGTACCCCAAATCCAATACAACACATCAGAATAAGAGGCCCCAATTTTAACTCACTGTTGATGGGAATCCAAATAGGATTCAAAACATTTTGAAACTATCCCACCCAAGTAAAGTTCTCTTAGCCTAGTAAGCAAAACTGTTTGATTAACTAGTTGTCTATGGGTACATGACATGTCAAACTGATTGACAGGCGAGATAAGGATGACAGCAGCCAATCAGCGTTCACTTCTGGTCTAAGCCCCACCCACGCTCCATCCACTCCCCATAGAAGTGAATGGGGGCATAGCCATGCCCCCCATCCCCTACCACCCTCGACCATGCCCCCTCCTGCCCCAGGCCACAGCCCTACCACCCCTGGTCCCACCCCTAGCTCTGCCCCAGACCCTGCCCATGCTCCTCCCCCAATAGAAGTGAATGAGGAGCCCCTCCGACACCTCGCTCCCAAATGTCCCCCTATGATACCACAGGTGGCCCCGCCCCACATCCCACCCCAAGCCACACCCCCTGTGACATCCTGGATATGGCATCACCAGAAGTCCACCCCCTCACCACCCTCCAAAAACACACCCCCTAAAATGTCATCAGAAAGGGTCCTGTCGCTTTTTAATGGCGCCAGAATTAATGGACTCTGGCTGTTTTTGATGATCTCACTGGAAGTACAATACAAAATCCCCAAAATGTGCCCTTCCTAGAACATCCTGACACCTTTTAATTTTATTTATTTATTTATGTATTATTTATTTAAGGTTTTATATACCGGCGTTCATGATACAATCAAATCATGCCGGTTTACAGTTGAAACAGGTGGGTGCAGGAAACAAAAAACTGGAACTAGTGGAAAGGAAATTGTAGTTAACAAAAAACAAGGAGTATCAAACTTGGGAGAGAAGTGAAATACAGTAGTGGATACAGAAGTGATTTAACATCATGTAGAGTTATTTACAGATGGCTGGAGTGGCTGCATTCTTGAAGTGGAGAGGAGGCCTTTAGGATGGGTCCGGAAAAGCTTGTTTAAATAGCAACGTCTTAAGTCTTTTTCGGAATGTTGGGAGGCAAGGCTCCTGCCAGAGATTCAGTGGGATGGAGTTCCAGAGAGAAGGTCCCGCTGTTGAGAAGGGCCTGTCTCTAAAAGTTATATGCCGAGTGAATTTAGTGTGAGGTACCTGGAGGGATCCTCTGTATGCTGCTCTGGTCGGTCTAGAGGCGATATTTTGGCTGAGCGGGAATTGTAGGTCGAGTCTGGTATGGTGGTGGATGGTTTTATATATAATGGTGATGGACTTGAAGATAATTCTGAAGTGAATAGGGAGCCAATGTAGGTTTTTTAGGATGGGGGATATGTGGTCTCTTCTCCTGGTATTGGTGAGGATTCTTGCTGCCGCATTTTGGACCATCTGTAGAGGTTTGGTATACGAGGATGGGAGACCTAGTAGGATAGCGTTGCAATAATCTAACTTAGAGAAGATTATTGCTTGTAGTATCGTTCTGAAATCATGAAAGTGGAAGAGTGGTTTTATCCTTTTCAGCACTTGGAGTTTGTAGAAACAGTCCTTGGTTGTACGGTTGACAAATGCTTTCAAATTGATCCTGTTATCTATTATAACTCCCAAGTCTCTCACTTGGGTGGAGAGTGGGTAGGCAGGAAGAGTATTGATGGTGTTGCTCTTTTCTGGGGAGATAAGTAGTAGTTCGGTTTTGGCAGCATTTAACACGAGGTTTAGGCTAGCAAGAAGGTCGTTGATTTTTTGGAGGCAGGATTCCCAGTGTTCGAGGGTTTTGGGAGAAGGATTCTTGAGCGGTATCACTATTTGGACATCGTCTGCGTAGAGAAATTGTTTGAGTTTTAGCTTGGTTAGAAGTTGGCACAGTGGCAGGAGGTATATGTTGAAGAGGGTGGGTGATAAGGCGGATCCCTGTGGGACTCCTACAGGTGAGTTATGGCAGGGAGATTTTGAACCAGGCAAGCGCCGTACTTGTTATACCAATAGTCGAGAGTTGATTTATGAGGATGGAGTGGTTTACGGTGTCGAAGGCTTCCGAGAGGTCTAAAAGTATCAGGAGGAATGATTGACCTTTATCGAGACCCAAAATGAGGTAGTCTATCAGCGATATAAGGAGAGATTCTGTACTGGAAGCTTTGCGAAACCCATATTGGGAAGGGAGTAGAATTTTATTATCTTCGATGTAGTCTGAGATTTGAATGTTAACTAGTTTTTCCATGATCTTAGCTATGAAAGGTAGGTTGGCGATCGGTCGGAAATTGTTTGGGTCCAGATTTGGCTTCTTTAACAGTGGTTTGAGGGATGCCAGTTTGAGTTTGTCAGGGTAAATTCCTTAGGAGAGAGAGCAGTTAATGATGTCCGCCAGCGTTTGTGAGATAGAGTCAGGGATTGCCATGAGAAGTTTGGTGGGGATATGGTCTGAAGGGTGAGAGGAAGGTTTCATTTTCTTTAAGACTGACTGAATCTCTGTGGCGATGATGGGTTCAAATGAATGTAGTTGAATGGATTTGTTGTTGGATAAATGGTGTAGGCTCAAGTCGGGTGTGGGGGGTGGGGGGTGGAGGTGGGCAGCTGTGTTAGAAGATTGTCGATTTTGTTTTGGAAGAACAGGGCCAGTTCATCGGCCTTTGATTGTGCTTGATTGTTGGGGATGCCCGGTATGTTGATTTGGGTTAGGTTGGAAACAAAGGCAAACAGTGCTTTGGCGTCAAATATGAGGTCGTGGATCTTATGCGAGTAGAAGTCCCTTTTAGATCTAGAGGTGGCGGTCTTGTAATGGTGTAGTGCCAGTTTATAGGCGGAGAGTGTGCTTGTACAAGGGGCTTTACGCCATTTGCTCTCTTTCTGTCTTAAACTTTGTTTCAGTTTTCTGAGTTCGTTGGTGAACCACGGTTGTCTTTTAGTCGCGTTGGTGTTGGATTTTTTTGTTATAGGGGGGCATAGTTTGTTAGCTATGGATTCTGTGACGTTGTTCCAGGAGCGGAGAGCTGTGTTAGGGTTGGTGAGATCTATGCGAGAAAGTTGTGAGGTAAGTTGATTGATGAGGTCATCTGAGGAGCAGGATCTTCTATATTGGAAGGATGGTTGGGGTGTGTGGTCAGTGAAGGTTTCATTCATCGTGAGCGTGGTTGAGATTAGTGAATGATCTGACCAGGGGACCTTCTTGCAATTAAGGGGAGATGACTGCTTGATGCCGGAGTTGACGGATATTAGATCCAATGTATGACCTGCTTTGTGTGTGGGTTTGTTGACTATCTGGTGGAAACCCAAGGCTGAGAGGGCAGTGAGGAAGGCTTTGCAACTAGGTGAGGGTGTGGGGTCGTCTACGTGCAGGTTGAAATCTCCCAGGATTATTGCTGGGGCGTCCAAATTGATAAGGGTTGTGATTATTTCGATAATAGGAGAAGTGTCTGTTTCCAGGAGGTCCGGGGGGGGTGGGGGGGGGGGGGGGGGGGGGGGGGGGGGGTGGGCGTACACTAGTAGTATTTGAAGAAGGTCTGAAGTGAAAAGGCCGATTTCTAGTTTAGGATCAGATATGGCAGGTCGTTGAGTGAATCTGAGGCCTTTTTTTGTTGCTAATAAGATGCCCCCACCTCTTTTTTTCTGTCTCGGGAGAGAGAAGATGTCGTAGGTCAGTGTTGGCAGTTGATTTATTATTGCTGCATCTGTGGGTTTTAGCCATGTTTCAGTTATTGCACATATGTCTGGCTTGGCATCTAGAAGGTAATCGTTGAGGATCAGATATTTCTTGATAAGGGGTTGCGCATTAACAAGAGTTAAGGAGAAGAGGGTAAAGCCTAGAAGTTGGGTGATTGGAGCGATCATGATTGGGGTGAGGGTTATTAGTGAGCCAATCCAGGCCATAAGAACCTGGCAAGTACCCAAAAACTAAGCCTATTCCATGTTACCGTTGCTAGTAATAGCAGTGGTAATTTTCTAAGTCAACTTAATTAATAGCAAGTAATGGACTTTTCCTCCAAGAACTTATTCAATCCTTTTTTAAACACAGCTATACTAACTGCACTAACCACATCCTCTGGCAACAAATTCCAGAGTTTAATTGTGCGTTGAGTGAAAAAGAACTTTCTCCGATTAGTTTTAAATGTGCCACATGCTAACTTCATGGAGTGCCCCCTAGTCTTTCTATTATTTGAAAGAGTAAATAACCGATTCACATCTACCCGTTCTAGACCTCTCATGATTTTAAACACCTCTATCATATCCCTCCTCAGCCGTCTCTTCTCCAAGCTGAAAAGTCCTAACCTCTTTAGTCTTTCCTCGTAGGGGAGCTGTTCCATTCCCCTTATCATTTTGGTAGCCCTTCTCTGTACCTTCTCCATTGCAATTATATCTTTTTTGAGATGCGGCGACCAGAATTGTAGACAGTATTCAAGGTGTGGTCTCACCATGGCGCGATACAGAGGCATTATGACATTTTCCGTTTTATTCACCATTCCTTTTCTAATGATTCCCAACATTCTGTTTGCTTTTTTGACTGCCGCAGCACACTGAACCAACGATTTCAATGTGTTATCCACTATGATGCCTAGATCTCTTTCTTGGGTTGTAGCACCTAATATGGAACCTAATATTGTGTAACTATAGCATGGGTTATTTTTCTCTATATGCATCACCTTGCACTTTTCCACATTAAATTTCATCTGCCATTTGGATGCCCAATTTTCCAGTCTCACAAGGTCTTCCTGCAATTTATCACAATCTGCTTGTGGAGAAAGGTAAATAGTGGCATGCCCCAGAGATCAGTACTGGGGACTGATGCTTTTAATATATTAATAAATGATCTGCAAAAGAAAATGATGAGTGAGGTGATCAAATTCATAGATGATACTAAATTATTCAAAGTTGTTAGATCATGAGTCAATTGTGAGAAATTGCAAGAGGACCTAGCAAGATTGGGTGTGTAAATGGCAGATGAAATTTAATGTGGAAAAGTGCAAAGTGAAGCCTTTAGGGAAGAATAACCCAAACTATAGTTTCATGATTCTGGGTTCCATATTAGGTGTTACCACCCTGGTAAAAGATCTTGCAATCATTGTGGAGAATATTTTGAAATTCTCATCTATGTGTGCAGCAGTGGCTAAAAAGGCAAATAGGTATTATTAGTAAAGGAATGGAAAATAAGGGGTAGATTTTAAAAGGTTGCGCACGCGCGTCCATGTGTGCAAGTTACCCAGCGCACACACATGGACTCCTGATTTTATAACATGTGCACGCAGGTGCGCTCATGTTATAAAATTGGGGATTGGCACGCGCAAGGGAGTGCACATTAGTGCAACTTGCATGCGCCGAGGCCCGTAACCTTCCCCCGTTCTCTCCCAGGCTGCTCCAATTTAGGAGCAGCCTGGGAGGGATCTTCCCTTCCCCATAATCTATCCTTCCTACCCTTTCCCCTAACCTTCCCGCCCCCTATCCCTATCCTAATCCCCCAAAAAGGTATCTCACATTTTCCGCCTGATCGAAACAGGCACAGGTTGCGCGCACCGGCAGCCTGCCGGCACGTGATCCCCTGGCACAGCGGCAAATGGCTGCTGTGCCGGGGGCCTCTAGCCCCACCCAGCCCTGCCCCCGGACCACTCTACCCTTCCCCTCCCCGCCCCTTTTCCAAAGCCCCGGGACTTAGTCACGTCCCGGGGATTTATGCACGTGGCCAGGCCTTTTTAAAATAGGCCTGGCGCATATAGGGCTTTTAAAATCCGGCCCAAAATGAGGATATAATAATGCCTCCATATTGATCAACGATGCAACCGCACCTTGAGTATTGTGTGCATTTCTGGTTGCCCTCATTTCAAAAACATATATTTGAACTAGAAAAGATATAGACAAGGGTGACCAAAATGATAAAAGGGGTGGGATGGCTCCCCTCTGAGACAAGGTTAGGGGTCTTCAGCCTGGGGAAGAGACTACTGGAAAGAGATAAGATAGAGTCTTTAAAATTTTGAGTGGGATGGAAGGGTCCACAGGGAATGGTTATTTACTCTTTTAAATAGTACTATAGCTGAAGGACACACCATGAAGCTAAAAGGAAGCATAAGGATAAAAATAGAGTCAGTCTATATAATAGACCTTTTGCAAGCTGCTGCGATGCTCTTTTCAAATTTTTTGTCAATGAATCCTGAAGAGATGCAAAATAATGTGCATTTATGGATAAATTCTCATTTCGCCATTAGCCAATGCATTGCACACATATCTTGCTGCTTGTGTTGCTTATGCTTGTTCTTCAAATAACTAATGCTTTACTCTTCCCTCATCTTCAACTTCTTCACATTCTTTAACTGTCTCCTGTTTTTGTTAGCTGATTCTGAGACATGTGGTTAAATGGATATTTATATTCCTCTTTATGGTACTTCTAGACAAATTACATTGTCCTGTAATAAGAAATTTTACAAGTATGAGTTTTGGGGTTTTCTCCATTGAATACTCTGGCATTTTTAATAGGTTAGAGAAATGAAGTGGGCTAAAAATTGAAGTATAGGTAGGTATTTTGGCCTTCTATCCATAGTTTCTGCTGATCTAACAGCCCGCACATGCTCAGTGGAGATTCCCAGCCTATTTCTAGAGTGGACCAACATCACACAAGCTGCTTGGAATGTGGGAAAAGGTATAATGAGGCTGAAGCAGAATCTAACGAGGCATTCTGCAACTCTGAATTTAGAAAGGCCCAAATGCTTCACAGTACTCTCAATATTGCCCAATCTACCTCCATTCAGCATGTGCTTCAGCTTTGAATAGCATTGTATTGATGACATTTTTGTCACTGACCTTCCTGAATAGTTATTCACCACTATCTCCTTTCCAGTCTCAAACTGAGTGAATTAATCTCAAAATCATTAAAGATTTATCTTTTATTGTTTTGATTTCTTTTCTTTTTTTTATTTGAAGTTTATTAAAATCTCATTACATTTTCAGCAGAATGGAAATTAAGAAAAGCAAATTATGCAGCAATATGCAGGAAAATAAAAAATAAAACTGAAGCATAATAGCCATTAGCCCACATAATAAGGGGCATCAAGAAAAAGAAAGAGAAGCAAGCAATTAAATTTACAGCCTTAAGAGGAGACATTATATGTTTACTCAATATTTCACCCATCAGTCTTAGCCTTAATAAATGTCTCCAAATGAAAAGGATCCATAAACACAAACTGATTTTGCTGATGAGACAGTTACATGGGTATTTAAGAAAGAAAGTAGCTCCCATGGCCAGAACCTGTGGTTTTAACTATTTATTAATTTTATTATTTTTATATACTGACATTCGATCTGAGATATCACATCGGTTTACATTCAGGTACTGTAGGTATTTCCCTATCCCCCGCTGAGCCTATTTTACATTGGCCCGGCGATGCGCGCAAGCCCCGGGACGCGCGTATGTCCCGGGGCTTGAAAAAGGGGGTGGGGAGTGGGCGGGGTGGGGTGGTCCAGGGGGCGGGTCCGGAGCCTCCAGGCACAGTGGCCATTTGCCACTGTGCCTGGGATCGCGGGCCAGCCATCGGCTGGCGCATATAACCTACGCCTGCCTGGAGGCAGGCGCAACTTATCAGATAAAGGTAAGGGGGGAGTTTCGGTAGGGCTGGAGGGGCGGATTAGGTAGGGGAAGGGAGGGAAAGGTGGGGGGGGGGTGGAGGGAACAGGGAAAGCCATCGGCGTTCCCCTAGGTTTGGCACGCGCAAGTGTGCACCCCCTTGTGCGCGCCAACCCCGGATTTTATAACATGTGCGCGGCCTGCATGCACATGTTATAAAATCGGGCGTAGATTTGTGCACGCCGGGTTGCGCGCACAAATCTATGCCCGTGCGTAGGTTTTAAAATCTGGCCCTATGTGTGTACTTTTCATCTTGCACAAACTGACCAGATAGATCTTCAAACACAAATTAACCACATAGTTTATGTTTTGTAAATTAGGTAATTATGTAGACAAAAGGTAAGCGCTTACTTTAAGTCTTCTGCAGTGGGAGTGTAAAGTATTCATGTTGACTATGTGCATATCATTTTTAAAACTTGAATGTCCACTTGCAGTTTTTTCCTAAGATCAAGTTACATGCTCAAAAACACATACTTTTAGCTAAATAAGGTCTAGATTTATCAATCTGCAGTAAATATCGCATGCGATAGGAAAAGAGGTGTGTTTTATGGTAATAGCCTATATATCATAATGTATGTTATCTTAGTGCTTTGAATAAGTATTACCACAAACTGTGTTAACATTTTTGCACTAATACCTACTAGAGATGTGCTTCGGGATCAGATTTCATGTTGGGCTTCGTTTCGGGGCTCTCCAGCAGGAATTTCATTTTCCTCGCGGTTTGGGTTTTATTTTGAGGGGGCCCCCGATTTTCGCTTTAGTGCGCACTAACTCCCAATAGTGTGCACTAACATGACAGAGTTAGTGCACGCTAATTCTGCCACGTTAGTGCGCACTATTGGGAGTTAGCATGCACTAACGGGAGTTATCGTGCACTAACTCCTGTTAGTACGCACTAAAGCAAAAATGATTTTTTTCCGAAATTTCGAAAAAAAATTCAATCATTTTTCGGTTTTCCCGAACTATTCCGAATTAGGCATCTGATTGTTGTAACTAGCTGCCAATAGCCAGTATTCCTTTCTTGGCAAAGATATTAGAGAAGGTAGTTACTATTCAATTGTCATTTTATTTAGAGGACTATGACAGGCTGGATCCCTTTCAGAGAGGTTTTAGGTTTGGCCATAATATTGAGACCATATTAATCTCCGTGACTGATATTTCACATCTACCAATTCCTATTGAAACACAAAGTCATGATACATGATGGGACCTTTTATCCAGTTTCTACAGAAACTATCCAACAGATCATATCCATAGAAACATAGAAATGACGGCAGAAGAAGACCAAATGGCCCATCCAGTCTGCCCAGCAAGGGGCAGACAGGATGGGGCAGACTGAGGGGAGATGAACAATTCTTCATCTCCCCTCAATCCATGTCCGACTGCACTCTTAAAAGTACTGAAGCAAGAAGTTTCTGCACACGTTGCAAAAATTGTATATCACTTTCCACTAGTATACTACCTACAACTTTAAAACCAGCATCAGTAAGGCCAATACCAAAGAAAATCAATGCTAGTATTTCTGATTTCACAAATTACAGGTCAATATCATTCTTACCATCGCTGGTCAAAATATTAGAAGCAGTAATTTTATATCAACTGGTCGATTTCCTGGACAAAAATACAATATTGGATCAACATCAACATAAATGCAGAAAAGGTTTTAGTACTGAAACCCTGCTTCTTTGCATCACTTGATGCTATCATGCCTAGATTTGAAACTAATACGAATTATGTCATGGTAATGCTCGATATATCAGCAGCTTTTAATAACCTGGACCATTCAAGTTTTCTATCCAGATTACATTAAATAGGGATGGCTGGGTAAGTGTTGAATTGGTTCTCTTTAAACTTAAAAGGCTGAGAATATCAAGTCAGAATTGGTTCTATAACTTCAGAATGGGTACAATTTCCTCTGGTGTGCCACTGGGATTTGCTATATCATCTATCCTGTTCAACATCTGCATGGTTCTACTTTGAAATATCCAGGCTTGTTTAGGAATAAATTACAAATTGTATGCAGGTGACATACAGTTTTTCATTCCCTGTAGTACTAGTTCGTCAAACACTCTGGATCTGGTTTTACTATGCATGAATTCTGTTAGCCATTGGCTTGCACAAAACTGGCTTAAACTAAACATCAGTAAAACCGAAATCCTGCTACTCTGTGGAATAAAACCATCACTCACCAATGCTCCAACATCCATTGCTTTCCAGAGAAATTCTATTCCAATCTTTTATCAGGCAAGAAATCTTAGGTTCTTGCCAGATTCCAACTTAATGCAACAACATATCTCCGGTTTCTTCATCTCTTTACAACTACATCTGCAAAAAAAATCTAAAATCACTTTGTGAGCATCAAGATTTCTGAACAGTTTTGCAATCCCTTGTACTAGATCAATTGGATTACTGTAATTTGCTGTATCTTGGACTCCCTGCAACCATTTTATGCCCTTTACAGATGATTCAGAATACAACAGAAAATTACTAACTGGAACATGACTTAGGGAGCATATCACTCCTGCTCTGCTCAGTCTTCATTGGTTATCAATTTCATATAGAATACAAGATAAAGTAATAACCATAATTCATAACCTAATTCACAAAGATTTTACAATATGGCTTAATGCTGCTCTTTGTCTTTACAAACCCATCAGACATTTTCAATTTGCAACAAAAAATCTTCTAGATGTCCTGACATAGAAAATTGCCAAAAATACCTGAAAACAGGCATTCTCTATTGCAGGTCCTCTCTGTAGAACTTAATTCCAGATGCCCTTCATAACATCTGCTCAAAAATGTTTAAAAAGGCCTTAAAAATCTTTCTATTCAGCAAAACATGTGACTTACCTAATTAGGCCTATATTTTCTAAGTCACCGCGGCGTCGTGATTCGCGCGGTACTGGGGGGGGGGGGGGGGGGGCTGGCCTGCGATAGCCGGCAGCGATCGCACCTTCGCAGTGCGATCACTGCCGGCTTTCACACCCAATAGCGCCATTGTAAAAGGTGGTGCTATTGGGCGTGAAATTGGAAGCGAAAAGGCTCCTTACCTTTTTGCCATCCATGCTGTCTTCACAGCGTCCGCCCTGGTGCCGCCCCGACTCCTCCTGTTCCGGTCTTGAAACCACCCCTTTTTAGTGATCAAATGCGAAAAGTCCCTTTTCACATACGATCGCTTTGAAAAATGACCTCCTTAGTGACTCCATCACACTAAGGCATATGACCTACCCAGTTAGCATATTCCACTAAATAAAGTATAACTCTATACCATAGTTATTTATTTTTATCTACTGTAAGTAATTTTTATTGTGTATGTTTTTAATCTTGTAAGACAACTTGTGCAAAAAACAGAGGGCCAGATTTTAAGATATACGCGCGGGTGTAGATTTGTGCGCGGAACCCGGGATCTCCCTCCGGAGGTTCCGGAGCCTTCCTCCGTTCCCTCCGAGGCTGCTCCGAAATCGGAGCAGCCTCGGAGGGAACTTTCCTTCTGCCCCCCCACTTCCCCTCCCTTCCCCTATCTAACCCTCCCCTCCAGCCCTACTTAACCCCCCCTTACCTTTATCTGATAAGTTGCGCCTGCCTTCAGGCAGGCATAGGTTATGCGTGCCAGCCAACGGCCGGCCCGCGATCCCGGGCACAGCCCTACCCCGCCCTACCACCAGACCTCCCTGCCCACTCCTCGCCCCCTTTTTCAAGTCCCGGGGCATATGTGCATCGCCGGGCCTATGCAAAATAGGCTTGGCACGCGAAGGAGTGCATTCTCTGGGTTACGCGCGTAACCCTTACAAAATCCGCCCCAGAGCGTGCAGGTAGAAATATTTTAAAATAAATACAATTTTACTGAACATGGATAGAGGAGAGAAGGTTGTGATAGCTCTTTTGGATTCTTTCCTCTGCATTCAATCTTGTAGATCATTCAATTTTGATACAGCAATATGAGTGCATGGGTTTGCAGGGGATGGTGTTGTAGTGGATGGTGTTGTAGTGGATTATTGCCTTTCTAAGGGAAAGATTCACTCAGGTGTATGTATATAGGCTTTCACAAGGTTCACCTCTTTCTCCCATATTGTTTAATATCTTTTTACAACTTTTAAATTTACTACTGAGTTCTTTGGGTCTGCATGGTTATCTGTTCATAGATGAATTGAGTACCAAAATCCAAGAACCCTACAACAATATTGTTTTATATAGTGATACCAATTATAAAAATGGAGCTGGGAGGATAAAGGATGGCAATTGCAGTGGTGGCAGCATGATCACCTTTACCTCTGAATTTCTCATTTCCTCGTGCTGCATACTGGGCAAAAACGATGAGTCAAGGAGAGGGTTTGCCCCGCACCCTCCTTAGATGCTCCAGTTTTGGGCCCGATGGATGACCACATTGTCAGAAGCGGTTTGTCAGGTGAGTGGCCTATGGTTAGTGAGGTTGGAAAGGATGTGTGTGTGCCTCCCCTCCGGGTATGTCCACCACGCTATCCTCGATTGCAAGGATCCCGCCATCAAATCCTGCTACCGCTAGGGACCCGGATGTGCTGACGGGGGGGGGGGGGGGGGGGGGGAATGCTGATCACGCTGGAGCTCTGCGACCCACTGCGGGCTCAGTGTTTCCCAGAGAGGCTGGAGCAGTTGCTGTTGAAGAATCAGCAGTTTTGTTGGCTGACTCGTCGATGGAGGGTTTATTTCAGCTTTGAAGCGAGAGGGTTTCTTCACTGCTTGCAGAGCCCCTCAAATCCCAATTTGTTTTGGTAAGGCCTAAGCTTATAACATAGGATACTATTTGGCATGCAGCAGAAACCCTTGAGGCTTCAGCTATGTCTCAATTAAAAATACTTGTGGATAAAGAACAGGACTCTGAGAGAAGGTTAACTCTTCTGGAAGCTTCTAATTCCTCTGTTACAAACTCTGGGTGTTGCCAAATCCGACATTCAGAGTTTAAAAAATACCTGGGAGATTCAACTTAAAGAAAATCAGAGCTGCAATACAAAATGGAAAATATGGAAAATATAATCTGTGGAAAGAACTTAAGATTTATTAATTTTCCTAAACTTCCACAGTTTACAGCAAAGGACATGTTTAAGAAATACCTTATTGAGATACCCGAACAAGTGGTGACTCCTATTTCAAAATCTTATTATTTGCTTTCTACTAAAAAGGGGCAAGGAGTTCCAGTGGGCTCCCCAGAATATGGATCTCTTGGTTCCTTCTAATCTTTATATTTCTCAGTTATTGGAAACATCAGATTCTGCTTTGACTGAAGCAGCTACTATGGCTTTATTTTATTTAGAGATTTTTTATATACCGCGGCACGTTATGAACATCACCTCGGTTTACAATAAACCATAATTCAGCAACACGCTTTACAATCTATTGACAATAGAACAAACATGTATCAAAAGAAATCAATGAAAAATAGTAGTAACATATAATACAATTGAGACAAGCCTAACATGGGAAGTTATATAATGGGTAAGTATAAATAACTAGGTACTTTCAAACATGGGTAGTAAGATGAATAGTAGATAGAGGTAAGGTGGGTAAAAGGGAGGCTTGTTACATTTGTTTTGAGCCTGACTGGGACTGGGTACTGCGTTTGTCCTTTAGATCTCTTTTTTTCATCCGGATGTTCGAATATTTCCTGATGTTTCTAAGCAAAGCCAAAAGAAAAGAAAACAGTTTCTTCTTATGAGATCTAGAGTTCTACAGATTAGGGCCTTATTTTTCCTAAAGTTTCTTTGCAAATGTCTTGTTGAATTTAAAAGTCTCTCATATGTTTTTCTTTATCCTTTTCAGTTATCTGTGTTTCTTAGCGATAAAGTGATTCCGCAATCTACGATGGAGGGTCCCCCTTCCTTCTGATTTATCTCCTTAATCATTTGAGTACCCTTGCTGTAACGTCCCCTGCTGATGTTCCATTGCTATTTCCTTTTATTTCTATTTTTTCTTTGAATTGTGTAATTAGATTCCCCTTTTATGGACTATAGGATTTGTAAGATCTAGGATTGTTTTTCCTTTATAAATTCATCATTACTATCATCTTTTCCTTTACCATAGAAATTTGTGCTTGTAAGTATGTTGAAAATTCTGTAAATAAAGAGTTAAAAAAAAAAGCAAAAAACAATGGACCTTCATGCTGAGCATGCTAGGCTGTATGTTTCAATGCCTGTGAACAATCCCTACTTATTATCATTGATGGTTTGCCTTGCTATCCATTATGTAACCCCATCCCCAAGTGCTGATTGCTACCCAGTGAGGCCATACAAATATTTGTATAACTCTTTGGGGCTGGGACTAGCTTTACACAGTCTCTTCTTTTCAAGGCCTGGATTCTTTTTCGAGTGGTGGGGAGTGCTAAGAGTAACCTCTCGTGTCCTTTGTTATTGTCCCTGGGGAGGGGTAGAAATGTGTCTCAGTGTGTGCAGTCGGTGCCATAAAAAGTCAAATGGAGTCACTGTGTTAGTGTCCAAATAAATCTTTACTGTTGCAAATTAGTGAAAATGGCACAACAGTGATCCACAGCACCACAGAATATTTCCTTTTACGGTCTCTTCCTCAATCTGTGTAGGAATATTGGCTGCCAGAGCCAGGGGAACTTCTACCCTCCAGGGCTTTGGATAAAATAGAGTCCCCATGTGAGTAGTGTGCCCTTTAGATGGGCAGAGCACGCCTCTATCCGACAAAGATACAAAGTTACTGTCTCTGCACAGAAAGATAAACTCTCTCCCCAGGGGTTTAGAAGTACTGAATGGGTATCTTCAAAGATGTTAGGCTTGGCCTTTTACTTGCAGTTAATTGATTTCAATATGTCTTTGTTTCTGATGCAGTCTTGGCTCTTTTCTGTTGTGATCCCTGATGGGAGGGATCCCCTGAAGGAGGATTCTCTGTGCTCCAGTCAGGAAGGAAGGGCAGTCAGAACTTCCTCCTGGATATTGAAATTAATCTTCTCAAAAGCTGAAGAGAACACTGGAGTGTATCCTTACCGCAGGTCACTGATGCCCCTCTCCTCATGGCAAATATGAAGGGGCAGGTCTTCTCTAACATGCACAGCCTCAAACCCAGGAGGTGTGCAGGCTCCAGTAAGGCTCCTACCAGTTAAAAGGTTAAATTCAAAAAATATACCCAGAGGGAGAAATCCAGACTAGTCAAGAAGTGGACTGTGAAGGAAAAACCCGTCCTGACCCTGCTCAGGACCACCAAACAGGGTTTGCTTGGTTTCTATGACTGGGCCTGTAAAACAACAAAAGATAAACTCCTTTCTACCTCTGAACTCTTTGTCAACCTAAAAGGACTGCCTCCCAAACTGTAGCCATGGGGATGTCCCTTGCAGACCCCATAGAAAGAAGGGCTGTATTTGAATGGAACCTCTCCATGATCCATCCTATACTAACTAGCTGACACTTAACACCCAGGACTTATTGGTAGCTTGATCATAGGCTCTTCTACAATTAGAGTACACTTTTTCAAATTTTCTTTTGCATATAAAAAATGCAAGCAAATTGTACTTATCCCCTTATCTTCATCATACAAGCAACAAACCACCAAATCATGGTGAAGATAAGGGGATAAGTACAATGTTCTAGTACTGTTTTTCATGTGTAAAAGAAAGCTACAAAAAGTGTACTCCAATGGACAGCAAGACAAAGGAATGATTATAAGTAGAGATTGTTTGCCTCCTCTTCACTTCAAAAATATCTTTTTGTTCTGGCCCCTTCTAACAACTTTGAGTGTTTCAACCACATTGAATAGAGGCGATTACCCTTTTTTGTAACAGTAGATATTTGCAAAAATATGATTTTCAGGTGCTCTTTGGCTAGTGGAGGCTCAAAGGTCCAGGGGATGATTTGAGCCCTTTCTTTGTTTAACTGAACTATCTAAAATATATTTTATGGATTTTTTTGCTAAGCGAGCTGTTTTAGAGGGTATCCTCTGGATAAAGCTTTTCTGTGATACCAGTTCCGACTGAGAAGCTTTTACCATTGCTCAGTTTGAGGACTTGCAATGTATAAGCTGTCATGTTTACATGATTTCCAGTACAGTGGAACAGGCTACTATTTGAAACAACTTCTTTTTTTTATGGTAGGTTGACTCTGCTTGTTGTCCCATCACTGCCAAACATCTGATACCCCAATATAGATGCTTATTATATTTTAGACATTTTTGAAAACATGCACATTTTCTCTCCTACTGTTTGATTGACTGTAGAGTTATGAAGTGTTTCACACTCAGCATTTTCATTTGTTAAAAGCTAACGTAAGCACATACTTTGGGCTTCTGTTGATGCTGTCAGTGGATGTGAGGTGTGTGGGGGGGGGGGGGGGGAGGAGGCTTGGGTGGCTCACTGAACTGGCACAGGGATATGTAACCTTTCATTTCTAACTTGCCTGCTCATGCTAATATCTCCAGTCTGATTGGTAGTAATCCAAAATTATTACTGTCTGACTGCTGTTTGGCAGCCTGGTCTACCGAAACTACCATCATAACCGCCATTAATTGCTTATTTGAGTAGTGAGGCCTAGAATTGAATGGTTATAGAAGCTGAACTAAATCATCCCTCTGGAACAATGTTGAAATGCATTAGTAAGAGCTTTAAGGAGAGCCATGTACCATTGTGAATTGTACTGCATCTACTTTTCAAATAAATATGAAAGTTTCAGTGTTTTTAGTCCCATAGATATTAAACTTATCATATTTTTTTACACATGAAAAGTCCAATGTCAGTGGTGACCAAGTAATTTTCTGTTTTCATGTCCATAAACAAATGGCAACTAATTCAGTATTATTTTGCCTGCAAAAAATAGCATATTTCCACTACCAGAAAGCTTCAACCCTGCAAATATTGTGCTGTTGAACAATTTATTACATTCACTAAAGCTGTGCTCTGGAAAGGTTTTTTCATTTCCATTTCCTCAAGATAATATCGCTGGCTTATTAGTTTTTATATATTAATAAGCCTCTGAGTTAGGAGAAAAGAAATGATATTGTAACCAAACTACCCTCATTTGGATAATATCATCTAAACTGGTAAATGGAAACTGCCTGAACTGCACGAGCTTTCCCTTCCATTGTTATAAAATGCAAATGAAGGCATGCAACAAATAGCTGTCTAAAAGGATTTGTGCAAAACAAAGTAATTCATAATTAATAACCTATACTGTTTCTTGCAGTACGGGAATTGGATGCAATTTATCTTTTTGTTCTCCCAGCATTTAGATTGACCCTATTGCTTTTCTACATGCATGCCATCTGTGTGACCATAAGGATGGTACGACCATAAAGACCTGCTATGTTATATGATTATTGTTTTTGATGTGGGATTTGTTTTGATTTCATTGTGTTTTCTAAATCATAGAAACATAAAATATAAACATAAAAATAAATAAATAGATACATTTTAAATAGATGGTATTGATGTAGGGCTGGTGAGAATGGAGAGAGGGCAGTAATCAATGAATTTGCATGGGGAAGGGGAGACTATTTCTGGGGGTGGGATGGAGTGACGCCTGGATAGAAAGGGGGAGAGTAACACTTCTCTGTCTCTCATGCTGATCTGGATCCTGGGAAGCTGGTTTGGGGGAAAAGAACAGCAGCAAAGAAGACAGGGGGAATAGGTCATGAGGGAAGGGAAGGTAGTAAAGAGAAGAAAAGGAGGGAAGACAAGAGGGGAGGGTGCACAGCAAACAGGAGGAAAGGGGAAAGCCAAGAAAAAATCAGCAGGAAAGAGAAGGAAATAGGGAAGAGAAGGCAAGAGCAGAAAAAAACAGTAATGAGCAGGAAAGGAGGAGAGGATAAAGTAGGGGAAAGGGGAGAAGGAGGCAGAACTACAGCAGAATGAAAGGAAGAGAAAGGAGAGAGAAGAGGGGGAAGGAGTGCAGTAGAAAGGAGGAAAGGGGAATAGAAAGAAAAGGGAAGGAGAGAATGGGAAGTTGCACAGCATAGAGAGGGATGAAGACGGAAGGAGAGGAAAAGTAGAGAGGAAGACAGGAGGACAAAAAGGGGAAAGAAGAGAAGGAGAGCGGTAGAAAAGATTATAGGAAAAGGGGAAGAGAAAGAGAAGGGGAGAAGAAAAGGGGGAAGTAGCAGAGAGAAGAGGAGGCCTAGGGTAGCAGGTTTCTGCAGGAGAAGAGGAGCCAACTTTTAGAATGGAGACAGAATCTTTGTATTAGTGGTTGGGGGATGGACTGAGGTGAGGAGAATGAACTAGAGAAGGGGGTGATAGACTGCAGGAGGAGTAGATAGAAGGGGGCAATGGACCTATGAAGAAGCAGAAGGGGAGGTGGGTAAAAAGGGGGAGCATGGAACCCAAGGGGGAAGCAGGTATGCAGGGGTGCTAAGCTGTTTTCTCTACTATGTTACCATTTGAAAGTGGCCTTCTGTAGGAAAAAAAATTGGGAACCACTGCTCTGCAGGGTTAGGGTTTTGCTGAGTTGATTCAGAATGAGAGGTGGCTGGCCAGCTCTAGAACAGAGAAGAAATGTGCCTGAAAATATTTTTTGTTTCTCTCATTATGTCTTTTGTGTTTTATGTTATGTCTATTTGTTATCTTTTATATTGTTTGTGTTATTTGCATTAAAACCAATGGAGGAAGCAGTGAACATGCTATTTTTGTTTATAATATGTATTTATTTATTTAGGCATTTTTTATATATCGAACATATCGTATACACTTCACATCAGTTTACATGAAAATTGGACAAGCCATTAATACTTTGTCCCAAAAACTTATAATAAAATAAAATTAAAATAAAATAAAAAATGGAACATAATTGAATTAAAACCCTGAGAGGTCTATAAATGTATATCTCCTGATAACATACTTAACTATAAATAAATTACAAAATAATAAAATACAATTTAAAATTTATAAAACCATACATGATGGTACTATCATATAAAAACTAAAAAATTAAAACATATTAAGTATTCTTAACTAGCGCTAAGAATTCCTAGGGGGAGTCCCTGAAGGTGTTAATCTGTCTTAATGAAAACCTGCTCAAACAACCATGTTTTAACCTGTTTCTTAAATGTCTGTATACTAGCCTTTAATCATATGTTGGGTGGGAGAGAATTCCAGAGTTTTGGCCCGGCCAACCAAAGGGCCCTTTCCCTGATTGCATTTAGATGTGCTAGTTTCGCTGATGGAACTGTGAGTAATGCCTTGCCCGAAGATCTCAGATTACGAGCGGGGGTGTGAATATGGAGAGATGCATTCAACCATTCTGTATTGTCACCATAAATGGTTTTATGAATAAGAGTCAGACCTTATTCTTGCCTGTATAGGGAGCCAATGTAACTCTTTCAAAATGGGAGTAATATGATCAAACTTCTTGACATTTGTCAACAGGTGCGCGGCCGCATTCTGCAGCAACTGTAAAGGGCGAATAGATGATGCTGGAATGCCCAAAAGAAGGGCATTGCAGTAATCCAACTTAGTCAAAAGCAAGGCTTGGAGAACTGTATGAAAATCGTTATGATGTAATAAAGGTTTCAGTTTCTTTAAAATCTGCAATTTATAAAAGCCATCTTTCACTATGGATTTTCTATAAGCCTTTAAATTAAATTTGCTATTGAGTATAACACCAAGATCCCTAGCTTCCTGCTTAATGTTAGACGAGGGCAGGCTTGAATTGATGTCTAATGCAATTTTTTCAGTCATTTTATTGCAGATGTAAAGGATCTCAGTTTTTGAGTCATTTAGGGATAGTGACATGTGAGTAAGAAGCTGTTTAATAGAATTGGAATAGATTTCCTAGAGTTTCACTGTGTTATGTAGTGAATCTTTGATTGGTAGGAGAATCTGAAATCATCAGCGAATATATAGTGAACTAATCCTAAGCTGGCTAGAAGCCTACATAGTGGGGCCATATTAAACAAGGTAGGGGAAAGGGAAAAGCCCTGAGGTACTCCTGATGTTAGCATAATCCTTCCTGATTCAACTGTGCCTATTTTTATCCAAATGATCTGTTGGATAAGTAAGATTTAAACCAAGCAAGAGTGGTATTTTGAAGGCCAATTTCTTTAAGTCTACAGATCATGGATTAGTGGTTAATGGTATCAAAAGCCGCCGAAATATCTAATATTTATTTAATGTGTATTTATTGTAAGAATTTGTATTTATTATTTACTTTCACATTGATCTGTTACCACTTGGGCCTGTGTGCTCCTTTACCTCTAATTCTAAGTTCCTTCAAAGTTAGCCTTTGTTATATACCCACTTGTTATTTATACCCTCTTGTTATTTATACCCACTTGTTCGATGTAATTCATACCCTCTTGTTATTTATACCCACTTGTTCGATGTAATTTTCCAATTTTGGTTCTGTGTAAACTGAAGTGGTATGTACTAGTACATGAACTCTGGTATATAAAAGCCTTTAAATAAATAAATAAATAAATAAATAATAAAATTTGAAGATAAGAGTTGCTATTGTCAAGGCCTCTCAGTAGGGTATCTGAGAGAGATGTTAATAGGGTTTCAGTATTATGTAATTTCCGAAATCCATATTGGGAGAGAAAGAGCAAGTGATGATTCTCTATAAAGTCCATTAGTTGTTTGTTAACAACTTTTTCTAAATGTTTTAACAGAAAGGGAAGGGTAGAGATAGGTCAAAAATTAGCTAAATTGTCAGGGTCTAAGTTGTTTTTTTTAGTAAAGGTTTCACCACCGTGCATTTAAGAGAATTGGGGAAATGACCTTCTTCCAGGGACACATTAATGATATCAGCTAAAGGCTGGGCTACTATGTCGGGTACTGACTGCAGTAGTTTAATAGCTAGGGAATCCTGCGGATGAGCTGCTGGGTTCATAATTTTTAAAAAGTTAGCAATTTCCAGGGATGAAACAGTATCAAAAGATACTGAAACTAGCCACCCTCAAACCTCTCCTCAAAAAACCCAACTTGGACCCTACAGACCCAGCTAATTTTCGCCCCATAGCTAACCTTCCATTTGTAGCCAAACTTATGGAGAGGATAGTCAACAAACAGTTATCTGAATACCTAGAAGAGCATAAAATACTCACAACAGCCCAATTCGGATTCCGCAAATCCCTTAGTACGGAATCCCTCCTAACCTCTCTAACTGACAGAGTCCTCGTAGGTCTGGAGAAAAAGACCCCATACCTCCTGATTCTCCTCGACCTATCAGCTGCGTTTGATACCGTAAAACACTCTATCCTGATCGACCGGCTCTCAGACATAGGCATCTCAGGATCAGCCCTGGAATGGTTCAGATCCTTCCTACACAATAGGACTTTCAAGGTCAGAATCAGCAACAAGGATTCCCTCCCGGTCAATCCTCTTTCGGAGTTCCCCAAGGATCCTCTCTCTCCCCCACCCTCTTTAACATCTATCTTCTCCCCCTATGTCATCTACTCTCAAGTCTTAAGGTCACACACTTCATATACGCAGACGATGTTCAGATTCTGCTGCCAATCACTGACTCCATCTCCAGCACCATCAACTTCTGGAACAATTGTCTACAGTCCATAAACTCACTCCTATCTAGCCTTAACCTAGTACTTAATACGTCAAAAACAGAACTTTTGCTTATCACTCCAGATGAGAACCTTCAGCCTACCAACAACCTAACCTCACCACCAATGATCAATTCCACTCAAGTAAGAGACCTTGGGGTCACCTTAGACAAAAGGCTGAACCTCAAAGAATTTGTCAAGAACACAACGAAAGAATGCTATTATAAACTACATATTCTGAAAAAGCTGAAACCTCTCCTGCATTTTCAGGACTTCAGAACAGTCCTCCAAACAATATTATTTTCCAAAATCGATTACTGCAACTCTCTGCTTATAGACCTTCCAACCATAACCACAAAACCTCTACAAATGTTGCAGAACTCCGCCGCAAGGATTCTTACTAACACCAGCAGAAGTGAACACATAACACCCATACTAAAACACTTACACTGGCTCCCCATCAGATCCAGAATCATTTTCAAAGTGCTAACTATTAGGGATGTGCAGAGCAAAATTTTATGTTCATATTTTTTATGTCCGAAAGGGGGTCCCACTTGCGGCCAATATGGACATAAAAAAAATCCAATGAGTTGGGTATATGTACATATGTGCAAAAAAAAAATTTAAACCCCCTCACCCTCCTTAATCCCCCCCCCAGACTTACCACAACTCCCTGGTGATCGAGCGAGGAGTGAGGACGTCATTTCTGCAATCCTTGGCGAGAAGCATGTGACGTCGGTGGCACGTCGAGTGACGCGGCGTCACGTGATTCCCGGCGAGTTCGCGCCGGACGGCTCGTTCGGCCCAAAAAGAACTTTTGGCCAGCTTGGGGGGGCCTCCTGACCCCCCCAAGCTGGCCAAAAGTTCTTTTTGGGCCGAACGAGCCATCCGGCGCGAACGAGCCGGGAATCACGTGACGCCGACGTCACGTGATTCCCGGCAAGTTCGCGCCGGACGGCTCGTTCGGCCCAAAAAGAACTTTTGGCCAGCTTGGGGGGGCCTCCTGACCCCCTCAAGCTGGCCAAAAGTTCTTTTTGGGCCGAACGAGCCGTCCGGCGCGAACTTGCCGGGAATCACGTGACGTCGCATCTGAGTGACGCGGCGCCACGTGATTCCCGGCTCGTTCGCGCCGGACGGCTCGTTCGGCCCAAAAAGAACTTTTGGCCAGCTTGGGGGGGCCTCCTGACCCCCCCAAGCTGGCCAAAAGTTCTTTTTGGGCCGAACGAGCCGTCCGGCGCGAACGAGCCGGGAATCACGTGACGCCGGCGTCACTCGACGTGCCGCCGACGTCACATGCTTCTCGCCAAGGATTGCAGAAATGGCGTCCTCACTCCTCGCTCCATCACCAGGGAGTTGTGGTAAGTCGGGGGAGGGGGATTAAGGAGGGTGAGGGGGTTTATATTTTTATTTTGGCTCAACAATCGCGATTTCCCACATATCGAACATATCTATGTTCGATATGTGGGAAATCCGATCGTTTATGTCGAATCAATTTTTTAAGTAAAAAAAAAATATGAGTTGCGTTTTACTAATGCGGTCAATCCGAATGCACACCCCTACTAACTATAACACACAAGAACATCCATTCACAAACGTCGCTAGATCTAAGCCTTCCACTTCGCCTACACGAGTCTTCACGACCAATCAGAAACAAATACTTAGGCACCTTACACGTACCTTCAGCCAAGTCCTCACTCAAGAAACGTGCATTCTCGACTGCCAGCCCCCTTCATTGGAATGCCCTCCCCACGGACATTCGCCTCGAAACGTGTACTCGAACATTCAAAAAGAAACTCAAGACCTGGCTCTTTACAAAAGCCTACACTTAAAGGTCTAGCTCAGAACCACATCCCAGAACTTGAATCATTCTCGCTTTTATAATCATATCAAACAACTCCTAATTTTATCCTTGGTCTCACAATTCCAAATCATTAAATATTTGAACATGCTACGCCAATACCTCTTAATCCAGATGTAACCTTAGTTTTTGAAGTCTTCATTCTTATAGAAATAACCGCCAGTTCTTATTTACTTAACCCTATTCTGTAGACGTAAACTTTTCATGAAGACTGTAATCTGTAAACACCTGTATTTATTATAAGAACTTGTATTTACTATTTATATTTATTATTCAGCTATTAACATTGTTCTATTACCACTTGGTACTATTTCTCTCCTTCACCTCTGACTCTAAGTTCCTACTAAGTTAGCCATGTTATTTATACCCAATTGTTGGATGTAATTGTATATTTGTTTAATTGTTCAATCTGTTTGATGTAATTTTCTGTTCCTTGTTCCGTGTAAACCGAAGTGGTATGCACTAGTGCATGAACTCCGGTATATAAAAGCCTTTAAATAAATAAAATAAAATAAATAAAAGATGACCAATTATTGGACAGATTCAGTGGAAGACAAATCACCTGTTTGGTAGTAAAGGCTAGCTTGTTGAAAATAGAGAGAATATTGTCTGAAAAATAATTAGCAAATTTAGTTGTTTTTTCTTGTAGATTGTCGACTGGTATGGAGGAACATTTGGCCTTAGTAAGATCTGAGACATAAGAAAATAGTATTTTTGGGTTGAATTGAATATTGTTTTCCATCCAATTTTTATGAAAATTGTAGGCAGCATTGATAGTCTCTGTCTACAGATTACTGTAGTGTTTTAAGTTTGACTTGTTTGTGGACCCCTGGTTGCTGTGTTGATGACTCCTCCCATGGGGAGGGGCCCCGTGGGAAAACACAACAATAGGCTGACTCTCAGTGATTACCACAGAGAGAATAGAAGCTTTATTATACAGCAGTTGGCACGACCCGAGAAGCGGGCTGCATTGCTCAGCCAGTGGAATAGGACTCTGATGATAGTTCAGTCCAGGCACTGAGTTGTATCAAGTGCAGAGAAGGTCTCGCCAGACGCTGGAAGTGAAGGGTCCGGTAGTCGTCCGCGGAGCAGGGTAGGCCAACCCAGTCACTGATGACGTAGTCAGCGATCCGGTAGTGGTCCGCGAGGCAGGGTACGCCGAGAATCTATTCTGTGGTGAAACAAGACAGAGAGACTGAGAGAGAAGGTACTCATGAAGACTGGTAGCTGTTGAAGAGATGGCCTCCGTAGAATGGAGGTAGAGATGATGAAGGCCCGGAGCGCCGGAGCCAGGATGTCCTTTGTAGATGCAGGTTAGTCCAGGAGGAAGGCAGGCGAGTGCAAGGCCCTGGGGAGCAGGTACCTAGGATTCTGATGAGCTGGGAAATCTGGAGAGTAGACAGGAGTGAAGCAAGACCCCCGAGGAGTGGGTGCCTTGAGCGTTCGTGCTGGAATAGTGAAACCTCGGAGGGTAGATTGGAGCGAATAAGGCCCCCGAGGAGCAGGTACCTAGAACGCCCTAGTGTAGCCAGCGTAACCCCGGAGGGTTTGCAGGAGCGAGTATTCAGAGCGGAGTCTCTGAAGGAGTCGAAATTAGCTGGAGCGGAATCCTTGCTAACTCATAGTTGGATAGGAGATTGGAGGCTAAGTACCCAGAGGTAGTGACATCATGCGGTGGGGACGCCCCCGAGGTTCCTGCCATGATGTATTCAAAAGAGAGGAGGCGCGCGCACCCTAAGTGACCTCAGTGCAAGAATGGCAAATGCAACCACCCATGCCGATCCGGGGATGCCAGAGAGGTTGGCGAGGAGAGGCGGTGGCAGCCATCTTGCCCAGAGGAGAGGAAAGAGGAAGAAAAGAGGAGAGACAGAGAGGGCGCAGCCATCTGCGACCGATGGGCACAACATGTAGGAACTGAGTGGGGCAGAGAAACAGCAAAGATTGGTGATTAGGGGCCAATGACCCTTGTTGCCTGGGGACCCAGATCACTATAAGTCAACTCCTAACTGTAAGCAACAGAGGCATCTACAGTTCAAGGCATTGAGGGCAAAATGTGTGAGTATTTCTGTTCAGTAAGGTTGAATCGCCAAAGGTTTGGACATTGGAATTCAGTTAGAAGGAAACTCCCCAAAATGTGAAATGGTATTGCACGCTTCGTTCATTTACCACTCAGGTTCATACTAAAGCTTGCTAATGATTGGTCCTGGTTCCTTCCCCCAGCTTTGCCCTGGATGGCTCAGCTAAAATAGTTAAAAACAAAAATAAACTCACTGTTCCGAGAATTGAAAGTGAAGCAGCTCTGGGACAAAATGACATAATGACATGCAGTTAGTTTTTAAATGGTTTCAGATGGGAAACAGCACAAAATCATTGCATTCATTGTAGGTATTTTCATTGTAATTTGTAATACTGTTGTAAACTTGCCTTGGGCATTTGCTGTAATGAAAGGGTGGTCTAAAATAAAAGCTGATGATCATGTCATTTTAAAATGACAGCACATCTCTAGAGCAGAGCAGCACAGTGAAGAGGTGGTGCTGGAGCCATGGTTCACCCCTTGCCTCAAAAAGTGCTGCAAAATATGCAAGTGGCCAGTATATGACACTTTTAAATGAGATGCAATATCTATATGTGGCACCTCTCTAGGTTAGCAACAAGATGTCCCTGGTATCCCACCAACCAGCTAGAAGGGATACCGCCGTCAGGACCTTCTCCAGAGGCTTCCTGAGTGGATAGACCTTATACTATAAGTGGGGGCTAGGATAGAAGAAGGTGTGGCATTTGAGTCGGAGTTTTTTTTAGAGAGAGTAGCTCTGTTAGAGTGCTTTCCTCAATTAGAATATTTTGGATACACCTTCCTATGTACTCCCTGCCAGGTTGGATACACCTCAAGTTAGAGAATAAGACTTTGTTAGGATTTTTGGCTACTTTGAGAGTTGTTTTTGCTGGTTTGCAGCCTGGTACCTTGGAGATGGACATTCCCCCAGATCAGGAGGCCAGGGTACTGAAGATCTGTCAGGACCCTTCTAGAACAGAGAAGAGCTGCAGTGGCATTATCACTTCAGAATTGTTTGGATATTTTAGTGAAGGAATTCTCTTTTTGTTGAGATTTCTATCACCTCTCCTCTCTTTTGGAGATTTGGCTGAATGCCTGATCTTTGTCGCCTAGACCTTTCCTTCTGAGAGGTCCAAGGAAGGGAGTCAATTGGAAGAAAGTAGTACAGAATTGAAGACTCTCCACAGGATCTTCCCCACCCCACCCCCGGGACACAGGCGCAGGCTGCGTAGCAGATCTCTCTGAGAACTCAGGTAGGATTGTTTCATGCTTTAAGGGGATCCCACACAGACAAGGATTTCCCAAAGACTGGGGCTGTTATACACTCAATGCAGGAGTGTTAGGAATTACCCTCGAAACCTGAGTCAGCAGACATAAACAGAGCAGAGTGGCTGTTCTTTTCACTTGTTTTATCATGTTGGACATTGATTAACTTTTGGAAACAATCAGTAAACTATTTTATTTTGAACACCCAACTCTGTGTCCTGGTCCATTTGACTCAGATAAGTGTCATTACCACACCAGGTCAAACAAAACATACACATAGATAAAGGAAACAACTCACCGCCTGGGCCACAAGCAGTAGCTTTCTCCCAGAGAATGAACTGACTGCTGGGGTACAATCAACAGAAGGGGACAAGTGGCATTGAAGAAATCCCCTAGAGATCTAAATTATTTTTGTGTGCCCTGAAGGATAATGCCCCTTCAAAGAAAACTTTTACATATACTTGCAATGTTTGGAAAACATAGCAACTCATGATTTACATACCAGATCTCATATTTTGAGATGTTTGAGATGATGGGTTTTGCAGTGCTGAATGCGCTGGGTTGAAGTCCCTCCACATCTGATGACTGCAAGTGTGGGTAATGGATCTGTGCACCTCTTCTATTCTGTTCTTAGGTTTACTGTATATACTGACTTATACTCCCACAAAGGGATCGAACATGGTTTACATTATATGAAATAAAATGCATCAATAGAGCATAGCATAATACATACAAAATATTATAAACCCAAACGCAAGCCTATCCATTGCCCACACAATAAGAAAGAGATGGGGAACATCATACAAGCAGAAAATAACACTCCCTCCTAGTTTCCTTACAATAAATATAAATAACAAATATATATATATGAAAAGTATGATATCAAAGATACATAATTAAGCATTTAGTAGCATAACTACTAAAGCCAGAAGACTGCTCGGTTGCATAGAGAGGAATAACCAGTAAGAAAAAGGAGGTGATAATGCCCTTGTGCAGGTCCTTGGTGAAGCCTCGCCTGCAGTACTATGCTCAGTTCTAGAGCATAGCTCTCAAAAAGATTAGAGAGGATGGAGGCAGCCAGAGAAAGACAATATGGTGTGGGATCAGTATCAAAAGACTTATGAGGAGAAGCTGAAGAATCTAAATATGTATACCCTGGAAGAGAGGAGGACCAGGGGAGATATGGTACAGACCTTCAGATACCTGAAAGGTTTTCTGTTGGAAATGAAACTCCAGGGGTGATGACTCAAAACCAATGTCAGGAAATATTTCTTCATGGAGAGGGTAGTGGATGCCTGGAATGTCCTTCTGGAGGAGGTAATGAAGATGAAAACAGTCAAAGAATTCAAAGGGGCATGGGATAAACACTATGGATCCCTAAAGGCTAGAGGACCAAAATGAAGAAAAGGTGCATGGGGGTATCTTGCTGATGCGGTAGTTACTACTGTTAACCAAAAAGCATTGATGCTTTTGATGCAATTGCAACATTGCTCTCAGCTTCAATGGCAGGAGGAAAAGGGGAATTAGATTTAGACAACAACCGAGGGTCCTGACTCTTACGGTCTGGGGAACTGATAAGCATGGGGATAACCTGAAAATAGCAGCAGATATTACCCTTAACCAAAGGCATGGGATTACTGCCCTTAACCAATAAGCCTTGATGCTTTTGACACAACTGCAACATCACTCTACGCTTTGATGGTGGAAGGAGAGGGGAGAAGAGGAATTATTTATTTATTTATTTATTTAGCATTTTTCTATACCGACTTTCCAATAACAAAATTATTGATCAATTCGGTTTACATTTTAAACAATAACAACAATGACAAGTAAATGTCTTACAATGAACAGGTCGAATTAACTTGGATTAAGATATATGGGGGTAATAACATAATTAACATGAGCGGTGCCTAATATAGGCTAGAGGCTGGGTTTTAATGATAGACTGCCAAAGATAATAGTCTGCCAAAGATAATAGACTGCCAAAGATCATGTGATTTCTAGAGAAGATCTATATAGTTCTCTAGCGTGTTACCACTGAGGGGATATTGGCAGGGATATTTCGCAGGTTGATGTTATGGGAAAGCTTGGTTGAATAACCAAGTCTTGAGTCTTTTTTTTTTTTGAATTGGATTCAGATGACAACTGACACTGGCCCTGATGTTTACGGTTTGGGGTACTGTTATGCAGACAGAAGAGAAAAGCACAGGAATACTTCTATGGCCAAGTCCATAAGCAACGCATGCCAAATAGCACTGAATTTTCAAGGAGTCTCATCACCCAGTAAAAATATTGCTAGCAATAATTTTTTTTGGGGGGTTGGAAATAACTGCACAGAGAGGCAGTTGCTACCCTTAAGGGAGTAACTTGCTTGGCGCAGAAAATACTACCACAAAAAGCTTGCTGGACAGACTGGATGGACCATTTGGTCCTTTTCTTCCATCATTACTATGTTACTATTCTAAAAATATTTTAATCCCACCCCAACTCTTAACTACCAGCAAGTCCCATATCCATTATTCCCTAGTCACTTCATAAAAGCTTCCAAAGGGGTGGCCCTCTTAGATTTGCCCCTTTGGATTTGATATACTCTTACTGCAAAGGTGGCCTACACAATTCCACCAGGTGATATCAGCAGAGTGGGTCGGCAGGCAGAGCAGAAAAGCCTTAGGAGGAGTAGCTGGAAATGGAGGAAAGCAACTCAATTTAACCTCGGCTCCTCAGCACAAGCAGAGAGGTGGAACAGTGCCCTCAACCCAGTTATCTTGAGTCACCAAACCAGAGTATCTCATTCAGAGCAGCCCCGTTCCTACAAGCAGCATCTCCTGGTGTCAATGGCAGCAGTCACAGAACATGGAACCTCTGAGCCAGCATGCTCAAAATTCTCTTAGTTTCCCCAGTTCTTACTACTTCCAACATAGGGCAAAATCAATCATTTCTGCAGTACAATAAAAGATAAAGCAGGATGCAAAGTTTTAACAGTTAAGAAAAATCAAGAAAATGTAACTCTTAACCACAGATACCAGGATCCAAAAGAGATTTATCTTCCCAACCCTCTTGTGTAAGACTGTAGGATATTCTCCTAGCGCTCCAAACACAGGTACCTTTCCCTTAGATTCCATTGTAGCCAGGAAAATCTGCTTCTCCCACTCAGTAATGGTAGCACTCTGTATGAATCCTGAGGGAACACTGAAAGCAGAAGATTTTGCGAGTGGCCTAAGAGGATCAGTGAGGATTGATTTGCTTTGCTGGGTAATTTTGGGACTTAAACTTTGGGTGAGAGTAACTGTAGAGTAAACTAATCTTTAGTTTGTGTGCTTCATTAAAAAGAAAAGGAAGGTAATTCCATAAAGCACGCACATTTAGAGTTGCCTACCTTTCTTCTTTTTTTAAGTGTGAGTGCCTGATAAAAAGGAAAGGAAGATAGAATTATCAAATCAATCAGGAACGCACATTTAGAATGACCTACCTTTTTTTTTCAAATGTGAGTGCCAGGTAAAAAGGAAAAGGAGGGAGGTAATTCTAAGTTTAGCCCTTGCTCTGGTTTGTAAACCTAGAAGGCAAGGGCACACGAGGGTCCTGAGGCCACTTCCTCAAACTATTTTCTACTGAGTGGGAGGTGAGTGCCAACAAAATACCGTGGAAGCTCAGGTTGCTTAACTGCAGAAGTTCTTAATTGGCAAAATGGCACAGTTCACATCAGTTCTTGGCATAAATAGTTGAAAATTACAGGTCTCCAATCTTTTCTCTATCTGTGCAAGTGTCTCTCAGTGTCAGTGCTATGGAAAACTCTCACCCTCCATGGATCAGATAAGTAGGGCTTCGCAGGTGGACAGGGATATCCTGGATGGGCGGAAAAATCCCTTTCCAAAAATACTGACACATACAAGTAAGTTCAGTCTTTGAACAATCTCCTAATTTTACCTCTCCTGAGTGTGAAGGGTCTGAATGGGTGACCTCCAACGAATCAGAAAGTTTTTACTCACAGATCTTTCTCTGTGATGAAATGTCCTAGGCAGCAGAGATTAGCAGCTCTCCTGATCTTCTTCTTAGGGTAGAAAGGCTGGCAACAAACTTCTCCCCAAAACACAAGACAATAATCTTCACAAAAAGGTCAAAAGTGGAAATCCTTCTGCAGTGACTCACATTTGTTCCAGCCCACGTTTTGTGGGGATGGAGAGCAGTGAAATCTGCCCTCTCTTCTGACCTAACCTAGCCAGAGACTCCCCAAAATCTACCACTCAGGTGTACCGTGGTTTTCACAGAAGAAAATCCCCCAAAAAGAGTACATAGTCCTATAAAACAACCCCTGAGGCAGGTGCCAGCGGAGTCTTGCTGCCTTCTTGTTTCAGGCAGGATTCCAGGCTGTGAGGCCTAATGCTAAAGCAGGAGAACAAACTTTAACACAAAAATACACAGGAAAAGAATGGTGTTTCCCAAGGATTAACCCCCCCCAAGTTTTCTTCAGGAAGACATTTCTTTTCAGTAAATGGTGATACAAAAATCAAGCCCCTGAAGCAGTGAACATCAAAAATAATACTATGACACGTGGAAATTTCAACTGGTAAACACTCTCAAGGAAAGTAACTCTTTTCAACTAATGTATGCTTAAGACTTTGATTTGCAACAAAAAAAAAAAATCTGTCTCAACAAATTTAGATGGTCTATCAAGTTATGCTGTGAATATGACCCAGAACAACTGTAAGGAAGTACAAAAATCTTTTCTTACTTGGGTGTTATGAAGGTTCATCTCATTGTATAACTTGCATGAAAATTAATGTTACATTTATTCAGTACTTAGTTTTTGCGTATTGTTCTTGGTGCATTAATTTCTTGATTCCCTCAACTAGGGATTTAATTAAAACATGTTAGTGATGTAGGCCTTATCAATAGTTTAATTGTCCCCCTGCAGGTCTCTGCCAAATTAATATTAAATTAACCATATAAATTTTAAGAACTTTAGATTGCACATCCCTACTCCCTTAGCAACCTAAATTAACTAAGAGCACAACAATATTAAGATGCAGACAGCAAACCAGCAGTGAATAGGAATGGGCATTCATTTAAAATGAAAGTGCAAATAAGGCCAGTTGTTTCATTTAGGTGGCCCTGAACTGAATTAGCCCCCCCCCCCCCCCCCCCCCCCCCGATTGAAGCTGGAGCCTCGACTAGGGCATAGGCCAAGGCCCAAGGCAGGGGCCATGGCCTATGCCTAAGTGCAACACCAGCACCTTAGCCTTGGCCTATGCCAGATTGCAATGGCGGGGTCTCAGTGGAGGCCCAGGCTTACACCGAGGCCTTGGCTGAGACCCTCTTTCTGGTATCTGACGAAGGCCAGGTCCCAATGCCTGGGCCTTAGACTAGGCAGGTGCCCAAGCCCAGGCCCAATGCTACGACCAGACCCGGAGACCAGGTCCCAATACCGGGGCCTCAGCCTGAACCTAGACCTGACACTGGGGCTTGGTTCAGAGTCTGGGTTCCAATGCCTAGGCCTTGGACTAGGCTGGGGCTCAGAGCCTGACCCGACACTGCGGCCTGACCCAGGCCTATTGCCATGACCCGAACCAGAGGCCAGGTCTCTTTGCTGGGGCCTTGGACTGGACCCAGGCCAAGTCTTTACACCAAGGCCTCGGCCCGGACCAAAGCCTGAAGTGAGTCCCAGTGCCTGGGCCTCGGGCAAGGGTCAGGACCAGGCCTCAGAGCTTCTCTTCTTAGTGTTCTTTCTTCTGCGTTTGAAAGCCAATTGGTGCCATCCACTGGGTCATGCCAGAGTTAATTAACTCCGATGAATTCACCCCAGCGGACGGCACCATTTTGATGGTTGGCATTGCTGTCCATGAAAATGGTGTCATCCCTTGGGGTCACGCCAGATTTAATTCTCTGATGTGACCCTAACATATGGCATCAATAGGCTTTCATATGCCGAAGAAAGAAGATCAAGATGAGGAACTCTGAGGCCTAGGCTCCGAGGCCTGGTCCTGACTTTGATGCAGCTCCAGCACTGCAGGGGTGGAAGGAAATTAGAACCAAAAAGTTACCAATAAGTGCCCTGACCTCAGCGGTCAGAGTAACAGATAAGTATGAGAAAAATAAGTATGAAAGCTTGCTGGGCAGACTGCATGGGCCGTTTGGTCTTCTTCTGCCGTCATTTCTATGTTTCTATGAGGCCCAGGCATTGGGACTCACTTTGGGCTTTGGTCTGGGCTGAGGCCTTGGTGTTGGGGCTTGGCCTCCAGGTTGGGTTGTGGCATCAGGCCTGGGTCCAGGCCCTAACCTAGGCATAAGCCTAGGCATCAGGACCTGGCCTCTGGCTTGGCCCTTGCATTGAGTCTGGGTTCGGGTCAAGGTCTTGGTGTCGGGACCCAGTCTCTGGGCTAGGCCGCAGCATACTAGCTTGGGTTCTGCACTAAGCCAAAGCCCTGGCATTTGGTAAGCTAAGGCCGAAGTCTTGGCGACCTACCTTTGGCCTACACAAGGTCTGTGCTTCGGCCTGGGCCTAGGCCTCAACTGCGCTTCAGGTCCGGGTCTTGGCTGAAGCCTTGGCCTTTCATAGGCCGAGGTCGTAACAACCTACCATGTCCTCAGCCTAAGCAAGGCCTTGGCTTTGGCCTGGACCTTAGCCTCTGGGCCATGAGCATCCTGGTGGGTGGGCTGGCATCTTTCCTGGTGGATGGGACAGGTGGAAGGGAGGCCCCCTTTTTTTTTTAAATGTTTAATTTGTTTTATTTCATATGAATGAAGCAAATCAAACATTCCACAAACCTCCTGAAAATGAACTGAAAACAAAAACAATTTTTCCTCTTCACACCCCTAGCAGTGAGATGGGGGTCTTCCAGTCTTTTGCACTATGTGTATGATTATCTACCACTTGGGGAAAGGTTGTATGTATTAGAGATGTGAATCGTGTGATCGATCGTCTTAATGATCGATTTCGGCTGGGGGGGAGGGAATCGGATCGTCGTGGTTTTGTTTTTTTAAATATCGTGAAAATCGTAAATCGGGGGAGGGCGGGGAAACCGGCACACTAAAACATCCCTAAAACCCACCCCGACCCTTTAAAATAAATCCCCCACCCTCCCTACCATGCGGTAGAAGAACTCCGTTTTTTGTATTACAAAAGGTTTCTGTTAGACGGGGTGGTAATATAAACAAAATATTACTACAAAAGGAACAGCGATGGATCTTTAATTTACAGACTTTGTGGCCAAAAGGATTGAATGATAAAATCGATTGGGTAACATGTTTTTAGAGTTTTTTTGATCCTGGCTGTAGAGCTTAATTAAATGCTTTTTGCTGATAGGCTTGAATTTGGCAGGCTTGAGGGAGTGGTAATTGTTTAGAATGGTAGCACCATTGATTAGTTCGGATGTAGCGAACTTTAAAGGGTGGAGATAGTGTGAAGCTGAGGTATTTTGATTGGTGTAGCTCGGTTTAAAAGGACGTAGGAAGAGAGAAAGCTTACTTCCGTTGATCCACTCGATGGGAGCGTTTCTTTCTGAGATGAGGTGATGGCGTTTTTCTGCCTAAAGATAAGAAAGGTAAGGCTCTTTGGTTGTCATGCATGTTGGTAGTTTCTTGAGAGAAGTTCATTTACTTTGATTTTTTCTGATTTGTTTTATTTTTAGTTTAAACAAATTTGAGATGTGTGTTCCATATATTTGAATGGTTGAGACGTTATGAAGTAAGAGTCGGGGATGTGCTAAGCTGTGCGTCTGGGCAAGCTCTTTGGGACGTACAGGTATGATAGTATTTGGAGATCTTTATAAAGTATCCATTTGTGAAATGTGTTAATTTAAAAATTATGAACTGTGTTGAAATGTTTTTAGAAAGCCATGTGGATAGATGTTGGATACATGAGCAGTGGGAGATTGTTTGGAAAAGCTCTCCTGAAGAAGCCTGAGGGAAGGCGAAACATGTAGAGAGAACATAAAGAGATCAAGAGGATTGGCGTTCGTGTAACGCATAAATTAATGTGCAATATGACTCTTTCTGCTTACAAAGTGAATTGTATCTACACTTGATAATGTGCTATGAGAAGATTTGTATTTCATGTTGAATTTGAATGCTTAGAAATCTGGAAATGATTTTTTATGTGAGGCTGAATGTAAAATGTATGAATGATATGTGATGGATGGGTGGTGTATGAGTATGATGTAATGTTTTATAATAATATATAATATCTATTGTGTGGGGTATTTTGGACAAATTGTGGATGTTTTTTATGAAATTTTCACCAATAAAGATTGATAAAATTGGATTGATGTCACAATATATGTATTAGTTGTTAATTGGCTTGTGATATATGAATAAATCGCCAGGTTTGGGTATCCTGTCATATGACAGGGCAAAGGTAGCACCGGCGCCATTTTGGTTTTTGTCCCCCGACATCAGGAGCATAGGAGATCACTCCCGGACCCCCGCTGGACCCCCAGGGACTTTTGGCCAGCTTGGGGGGGGCCTCCTGACCCCCACAAGACTTGCCAAAAGTCCAGCGGGGGTCCAGGAGCGACCTCCTGCACTCGAATCGTTTTGCCGTACAAAATGGCGCCGGCCATACACCGTATGGCCGGCTCCTGACGTCGGGGGACAAAAAACAAAATGGCGCCGGCGCTCCCTTTGCCCTGTCATATGACAGGGCAAAGGTAGCGCCAGCGCCATTTCTACAACGCACCGGAGGCCCGAGAGTAAAAGATCACACCAGGACCCTCCCCACACTGGACCCCAGGTAATTTAAGGCATTTGAGGGGGGGTTCGGGAGGGTGGGGGATTTAGTTTAAAGGGTCGGGGTAGGTTTTAGGGTTGTTTTAGTGTGCCGGTTTTCCCGCCCTCCCCCTTCCCCTCCCCCTTCTCCCGATTTACGATTTTTGACGATAAATCGGGGGAATTCCTATTAAATATCGCCTCTAATGATTTTTGACGATTTAAAATATATTGGACGATATTTTAAATCGTCAAAAAACAATTCACATCCCTAGTATGTATGTGCCTAGTGCAAAGAGCTCCTGGCTGTCAGAGAGTGAGTATTATCTCTGGAGGCTAGAGTTGCAGATCTGGAGTAGATGAGTCAGGTAGAGAGGTATATAGAGGAGATCTTCAGGGACATAGTAACAAAACCCAACTCTAGTCTAGCACCCCCTGTGCTGCCTTGAAGAAGCAAGGTCACATAGATAGAGAGCATCAACTTGGTATAGCAGAAAGTGATTCTGTAGCTATAATCTGCTCTCTAGTGATGCACCAAGGATGGGTCTTCAAGATCTTGTACCCAGAAGAAAAGGGTTAGATCGGTTTTCATAGTTGGTGATTTGATCTTTAGGAATATAGATAGTTGGGTGGCTGTGAGGTTTGATTAGTAACTTGCCTGCCTGGTGTGAAGTTGGCAAACCTCATGCATCAACTAGATAGGATTTTATATAGTGCTGGGGAGGAGCTGGTTGTTGTGGTACATATGGGCACCAGTGTCATAGGAAGGTGTGAGAGGGAGGTTCTGGAATCCAAATTTAAGCTTTTAGATAGAAAGCTGAAATCCAGAACTTCCAGAGTAACATTCTCTGCCACATGCAGGACTGTAAAGGCAGGAACAGCTCTGGAATCTAGGGATGTGAATCGTTTTCCATATCGTCTTAACGATAGAAATCGTGTGGCAGGGCAAGAAAATCGTCTTAGGCACGATTTTTTAGTTAAAAAATCGTTAAAAATCGTTTTTTCCGATTAGTGCGCACTAACTCGAGTTAGTGCGCACTAATGGGAGTTAGTGCGCACTAACTGAAAATGATACAATTTGACAATTTCAGGTCAGTTAAGGTCAGTTTAGGAATGAATATGTATTCCTATTGGCTGCCCTCTTATTTATTCATGTTACCAAGTTTCCTACTGACAGTATATGGGGGATGGGAAATGGAAACAGTTGGTAGCTTGACAAAACAAGTAATGTGATCAGTCAATGTGACTAGAACTTGTGCCCTAACCCTGATACCAGGGGTATTGTGATCTTCCTGCACACAGTGCCCTATCCCTATTAATACCAGGAGTGTTGTGATCTTCCTGCACACAGTGCCCTATCCCTAATACCAGGGGTGTTGTGATCTTCCTGCACACAGTGCCCTATTCCTGATACCGGGGGTGTTGTGATCTTCTTGCACACATCCCGATATCAGGGATAGGGCACTGCATGCAGGAAGATCACAACACTCCTGGTATTAATAGGGATAGGGCACTGCATGCAGGAAGATCACAACACTCCTGGTATTAATAGGGATAGGGCACTGCATGCAGGAAGATCACAACACCCCTGGTATCAGGGATAGGGCACTGTGTGCAGGAAGATCACAATACCCCGGAGGAGTGAGGGTCAGGCAGCTCCCCCCTGTCTGTGAAGCCAGCCTCTCACTAGTAATGCAGGGAGGGAGCTGTCTCAGACTTCACCATCCTCCCCCCCCCCCTTACCCACACACCATTCACTAGCTGGGACATGGGGGAAGTCAGGAGTGAGGGTCAGGCAGCTCCCCCCTGTCTGTGAAGCCAGCCTCTCACTAGTAATGCAGGGAGGGAGCTGTCTCAGACTTCACCATCCACCCCCCCCCCCTCACCCACACACCATTCACTAGCTGGGACATGGGGGAAGTCAGGAGTGAGGGACAGGCAGCTCCCCCCTGTCTGTGAAGCCAGCCTCTCACTAGTAATGCAGGGAGGGAGCTGTCTCAGACTTCACCATCCTCCCCCCCCCCCCTCACCCACACACCATTCACTAGCTGGGACATGGGGGAAGTCAGGAGTGAGGGTCAGGCAGCTCCCCCCTGTCTGTGAAGCCAGCCTCTCACTAGTAATGCAGGGAGGGAGCTGTCTCAGACTTCACCATCCTCCCCCCCCCCCCCTCACCCACACACCATTCACTAGCTGGGACATGGGGGAAGTCAGGAGTGAGGGTCAGGCAGCTCCCCCTGTCTGTGAAGCCAGCCTCTCACTAGTAATGCAGGGAGGGAGCTGTCTCAGACTGGTATCAGGGTTAGGGCACTGTGTGCAGGAAGATCACAACACTCCTGGTATTAATAGGGATAGGGCACTGTAAGAGATGACTGTAGTAGATTGAATAAAGATCTGATGTTTCTGCTCTCCTCACACCAAACAAAAACAACACACAAGCAGAGAAGCCCTTCTTACAAAGCTGAGCTAGTGAGTTAAGTAGGAGGAAAAGTAAACATACTGGTGCCAGTGTGGCTACTTAAAAAATACACTTACCAACAATCAATTACATATATTTGAACTGTGTACAGTTCCAGCCAGGACCACCTTTCTAAAATGCACAGTGATTGGCAAATTCAACATGCACTAGCATTTCAGGTGCCTGCTAACAAAAATAATAAACAAACAAGTTCTAGTCACGTGAGTGCTGATCATTACATTACTTTTTTTGTCAAGCTTCCAACTGTTTCCATTTCACATCCCCCCAACCATATTGGTAACATCAATAGATAAGAGCACAGCCAGCCAATAGGAATACATACATACATATTCATTCCTAAGTGACCTTTACTGACCTGGGAAGTGTGAACACTTTGTTTCATTTTCTGTTGGTGTTCGTTAGTTTCCAGTTCCATTTCCCATCCCCCCAACCATCACCTCAGTGGTAACCTTGGTAATATCAATAGATAAGAGGGCAGCCAGCCAATAGGAACACATATTCATTCCTAACTGACCTTCAGTGACCTGGAAAGTGTTTATTTGTATCATTTTCAGTTAGTGCGCACTAAATCGAGTTAGTGCGCACTAACGGGGAGTTAGTGCGCACTAACTCGAGTTAGTGCGCACTAACACGATTTAACGATTTTTAACGATAAATCGTTAGAATTTCTATTGTATCGTGTTCTATAACGATTTAAGACGATATAAACATTATCGGACGATAATTTTAATCGTTGAAAAACGATTCACATCCCTACTGGAATCTCAATGCATGGATGAGACAATGGTGCAGGGAAGAGGGCTTTAGTTTTGTTGGGAAATGGCCAACATTTTGGGAAAGGGGGGAGCCTCTTCTGAAAGGATGGACTCCACCTTAACCAGAGTGGAGCCAGACTACTGGCACTAATTTTTATAAAGGAGATATAGTAGCTTTTAAACTAGAACAAAGGAGTTAGCTGGCAGTCACTCAGCAGTGCATGGTTCAGAGGGAGGTATCTTCACAGGGTACTAAAACAACAGGGGAGTTAGAGCATAAATAGAAAAGTTTCAATAAATAAAGAAAAGATTGAGTTAAAAGATTCCAAATTTTCCCAGTCACCTGTTAAGAAAATTGTATGTACAAATAAAAAAAGTAATTTGAAATGTATGTATGCTAATGCCAGAATTCTAAAAAGTAAGATGGGAGAATGTATAGCACTAATGAAGAAGTAGACATAATTGGCAGTTCAGAGACCTGGTGGAAGGAGGATAACCAATGGGATAGTGCTATACCAGGGTATAAATTATATTGCTATGATAGGGTAGATCAACTTGGTGAGGGGGGGGCATTTTATGTCAGGGATGGCATAAAGTCCAATAGGATAAAAATACTGCAGGATGATAAATGCTTAGTAGAACTTTATGGGTGGAAATTCCATGTGTGATGGGGAATATTAGAGTAGTGGGGGTATACTACCATCCACCTGGCAAACATGAACAGTTGGATGATGAAATACTACTGGAAAATGGGGAAACTAATGAATTTGGCAGCACAGTAATAATGGGAGATTTCAATTACCACGCAACAACACTGGTTAGATAGGGGTATAGGGAATTTCCTCCCAGTCTGCTCCTTAATTGGAAGCCCTTCTCGCGTCACCACATGTTGCTTTTTAAAATCCCCCCTGATCATGTGTACACGGCTATAGTATTTTATAACATGAATGCAGCGACACATGCATGTTATAAAATTGCCGCGTCCATGTGCACGTGCCGGGAACCCTTAAAATCAACCCCATAATTTATTTTCAGCAGCCTGAGCGATTAACCCTGTAAAGTAGCTTCAGAGTAAAGAGTGAAAACCAGCAGACACAGGGCCCTATATAGGACAGTAGGGGGTAGGGTTGGGGCAGGGAGCTGGCCACAGTGCTAAATGTTAAAACTTGCCCCCACCCCCCACTGAAAATCAGGTGTTAGGAGAGCTTATATTGCCCTATGAATGATGCTTTCTCAGCTCCCCAGAGGCTCTGCCTGGAGCACAAGTGGGCAGCAAACTGCACTTGCTGTAAGTAGTCAGATCCACAAATTCTTGATTATTAACCATGACGCAAAGACATGCAGTACTTTCCTTGTGAGTGAAAACTTGACATTTTGAACTAAAATATGCTGACAGTCAATTGTACCTGCAAAACCAGATGTTGCAGATGTTAAATCTACTATGGCAGAGTCATCTGCATACACATATTTTAGCTGACTAAACTGAAACACAGTGACAGCATTACTCAGTGGAGTGTAGACCTATTTTGATCTGTATAGAAGGTTTTTTGTTTTAGTATTGATTGGTCCTAAGACATTATGACATAGGACACTGGTGTGATATCATTTGAAATGCTGGATTGGAAAGAAGGCAATTCACTCAGCCTGCAATGACAGCAAAAGGAAATGAGCAATTTTTTAAGATTTCAAATAAAATAGTGACAGATTGGTATGGTACATTTCATAAGCTTGAAATGAAATGGACAACCTCCACATAGCGATGCATTATTTAAAAGAGACTGTAACAGGCTCCCTTGGTGCAGAGCTTAGCATACAGTATGCATGTTTAAATATGTCTGAATGGTACAGCAACGCTGCGGATCACTCCTGCCATACGACTGGAATTCTGTTGCCAGGATTCAGTAAGCTTCTATTGTTTGATTCTGCAGGAGAACAAACCTCAAAAAAGTCTATAGTTTTATCTCTCATTCGTAAGCCCTAACCTAGGTCTGTAGGGTTTGTGGTAAAGAATTAAGGAAGAAGGATAGAATTGATCCAGACTGGTTTTGACAAATTCTTCATTACCTGTTATCAGAGAATCTGGTCTGCAGTGCCAATTTAAAGTTAATTGTAAACATGGAGGCAGGAAATTCAGGTGGTCTGATATCTGATACTCCACTAAATGACACAATGCTTCTGTTAACTAGAAGTAGGCTACTAACACATGAAGTAGGCTGCCTCCTTTTAGAGATATAGTGGTGTTTTTTTGTACTTCTTTTTTTACAAACAACATAATAGTGTTAGCGTAATCCAATATTTCAAGGCTAGAGAATCTGTATCAGAATCTCCTGAGTATCTAGTATGTGTCAGGGACCTCTCCCAAAATCCTTGCATGAACATTTTCCTATTGCATGGGCATAAAGAGATCAGGTTTCATGTACAATGTAATAAACATATTTTCATAAACTCAGTCTCTGCAGGGCTTAAATTCAGATGGATCTGTCTGCAGTTCTGCACCAACAAATATTTTGTCAAAGAATGCAGGCATATTAAAACTTCATGATGCACGAGATCAGCGCAGCTGGTGCACAATTGTAGAAAATATTGGCTTGCGGTGCTGGCACTGCACAGGAGGGAGAAGTAGCGTGTGGTAGGAGGATTGCCCCAGGCCCCTGTCCTGGAAGAGGCCTGATTGCAGAGGAACTCTTTAAAGATGGCCCAGTTGCATGGGAACCCTCCAGGTTCAATTGTGCCCAAAGGTATGATTTGTGGCTATGGGACAGGAGCCTGGGGCATATTAGTAATGGTGCTTTGTATGTTGATAAGTGCTGATCAGACAACAATGCTACAACTAAAAACAAAACATTGCAATTTAAATCAGGGGTCCCAAACTTGGTCCTCGAAGCCAGCAACTCAGTCGGGTTTTCAGAATTTTCATAATGAGTATATATAAGATCTGTTTGTATGCACTGCCTCCATATGCAGACAGAGCTCATGAATAGTCATTGTGGAAATCCTGAAACACCGAATGGAGTTTGGAGATCCTTGATTTAAGTAGATGCTAGCATTTTTACAGACAAATCATTATTTATCTTATTTTTCTTTGCTTTTCACATCAGTTTTTAAAAGGTGAAAACAAACTTTCATCATACTGATATATTTAATAGAAAATAACCAAAGGGAATTCTTTCATAGCTGTACCATACCTGTATGAGTAGCACAATACACAAAACTCACTGTTACAAAACACAATAGAGGATATTCAAGCCTGTTGAGGAAGGAGCCCTCTACACTTTACTAACCTGGTTATCAAGTATTGGTTACCCTTTGGTTATTCTGGCCTCTGTAGGAGACAGGATGCTGGGCTTGATGGACTTTGATCTGATCCAGAATGGCATATCTTATGTTCTAATAACAAAGAAGTTGCACTATATACATATGTGACCTTGTCAACATTTATATATATCTATATCTATTTATTTATTTATTTATTTATTTGTTTAAAGAGTCTTCTATACCGATGTTAGTCGAAACATCACCTCGGTTTACGTGGAACAAAAGCAACGGAAATTACAAGTAACAGGGGAAGGGTAGGGGGTACAAAAAACCAATAGGAGAGCAGAGAAGCATAGGAACAATTAATAAGTGAACTATAATGTCATAAGAACAAGGTCATAGTCAAATTCAGGTCATGATCCATCACAATTCAATATTCATCAAGGGTGTTGGGGAAAGGCTTGTTTGAATAGCCAGGAATATATCTGTATCTATAGATATAGATACAGATACATACACACACACTCATACACACAATAAATCTACAAAATGGATCACTAATATAGCAATCTTAAAAACGCATAATATTAAAACAATGTTTTTATTTAAATAAATCAATTTATCTACATGTTTAGCAAATACACAAAATGCTCATACAAATTTATAATAAGCAGTTTTTAGCAATTGCACAAAACAATCATACAAAATAACAGTAAGCAGAGTATTTTTTAAACAAAAGTCATAAAATCACATCTAATCGAAATTACCTTCTGCATGTAAACTGATACTTAAATGTCAACAGGGTCTTTATTGTAATGTCCCCCCCCCCCCAAAAAAAATATAATTATGTAGAAAAATATATATATATTTATACAATAAAGCCACAATTCCCTTATTCCAAAAATTATTTTTTTTATAAATAAAACACCATCAAAAAGGATTTTTAAAAATATACCCCCCAAAAAATGTAATCAAACATAGTATTTAAAAAAAAAAAAAAAAACACTATTGAGCCCTCAACTATCTAAAAGCACTTCCACAGTATCACTAGTAATGAAACATAGTATCCCACTCTCAAGAACAATGAAACAATATATCATTAGCAGTGAAACATAGTGTCCATGTTACAATCCTAAACAAAATCTTGGCGGTGCACTAATTTTACAAACCGTTTTATCAATTTGTTAAACAAGAAGTCCTTCTTTCAAGATTTGTATACAAAAAAGTCCTTCCTTTAAGGTTTGTATTTGCAATAAATGTCCACAGAATAATGAAGCTCCTACAAAGGCCTTTGTTTCACCCTCATTCGAGCTTTCAGGGGGACCCACATGAACTAGAAGAAAATCGTAGTGATGCCGCCACTTCTCAGCGGCACAGATATGGACAATAGTGTTAGTGTTCAGCAATACTTTTTTTTCAGTTCTCAGCAGCTGTAAGCCAAAAAGTTTGATTCCCTAGCTTGTAGTCATTGTGACTGGTCTTCATAAACATACAGTGGCGGCTTAGTTATTTTAGAGCAATTAATGTGATTTAAATGCTCAGAAGGTCATGCTGAAAATTAGCATTACTAAACATGGTTCACAAATGATGGAAATGAAGTTACACAAGTGACTGCAAATGATTGAGAAGACCGGGCGCTCACCTTAAAACATTTTGGTTTGACGCCGACTGGCTTGCTGATGCAGTTCACTTTCATAATATTATCTAAGCAGTTCATTGTCTTCAAAGTTATAACAACTAAAAGTTCATTTAAAAATAATAAAATAATAAAAAATAGAAAATACAAAATAGAAAATAACTTAAAAACATTAAGAAATATTTCATTGGAGCGATGTTTTTTAAGTGAAGTAATATTTCCCTCTTTTTCTACGACTCACTATATTTGTGCCATTGAGAAATTGGCATTGGCTGAAAAAATAACATTGCCGTACACCATTAGCTGTACTGTGCTGCTGAGAGATGAAAAATAGCAGTGCTGGACATCATTTGCCACATTTGTGCTGCTGAGAAGTGGTGGCATCGTTACTATGAACTCCTTTGGGCTTAGCGCTGCTGAGAGCTGAGAAAAAGTATTGCTGAACACTAACACTATTGTCCGTATCTGTGCCGCTGAGAAGTGGCGGTGGCACTATGATTTTCTTCAGGTTTAGAGGGTCCCTTAAAGAGGGTCCCTTAAAGAGGGCAAACTCAAAGGCTTGTGTAAAGAGCAGAAAATTGCAACAAAAGGCAGTGAGCAAAATAGACCGAACTGCACACAATCAATGAACGTAAGCACAGAATAAAGGCGCCACAAAGCACCACTAAATTACCTTATATATTTTTATCTCAATAGACAGGATATCATAGGAGCAAACATTGATAATATGGAGGTGAATGGAATATGAAAGCATTGTCTAAGCATTTGAGAAGTTTATTAAAAAATATAAGAGGGGCTTTTAAATGTTCTTACAAAAGACATCAGCACCAGCCGGGAAAAATAGTGGAAACTATTCTCAAGATCAAAGTCTTAGAGCATATAGAAAGACATGGTTTAATGGGACACAGTCAACATGGATTTACCCAAGGGAAGTCTTGCCTAAAAAATCTGCTTCATTTTTTTGAAGGGGTTAATAAACATGTGGATAAAGGGGAACCGGTAGATGTAGTGTATTTGGATTTTCAGAAGGCGTTTGACAAAGTCCCTCATGAGAGGCTTCTACGAAAACTAAAAAGTCATGGGATAGGAGGCGATGTCCTTTCGTGGATTACAAACTGGTTAAAAGACAGGAAACAGAGAGTAGGATTAAATGGTCAATTTTCTCAGTGGAAAAGGGTAAACAGTGGAGTGCCTCAGGGATCTGTACCTGGACCGGTGCTTTTCAATATATATATAAATGATCTGGAAAGGAATACAACGAGTGAGGTTATCAAATTTGCAGATGATACAAAATTATTCAGAGTAGTTAAATCACAAGCAGACTGTGATACATTACAGGAGGACCTTGCAAGACTGGAAGACTGGGCATCCAAATGGCAGATGAAATTTAATGTGGACAAGTAGGGATGTGAATCGTTTTAGGACGATTAAAATTATCGTCCGATAATTTTAATATCGTCTTAAACCGTTATGGAACACAATACAATAGAGATTCTAACGATTTATCGTTATAAATCGTTAGAATCGTGAGCCGGCACACTAAAACCCCCTAAAACCCACCCCGACCCTTTAAATTAAATCCCCCACCCTCCCGAACCCCCCCCCCCAATGACTTAAATAACCTGCGGGTCCAGCGGCGGTCCGGAACGGCAGCGGTCCGGAACGGGCTCCTGCTCCTGAATCTTGTTGTCTTCAGCCGGCGCCATTTTGGAAAATGGCGCCGAAAAATGGTGGCGGCCATAGACGAACACGATTGGACGGCAGGAGGTCCTTCCGGACCCCCGCTGGACTTTTGGCAAGTCTCGTGGGGGTCAGGAGGCCCCCCACAAGCTGGCCAAAAGTTCCTGGAGGTCCAGCGGGGGTCAGGGAGCGATTTCCCGCCGCAAATCGTTTTCGTACGGAAAATGGCGCCGGCAGGAGATCGACTGCAGGAGGTTGTTCAGCGAGGCGCCGGAACCCTCGCTGAACGACCTCCTGCAGTCGATCTCCTGCCGGCGCCATTTTCCGTATGAAAACGATTCGCGGCGGGAAATCGCTCCCTGACCCCCACTGGACCTCCAGGAACTTTTGGCCAGCTTGTGGGGGGCCTCCTGACCCCCACGAGACTTGCCAATAGTCCAGCGGGGGTCCGGAAGGACCTCCTGCCGTCCAATCGTGTTCGTCTATGGCCGCCGCCATTTTTCGGCGCCATTTTGGAAAATGGCGCCGGCTGAAGACAACAAGATTCAGGAGCAGGAGCCCGTTCCGGACCGCTGCCGTTCCGGACCGCCGCTGGACCCGCAGGTTATTTAAGTCATTTGGGGGGGGGGGTTCGGGAGGGTGGGGGATTTAATTTAAAGGGTCGGGGGTGGGTTTTAGGGGGTTTTAATGTGCCGGTTTTGCGATTTTTCGATTTTTCACGATTTTTCACGATATTTTACCCCCCAAACGGCAACAATACGATTCCCTCCCCCTCCCAGCCGAAATCGATCGTTAAGACGATCGAGGACACGATTCACATCCCTATGGACAAGTGCAAGGTGTTGCATATAGGGAAAAATAACCGTTGCTGTAGTTACATGATGTTACACGATGTTAGGTTCCATATTAGGAGCTACCATCATCCAGGAAAAAGATCTAGGCATCATAGTGGATAATACTTTAAAATCATCAGGTCAGTGTGCTGCAGCAGTCAAAAAGGCAAATAGAATGTTAGGAATTATTAGGAAGGGAATTTTTCATTTCATTTATTAAAATTTATTGATCACCTACCACAGGGAGGCCTAGGCGATTTACAACATTAACATACATAATAAAAACATAAAAATAACAAATACAATAACACACGAATTGCATATGGTTAATAGAACAGAAAATGTCATAATGCCTCTGTATCACTCCATGGTGAGACCACACCTTGAATACTGTGTACAATTCTGGTTGCCGCATCTCAAAAAATATATAGTTGCAATGGAGAAGGTACAGAGAAGGGCAACCAAAATGATAAAGGGGATGGAACAGCTCCCCTATGAAGGAAAGGCTGAAGAGGTTAGGGCTGTACAGCTTGGAGAAGAAATGGCTGAGGGGGGATATAATAGAGGTCTTTAAGATCATGAGGTCTTGAATGAGCAGATGTGACTCGGTTATTTACACTTTCAAATAATGGAAGGACTAGGGGGCATTCCAAGAAGTTAGCAAGTAGCACATTTAAGACTAATCGGAGAAAATTCTTTTTCACTCAATGCACAATAAAGCTCTGGAATTTTTTGCCAGAGGATGTGGTTAGTGCAGTTAGTGTAGCTGGGTTCAAAAAAGGTTTGGATAAGTTCTTGGAGGAGAAGTACATTAATGGCTATTAATCAATTATACTTAGGCAATAGCCACTGCTATTAATTGTATCAGTAGCATGGGATCTTCTTAGTGTTTGGGTAATTGCCAGGTTCTTGTGGCCTGGTTTTGGCCTCTGTTGGAAACAGGATGCTGGGCTTGATGGACCCTTGGTCTGACCCAGCATGGCAATTTCTTATGTTCTTATGTTCTTATATAGTACATATGTTAAAAGTGATCAAGAATACATTTTCTTTAAAACTAAAAACCCTGAGCCACCCGTCTTGCCGCTATCAGGACCCCATGGAGAGAAGCGCTGTTTGGCAACATCCTTGCTGCCCGATGCAGACGTCACCATTAGGGATGTGAATCATTTTTTGACGATTTAAAATATCATCCGATATGTTTTAAATCGTCAAAAATCGTTAGAGGTGATATATAATAGGAATTCCCCCGATTTATCGTCAAAAATCGTAAATCAGGGGAAGGGGGAGGGCGGGAAAACCGGCACACTAAAACAACCCTAAAACCCACCCCGACCCTTTAAAATAAATCCCCCACCCTCCCGAACCCCCCCAAAATGTCTTAAATTACCTGGGGTCCAGTGGGGGGGGGGGGGGGTCCCGGTGTGATCTTCCACTCTCGGGCCATATTGCAAAATGGCGCCGGCCGTATGGCCATATTGCCGTATTGCAAAATGGCGCCGGCCGTATGGCCGTATGGCCGGCGCCATTTTACAATACGGCAATACGATTTGAGTGCAGGAGGTCATTCCCGGACCCCCGTTGGACTTTTGGCAAGTCTTGTGGGGGTCAGGAGGCCCCCCCAAGCTGGCCAAAAGTCCCTGGGGGTCCAGCGGGGGTCCGGGAGCGATCTCCTACGTTCGTGACGTTGGGGGACAGGAACCAAAATGGCGCCGGCGCTACCTTTGCCCTGTCATATGTCATATGACAGGGCAAAGGTAGCGCCGGCGCCATTTCTATCAACGCACCCGTGGCCCGAGAGTGGAAGATCACACCGGGACCCCCCACTGGACCCCAGGTAATTTAAGACATTTTGGGGGGGTTCAGGAGGGTGGGGGATTTATTTTAAAGGGTCGGGGTGGGTTTTAGGGTTGTTTTAGTGTGCCGGTTTTTCCGCCCTCCCCCGATTTACGATTTACACGATATTTAAAAAAACAAAACTGCGACGATCCGATTCCCTCCCCCCCCCAGCCAAAATCGATCGTTAAGACGATCGATCACACGATTCACATCTCTAGTCACCACAGCTTCGGGGGCCTACTAAAGTAGGTGCCCTGTGGCGTGCCACCACCAGCGCACCTAAGCAGGGTGCCAAAGGGGCATGGCAGCCCCTTATGCCATTTTTTTAAATCAGCTAAGGATGGGGATAAAGATGACGGGGAAGTTTCTTTTCCCTCTCAAGCCTCGAGCTTTACTCCTATTTGTGGGTCAATGGATTGTCATGTTATCTACTCTAGTTCATCACTGCGTGAGAGTGTGAGTACAGAACGAGAGGATACCTCCTTGATTCCTGAGGTCAGATCACCTCCTCCAAATCCAGTTGCCCTAGCCAAAACACAGCAAGAAGTTATCCCTGATCAGACTTCAAATATTTTTAACTCTTCTTAACTTGTAGGAAACTGACTATTCAGTGGAAATAAACATGGGACAGATAATTAATGGGAAAGAAGTTATCCCAATCCCATCTCCAGTACAATTATCGGCTAGAGCTGAGATGGGAGGGTCAATCATTGCACCTATATCTGGGGAGATATCCCTTAAAGGCATATGGAAAGTTGGTGGTATAGATTCCAAATTGTCTAATGCTGTTATTAATTTATATCAATTTTCTATGGGGGTACAGCTAATAAATTGCAGGAAGTGGATGCTAGGCTTCCTTCCTTAGAATTGAACTTGCTTGCCCAAACTACTCTTATCTCTAACCTAGAGTCTGTGTCTAATGCAGGAATTAAGGATAAGTTATTGTTGTATTCTAAATGTGAGTTACTTGAAAACAAACTTAGGTTTAATAACCTTTGGGGATTTATTTTCCAAGCCATGTTATGGGCATTTTGCATGCGAAAAACCCCATAATACATGGTGCAATGCTAATTTAGAAAAGGGGAGGGGTTTGGGATTTCTGGCCAAGTGGGCTGGCTTTGGAAAGCCATACCACACAGTTTTAATGTGGGAAATAACTACACCTTTTTCATTTGTGTTAAGCTATGTGGCATGGCTTTATTGCACTGTTTTCACACATAGCATTGAGAGAGAGAGGGAGAGAGGGAGGAAGGGAGGAAGGGAGAGAGAGAGAGAGAGAGAGAGACTATAAGGCCCTCATAGTAGTTAGGTATTTATACCTCTATAGGAGGTATAAATACCTCCTATAGAGGTATTTAGTAGAGAGTCCATCAAGCTAGGGTGAGAGAACATTGCACAAATCTCATCTTTGGGTGAGTTTCCTCACTCCGAAGGACCTCAAATCTTCACAAGAGTGCACTGTTCTGTTCGTACGTCTCACTCTGAATGTCAAAGTGGCCGCTAACCCTTACACTAATACCTAAACCTCACCTCGAGTAGCTAGGTGGACCTCCTATAGAGGTATAAATATCTAACTACTAGGAGGGCCTTATAGCTACTCTCTCTCTCTTTCTCTGTGTGAAAAAGTTATTGCAGTAATACATATGCATAGCACACTTTGTGATAAGTAAGTTATTACCATGAAATATGCCCCTCTTCCTATCACATGCAATAGTTTGATGAATCCTGGCCTTTGTTAGTTGAATTTTCCCTATTCTTGCCTGATTTCAGGTGATGAATTCTTCAAGAAATATGTGGTTGAAGCTTTCCAGTTTTTGCAGGATAAAAAATTCCTGTTGTCTACTTGTTGTAATATACCTGATAAACAAGGGCATTCAGTAGTGAGGATGAAGGAGCAGAAGTTTTGCTTCCTTCCTCAAGTCCATATCTCTCTCTCTCTTTTTTTTTTTTGCAAACCTCTGATGACAATATTCTCGCAACATAAACTTTTGTTGTTTCCTTTGCACTGACCTCTGATAAAGAGATCTTTCTTAGGAAATATTTTAAATATAAAGAAGCCTTATTTTGTGGTCAAAGAGTGCAAGTTTCCCAGATATATCTAGAGAGATACAGTTAAAGAGGAAGCAATTTCTTCAGCTGAAAGCTCGTGTTTTGTCTTTGGGAGCTCTGTTTTATCTAAAATTTTCATGCTAGTGTATTGCTGCTTATCAGAAAAATACATTTGTTTTTGTGGATCCTATGCACTTGCAGACTTTTCTGTCAGATAGATCCTCCTGATTAAGCCAGGTACCAAATATAAGGGAATAGATTTGATTGATTTTCTTACACTAGTGGCGACTCCAGAGTGATGTGGGCTGTATTAAGTAAGATGTGGTTCCTTTTCTTTTCCTTTCTGAATTGACTTGTACCAATTGTGTGCTGGCATGTTTTCCTTTTCCTATTTTAGATCATGTTTCTTTGTAAATGTGATTTAAATCTAACAAAAGAAATAATTGAAAAAAAAAAAAGTTCTAAAAACCCAGGCACTAAGGCTAGGAAAAAGAATCTCCTGTTATATGAATTCTAACTTTGAACAAAATGTTTAAAAAAAGATCTACTCATATTCTTTGCTACGAGTCAAGTAGTCATAAATGAACACTAGGCATAAATCATGAAGCACTGCTTACAACTCTTGGGCGACGGCTACACATTATAGTAGATAAATGTTTTACTTTGTAAAAACTATTTTATTTCTATTTCTCTGTCATTCGGAATATATTATTTTTGCCTTAGAGACCCGTCTGGGATATTGTAGGCTTGAACAAATTTCCCCTGATTATTTGTTCAGTATTGAATAACTAAATATGTATTTCCATGTCCTGTATTGACTTTTCAATCAATTTCACGAGTTGCTTCCCTTCCTAGGTGTGCATTTGAAAAGTGCTCATGTTTGACTCTTGCCCACCAGTGAATTATAAATCTTGGAGCATTGTTGAAATTTAACACTGATGACTTTTTTTTTTTTTTAATGAAAGAATATAATTCTTAGCTATGTTTGCCCATATTTTCATCTAGCTTTAATGTCACTTTCACATTTGCATGGCTGCTTTTGAATTAATATTTCAAATGCTTCAGTTTTATTATATATTTTGCATGCTGAAATGTATGGATCTCTCCCCTGTTCGTATATCAGGTTGAATAATAAAATTCAGTCTTGCCTCTGGCTTCCTCATCAATCTTGTATCTTTGTCCCCTGTTGGCAGGTGGAGGTGGAAAGATCATACAGCACAAGCACATGTGGATTTGGTGCAGAGATTATATCCTCAAATAGTTGGATTTTATTCTTGTCACGCTCCTTAGTTCCGTCTTTTCTCTTTTCTCCTTTCACTTTCTCTTTGCTAGTAAAGTAAATAGAAAGAGCAGTAGAGCAGAAACCCAGCTGCTCTCTATGGGGGCAATTCACCCTTTTTGTGGCCGGAGAGGATATTGAGATCAATAGCTGTTTGAGTAGGTCAGTGAATAAAAATATTTGCTAATCCAAAACTGGAAGACAGGATTTAAGAGAGGCTGAATAAAGGCTGAGATGAGCATATAATGAAGTATTTCAGTCCCGACCTATTCTAAGCCAGAGAATGCGTTAGCTGTTTCATTTCCCTTCATATGAGACACATCGGGGTTGATTTTAAGACCCGCGCATGTGTCCATTGCATGCGGTTCCCGGTGCGCGCATGGACATGGCTACTTTATAACATGCGCACATTGACGCACATGTGTTATAAAATATGATATCTGCGTACATATGCACAGCAGACTTTAACATCTGCGCACATATGTGTGGGTGGGTGGCCTCCTCTTCGTGTGGGGGGAGGACATTTTGAAACACCACATGCAGCGACGGGAGTAGGGCTTCCTCAGTTCCCTCCCAGTCTGCTCCAATTAAGGAGTGGATTGGTAGGGAACTTCACTATACCCCTACTTAACCTTCTGACCCCTTTCCCCTCTCCTCCTTGACTCCTAACCCCTTCCTAGCTACTTAAGTTTTTTTGGTTCGATTCCTTACTGCTCCTCAAGAGCATGAGTAATCGCTGCGTGCCGCCCGACTGCCGACACATACTTCCCAAGGACAGAGTTGAATGGCACTTTTTAAAATTTATACATTAATACATTTAGTTCCTTTAAGATAATTTCTTTTTAAATCTGCCTTCCTTCAGCTGGATTGGTCTCTTCTTCATGGTTTGTTACTCTTAATCTTTACAGCGCACATAGGGGTAGATTTTAAAAGGTGCACGCTTGCATCCATGTTCGGGAGCTACCCAGCGTGCGCACATGGACGTGCCGATTTTATAACATGCGCGCACCGGCAGGCGAATGTTATATAATACGTGGGCTGCAGCATGCGCAATGGGAGGGTAAAATTTTGCAAATTTGCATGGCGACGAGATCGGGGCTACCCCAGTTTTCTCCCAGTCCGCTCCAATTTAGGAGCGGACTGGGAGGGAACTTTCCTACCACCTACCCTAACCTCCCTTCCCCTTCCCCTCTCCTCCCTACTTACTAAATCCCTTTTTTTAACCTTTTTTCTTCAAGTTACTTCAGGGCCTGACCCGCTCTGCCCCCTGGACTGCCCATCCCTACTCCCCGGCCTGCCCATTTGTCAAGGCCTAGCACTTATGCACGTATCGCCACTTACGTGCGTGGCTGGGCCCTTTTTAAAATGCACGCAGTGCGCGTAGGGCCTGGCCACATGTGTAAGTGGCGATTTTTTACATGCGCTGAAATCCAGCCAATAGTGTGTACATATCTTTGAAGTTTGGGCTATCACAACTTCAGAAGATTTCAGTTATATAGTGAGTCCTATTTATATATTTTTAATATAGTTCCTTACCAATCTGTATTTTTATATGATTAAGATGTGTTCACATAACTGTTTGGTAGTGCACTTTCTGTATATCTCTTGGCTCTTTAGGGATACTGGGTAACATATAATCTGTGGAGGAAGCCTTTTCTACGTTCCCCTGAAGCAGGAAGGTTTTCTCCTTCCAAAACACTATGGTGTCGGGTGACTTTGGAAGATAATACATTAAAGCTTTAAAGACTCTTATTGTCTCAGTGTTAAATGTATTTGCAAGCAGATATGTGCATACACAGTTTATTTTATAAAATGTAGAAAAACATATAAACAATCATTCAAGGAATATGTTATGACTGATGATTAGAATTTTTTGGCACATAGAGGACTATTAGGCAGTCCTTTATCACTAAGATGATTCAATTTTGGGTTCCTCATTGCTTATCAATGCCACAGTATCATGGTCATTCACATTCCATTTTGAGATTTATGCATGAGAATTTGTGTTGTGTGACACATCAATTTATTTTTGGTGAGATCCTTATTATATTGGCAGGCCATAATGTCAGCATGATCTAATCCACACTTCTATTTCCATACTGGTAATTTTTATAATTAATTCTTTTTTGAATTTAAATCATATTTAAAAGAAACATGAAGTAAACAGAAATGTAGGATAAATACCAATATATCAACTGATATAAATATATAGAACAAAGAAAACTCATTGTCTAATGTAATCCTCGTTATTGGAGCTGCCTAATAATACAAATCTCTCTCCCAGTACCCAGCATCTAAAATTACCCAGTAGATTTATCCATCAAAAAGGTTTCCAGATGTAATGGATCTACAAAGACAAATTATTTCTCTGATAGGTAATAATACACTTACATGGAACTCTAAAATAAAACAGGGCACCAAGTGAAAGAATACAAGGTTTTAATTCGAGAAATTGCTTCCTTCTGGTCTGGTTTCCCTAGATACATCAGGAAAAACCAATACTCTATGGCCACAAAATAAAGACTCCTTATATTTAAAGTATTGTTTAAAAACACTTCTTTATCCTCAGCCAAGGCAAAGGAGACAACAAAAGTGGCCATAATGGAGACATTACCATTAGAAGTCTGCAAAAATAAAGAGAGATCTGGATTGGGGGCAGGAAGCAGCACATCTACTTCCCCTGTCCCACTACCAGAAAACCTCTTTTTAGCAGGTATGTAATAGGAATTATTAATAAAAAATTTCTTCTCAGGCAGGAATTGCAATATCTCAGTCACATATTTCTTAAAATATTCTTTTCCTGAAATCAGATGGGAAATAGGAAAATTCAACAGAAGAAGCTTATTAGACCTGAGTCTGTTTTCCATTGATTCACATTTAATATAAAGAAAAATCCTATCGTTTATTTTTGCAGTTGACACTGACTGCAAATTAGAAATAGTGGAAGACTGGGCAGCCATTGCTGATTTTAAAGAAGAAATCCTAACATCAACTTCTTTTAATTTACTAACGTTGTCTTTAGAAAATTGACACAACTGTGTAACTGAGTTCAAACGTTTAGATTCTATTCCCACAACAAGTTTCCAAATGTCCTGAAGGGATATCTCCCCAGAAGCAGGCAAGGAATTAGACTCCTCCGTAACACCTCCAGATAGAACTTGCACTGGGACTGGGATTGGGATGACTGATTTCCTTTCATTTGTCTGTCCCCTACTTAAATCAAATATGCAGTTAGTACCTACTAACGGAGAAGAAATAGAACCTCAAGTCAAGTTCTTCTCCCATAGCAGCAATAACAGGGAGCGGAGGTGGCGGATAGCTACTGGCAAAGGCCTAAAGTCAGTCCTTCTTTATGGTCAAGAATGAAACCATGAAGAGGGCTGTGCTTTCTCTGTCCGGCAGCTGAGGAACGTGGAAATCCCAAGTGTAAGGACTCAAGTAAAGACAATTATCAGTGACTCAGTTTTGGCTTTGGTTTCGGTGTTCTTAACCCTTTCACCTAGAATCCCTGCAGACATGGGTCCTCGGCAGAAAAATGTCAAAGCATGCATTACGGGCAGCCAGGCCTCGCAGTCTCCAAAAGCAGAGGATCCTAAAGATTACATGAACCAGCTGTCCCACGAAGTCCTGTGCCACATATTCAGGTACCTCCCACTGCAGGACATCATGTGCATGGAATGTCTCTCCCGGAAGCTGAAGGAAGCCGTGACCCTCTATCTGAGAGTGGTATAGGTGGTGGACCTGTGTGCAGGCCGCTGGTGGCAATACATGCCTACAGGTGAGAGCCCAGCAAGAGAGCCTCGGATGCTTTCAGTAAATGACTGGAGGGGCTGACTTTGCTGGGGGCTGGCTGCTGATGGACTATAGTACACACAGAAGGCTACTACTTATCAGATCTACTCAGTCCTTATAGTGTGATCAATTGGGTCTTCATCTGTTGTAAAAAGAATAAGTAAATAGTGTACATTTTTTTATCTGTTATATATTATCCCCAGTTATTTGTATCCAAGTTCAATCTTCCTGTTTATTGTAAGACAACATTTTGTCATGGTTATTGTTTAAAATGTAAACCGACTTGATTAATAATTCTGTTACTGGAAAATCGGTATATAAAAGTGCTAAATAAATAAATAATAAATTCAGATATGATGTCTTGTTGTAGAAGTGGACCACTAGGAATAGGAAGTGGAGATCTAGCTTCAAGACTCAAGGAGACATTCTCCAGTTCTGTCCTCACATTATCATGCAGTGATGAACTGTAAATAATATGCTGATTCATGGGACCACTAATAGGAGTTGAGTTGCAGGCTTGAGGTAAATAAGGAGACTGCGCCTTCCTTTTTCCTCCCATTCCAGAAATTAGATCTTGAAAAAAATGGCATAAGGGGCATGTGGCTTTGGCACGCCAGTGGCGGCGCACCACAGGGCACTTCCTTAAGTAGTCCCCCCACACTCTGATGACATCAGCATCGGGCGGTCGTGGTGTTTCTATCTCTCCTCTCCTAGGTCCAATGATGGCAAGGCAGGTAGCTCGAGCCTCACCGGAGGGCACTTCCTTAAGTAGTCCCCCCACACTCCAATGACATCAGCATCGGGCGGTCGTGGTGTTTCTCTCTCTCCTCTCCTAGGTCCAATGATGGCAAGGCAGGTAGCTCGAGCCTCACCGGAGGGCACTTCCTTAAGTAGGCCCCTGATGCTCTGATGACATCAGCGTCAGGCGGCCGCGGTGTTTCCTGCTCTCCTCTCCCGGGTCCAACGACAGCAAGACAGGCAGCTCCCATCCTGCATAATTTGCATACTCTCTGAAAAACATATTTTCTCTAGTTCCATAGAAATCAATAGGAAAATACCAACATTTTCATACATAGAAAAAAAAATGCTTAGTACAGTTAGAAAATAAACTTCCATTACCTTAGCAAGCTACAGGGCAGGGGTGGCCAACCTTTTGCAGACCAAGAGCCAAAAATTCTGAATGTATGCCACCAAAGAACCAATACATTATTAAAAATACTTAACACTTAAAAAGTTAATAGTAAATAATGGTGTTATTTTCACTTTCTTAGCACACTCAGGCACTATCACAGATTCTTTGGGAGAATACAGTGGTTTTGGGTTGACTGGGAATTTATATGCTCATATACCTGAAGTGTGATAATTGCAAGTAGGAAAACTGGATGGAACATTTTTAGCTATAGTAATATAATAAATGATGGCAAAACCCCCCCCCCCCCCCCCACACACACACCAAATTGGCCCATCCAATCTGCCTAATTTTGATTCTTCCACTTTGGGTAGATGAGCAGACACATTCCCATATTCAACCCAACACCAGGACCCCACTCTCCCCTGGGTCTTTACCCGAACTTGCAGTCCTTTTCCTACCATTGCCCTTCATATCCATCCCAAGCATGAACAGAATGCGTTAAAGTAGTGACCCTCAAGGTATAATGATTTACACCATGCTTTTAGCCAGACATTGAAGTTATCTATATGGCAGAGCCATTCTTTACCCTTTCCATGAACAGGTAATACTTCTGAAAAGGCAATGGTCTTTGCCATGTATCTAATCTTCATCCCTAGGTTTTGGAAATCTTTCTGTACTGCAAGGATACCATGTCTAGCAAGGTCATTGGTCCCCAGATGGATGATAACATTGATATTGAAGTCTCTACTTTCTTCTGTAACTGCATTGGCTATCTGGTTGGCATTTCTACAAGCTGAGGATCCTGAAAGGCATTTAATTGTTGTGTCCCCATCAAAATTATTACCTAAATTTGTTTCTCTCATGATTGAGTCTCCCAGCAGAAGCAGCTTCCTTTTATGACCTTTGATAATATTTAAGGGATTCTGGGTACACAGGATGAATACATCCCTTTCAGATATCACCTCATTTTCGATTCCTGGAGCTTCTTCATTATACAATGCAGAAAAGGTATTATGGTTCCCATGGATCTATATTTTTTTTAACTAAGGGCCTCATTTTCCAAGCAGTTTACCGCATTACGGGCAAGTAAAGGGTTATCGTGGAGAGAGAGAGAGAGAGAGAGAGAGAGAGAGAGAGAGAGAGAGAGAGAGAGAGAGAGAGAGAGAGAGAGAGAGAGAGAGAGAGAGAGAGAGAGAGAGGAGAGAGAACCTTACTATAGTGCCTATGCCCTAGACAGGTATTTTAAACCCCTATGGGAGGGCCACCTACTAACTCGGGGTGGGGATTAGGTATGAGCGTCGGGGGTTGGGGGCCACTTTCGCATTCCACATGAGACCTACGGAAAGAACAGTGGTCTCTAGTGAAGATTTGCTGGCCGTCGGAGTGAGGAAACTCACTCCAAGAAGAGATTTGGGTAACGTTCTCTCCACCTAGCTTGATGGACACTCTACCTGGGCAACAACAAGCTAGGTGGAGAGAACGTAGTCCAAATCTCTTCTTGGAGTGAGTTTCCTCACTCCGACGGCCAGCAAATCTTCACTAGAGACCACTGTTCTTTCCGTAGATCTCATGTGGAATGCGAAAGTGGCCCCCAACCTCCGACGCTCATACCTAATCCCCACCCCGAGTTAGTAGGTGGCCCTCCCATAGGGGTTAAAATACCTGTCTAGGGCATAGGCACTATAGTAAGGTTCTCTCTCTCTCTCTCTCTCTCTCTCTCTCTCTCTCTCTCTCTCTCTCTCTCTCTCTCTCTCTCCTCTCTCTCTCTCTCTCTCTCTCTCTCTCTCTCTCAGCCTGTCCAGAACTATCATGGCCCATGATGAAAAACTGGCAAATATTGTGCACTGCGATGAAACATTCAAAGAATCATCGCACACTGGGAAAACATCATTGATTTTTTTTTATTGAGTGACTAGAGAATTGTATCAGGGAAGAGCACTCAAAGTGATTTACTTGGATTTTAGTCAAGCATTTGATACGATCCCTGGATAGGAGACTCGTGAACAAAATGAAAAGCTTGTGAGTGGGTTCCAAGCTGATAGAGTGGATAATCTTTTTATAGTTCCATACACAGCCCCAGCCTGACAGAAGACAGCATGTAATGATAAATGGAACCAACTCTGAAGAAATAACAGTGTTAAGTGGAGTGCCACAGAGATCGGTTTGGGGACCGGTTCTGTTCAATATCTTTGTGAACAACCTGGCAGAAGGGACAGAAGGTAAAGTTTGTCTAATTGAGGATGAGACTAAGATCTGCAACAGCTTGGTCATGCCAGAAGGAGTAAAGAGAATGAAAAGTGATTTAAGAAAGCTTGAAAAGTGGTCAAAGATTTGACAGCTGGGATTCCATGCCAAGAAGTGCAGAGTCATGCATCCGAGCTGCAGCAATCCAAAAGAGCTGTAGGTGATGGGCAGTGAAAGACTAATGCACACTGACTGGGAGAGGGACCTTGGTTTGATAGTATCTGATGATCTGAAGGTGGCAAAGCAATGTGACAAAGCGATAGCTAAAGCCAGAAGAATGCTGGGCTGCATAGAGAGAGAGGAATATCCAGTAAGAAAAAAGAGGTGCTAATGCCCTTGTACAGGTCCTTGGTGAGGCCTCACCTGGAGTACTGTGTTCAGTACTGATGCCCGTATCTCAAAAAGGATAAAGTTGGTTGAAAGAAGAGTGACCAAAATGGTGAGGGGATCAGCATTGGAAGAATTATGAGGAGAGGCTGAAGGATCTGAATATGTATACCCTGGAAAAGAGGACGTGCAGGGAAGATGTGATACAGACCTTCATATATCTGAAAGGTTTTAATGATGCACAATCATCAAACCTTTTCCATTGGAAAGAAATCAATAGAACTAGGCATCATGAAATGAAACTCCAGGGAGGAAGACTCAGAACCAATGACAGGAAATATTTCTTCATGGAGAGGGTGGTGAATGCCTGGAATGGAATTTTGGAGGAGGTGGTGAAAGCAAAAACAGTGAAGGAATTCAAAAGGGCATGGGATAAAGGCTAGAGGATATAAATAAAGAAAAGAATGCAGGGGGTAACTTGCTGGTGTGGCAGTTGATAACAAATAAGCCTTGATACTTTTAATGCAATGCCATCATTTCTCTCTGCTTCAATGGCAGTGGGAAAAGGGGAATTGGATACAGACAGCAACAAATAAGGGCCATGACTTTTATGGTCTGGGGAACAAATAAACATGGGGGTAACTTGCTGATGCGACTTTTACTACCCTTAATCAGTAAGCCTGGTTCATTTGATGCAGCTCTAAAATTGTTTTCTGTTTCCACGGAAAGGGTTAAGGGAATTTGGAGTCAAACAGCATCTAAGGGCCCTGACTTTTACGGTCTGGGAAACTGATAAGCATTAGGGTAACCTGCACAGTGCAGCAGATACTGGCATAAGCAAAAGCTTGCTGGACAGACTGGGTGGATCATTTCGTCCTTTTCCTGCTGTCATTTCTATGTTTCTATGAGTCTGGTGGCAGTCAGATGTCGCCATTGTACAATGGCTGAGATTCCCTTCCCTCCTTCTTCCCCTCCCACCAGAAGACCTGACTTGGGAATCAAACTGGCTCTTCTATTTGGTAGAACAAAGCACTGTCGTGGCCCCAGAAATGGATGCTACCTCCTGAATGTTTCTTCAGTATTTACTGCTGGAGCTGGTCTCGCTTTTGAAATGCAAGGTGTCTCTTAGATTTTCCAGGCATCCATTTAAGAACAAGGGGTAAAGTTTACACTTTTTGTTAGCAATACAGATTTCTTCTTCAATGTTTTTTTCTTTCCTTTCTTATTTAGAAGTATGGCTGGTAAATTCTAAATTTTTCTGCTGCGTTTTAAAGAAAAAAAAATACATAAGTACCAGTCTCTTATCTATTTTGGTGGCTAAAACCAGGCTACAACTCTAATAAAGTCAGGTAATTGAAGAAAACTTTTTATTTGAGCATCTTAATCACAAATATTGATTTATACTCCTTGTACATTTTTTACTCTTTGTATATCACATTGATTTACTTTTGTAAGATATTGCAATTAATCAATCCTATAAATAATAATAATAATAATATTAATAACTTATATTGTAATTAAATAGGTCATGTTTGAATACATTCATATTTTTTTAAACATTTCTTGGGTGATTTTGACACTAGGTGCAGTACAGCATTGATTATACCCACTGAGAAGTTTTTATTTTCCCTCTGGATTTGCTTATCTTCCCCATCCTCCTCCTCTTTTCTTCCCCACAATCATCTACTTTCCTCCACCTTCCCCTTTTCTTCTTCCATCTGCCCTCTCCTTCCTTCCTCATCATCTCCTTCTGTCCATTCAAACCCCCTCCCCCACCCCACCCAGTAAGTGGTCATGGGACCTCCTGAGTCAGGCAATGGCAGTGCCCACTTCTGGGACAGGCAGACCTCTGGCAGCAGTGGTGAATTCCAGGTTCAGCAAGGAATCAGTCCCTCTTTCCACTGCTTTAGGAACAGAAATGACAGTGGTAGTGGTACAAACAAGGATGGGTGAGTCTGCTTATTGCTCTTGCATGTAGCAAGCCTCTCCATTACCAGCAGCCACCGTACAGGAAGTTGTATGACAAGGTCCATGCTGGCACACTGCTTGCTAAGAAAGGAAAGGTTAAGGCTCATCACATGCAGGAGCTGTAAACTCAGATCCACACACATGTACATACATACTCTCTCTCTCTCACACACACACACACACACCCCTACATCACCCTTCTTCCAACTTCCTGCATAGAAATAAATAAAACATACACCCATACCCCCCAAAAAGAAAATTATACACATAGTACCCCACACACATTACACATACCCACAACCCCCACAAATAACCATATACGTACAACAACCCACCTATCCATGCACACACACACACACACACACACACCATGCACACTCCCTCATAACGACACCTACTACCACAAATACAGCCTTTTCCCCCAAAAACAAATCCAAAAATTCCCTACCCACACAAACACACCCCCCTCACCTCAGATGCATCTATCCCTGCTGATATACTCCTCATTCTTCACTCCACACAGCCCTGAATGCCCAATACACATACACAAATATTCTTATCCCCAAATACACACACACTGACACCACCCACAAATGCACATAGCCTCCCCCACATATCTTACCACTATACCCCTATACACACCCACATCCTCCATTCCCTGCCCCAAACACACCCTCAACTTAAGTCCTCCACATCTTTCTACAAATTTATATTAGAAAGCATTCCCAAAGTCATGCTTCTGCATGCTTTTCCTACTTACACATCACATTTCTATTACCTAAAATATTTCTCCCATTATTAAAAACCCCTTTGACTAAACTAACTAAAAAAATGGCTAAACTGAAATATTCCCTAGGACTGTATAGCAATAAACTATAGTGCTGTACAGTGTTAGAAAACATGACCTAAATAAACAGGTATTTTCTCTGTAATTTGGGGCTTGACTTTTGAAGGGAATTTGTTCTCTCCTCTGTGGCACTCCAAGGCATCCTAAGTTTGCCAGAACAGTAATGGCTTTCTCAGAGACTCAGCAGGGAGTTAAAATATAGCTGAGTACATGGCACCTGGAACAACTTCCAGATATAAACCAAAAACAGCTTTCAATCAAAAATTTATTTTTGCCCTCGGAGGCTATACAGTGCCTTATTTTTACACAATTTGCCCCCAAGCTAACAACCTTGCAGGTAAGATTGAATACCTTCTTATTTTCACCTAAATGATGTTTTTAGAGTGCGGTCTATTGTTTCCTTACTGCCGTGGATTTAATTATTATGAGGTCAATTCAGCCTCACTCAAGATTTATAAAAATTATGTAGCAAAAGATCTATTTAGAGTCTTGATGGAATTGGAATATAAATCTCATATCTTGAGTTTCAAAAAAAATGCTGCCAAAAGGCCCTGTGCATTTCAGCAATCTCAAATGTAATGCCCCTTTGACTGCTTACCTCGTGGGGCATTCCTAGGTCCGGAACCTCACGTTCTTAGTGCCTGGTGCCTCCACCTGGGGAAGAAGGTGCTAGTGGGTGGGATTTCCCTCCCTTCACCCCAGGAAAACAAATGGGACTGTGAACAAGGCTGGCAGTATGTACAAATATATTCAGGTTTATTAGACTATACAAGTATATTCAGTTCTACATGACTATGTACATTGCTAATGTGATGTCAAGCAGCACACTTATCTACTTGTGGTTAGTAGTCTTAGTCTACCCAACTGTATACATTTCTACAAGGTAGCAAGAACATTTAATATTTGGCAAGTTGGGGTTGTTGTCCCTCACAGAATATCACCCTATAGAATAGAAGGGACCTCTTGCATTCCCACTTACTCAAGTATTATTATTATCTTCTCCCCTTTATCCCAAGTCTCACCCATGTGAAAAGAATCAACTGGGCAGTCTTGACCTGGGGGGTTCCGTTGTATCTAAACTGTCTCCTTTCATTCCGCTGAGAGACCTGAATCCACCTTCTGGTCTGTTGCTGGGGTCCACACCCTCCTTGGGGATCCAATTCCACCTCCTGGACTGTCACTGGGGTCCACACCTTCCAGGGGGACCCGACTTCACCTCCTAGACTATTGCTGGGATCCACACCCTTCTGGGGGACCTAACTCCGCCTCTTGATCTGCCACTGGGGTCCATGGCCTCCTGGAGGACCCAACTCCACCTCCCGGTCTGCTGCTGGGGACCATGCCCTCCAGAAAGAACTGACTCCACCCCCCAGACTGCTTATGGGGTCCATGCCTTACTGGGGGGACCTGATTCCACCTCCCAGACTGCCGCTGGGGCTCCACACCCTCCTGGGGGACCTGACTTTGCCTCCCAGACTGCTGCTGGGATCCATGCCCTCCTGGGGGACTCAGTTCTGCATCCCGGTCTGCTGCTGAGGTCCCCACCCTCCTGGGGGACTCAACTCTGCTTCCCAGGCTGCCGCAGGGGTCCCCTTGCTCATGGGGGACCTCTTGGTTTCCATATCTGCTGCTGAGGTCCCCTCACTCAAGGGAGGACCTTTCCAGGCCTGCTGCTGACCTTCAGTTCTGCTCCTTGGGTAGGAAGGTTTTCCATGGTTTGCATTTATAGCTCCACTAGGCTCATGGCTGTTTTAGCGTTCAGTGTTCTGGCCCTCTGCAGTCTCATCTTTTAGTGATTTTATCTCTGCTAAGCTCATGGCCAGTCACGTGCTGTTACCCAGCCTGGATAAGTCACCTATTCTCAGCCTGGCTTTTGCTTTATCTGTTGTCTGACCCTGCATGGGTCACCTCTCAGCCAAAAGGCCAAGACCCAGGCAGGACCACAGAGAGAGACCATGTGCACAGCCCCCTATTGTTACAATCGTGGACCCTTGGGCCAGCTAGAAGGTGGTGATGTAGTGCTGGGGGAACCCCACAGTGGAGTCATAGCCGGGAGGCGGACTTGAAGTAGAAATCTGAGAGAGTCTTCACCACTGGAAGCCCACAATCCCCCCGGGAGGAGCCTGTGAGGACCCGAACCGCTTGGACTTAGGTGCAAAGAAGATGTCGGAGCCAGGAGACCAACAGGAAGTTCACCACTGGAATCCTGTGGTCCCCCTGGGAGGAGCCTTTGAGGACCTGAGCCGCTTGGACAGGAGCGGTCTCCAGAGAATGAAGGAAGAGAAGAACTCCAAATCAAGGCAGGCTGCAGAGATGCCAGAAGTAGAGTCAGGCCAAAGGTCAGCGCAGGAGGCGGACAGCAGGAGCCAAGGACGAGCTGAAGTCAGGAACCAGGAAAACGATCCGCAGTCAAAGCCAGGAGACAAGCCGAGGTCAGGAGCTAGGAAGACGCAGGAACAAAGACAAGACAGCAACTAAGGAACTCAGAAGAGTGGAACCTCGTTGGAAGGCAAGGTAAGGCTGAGCTGCAGTGTATAAATCCCTGCTGGTACCTGACATGTTGCCGGGGGGTGGAGTCATCTTCTCCCACGCTGGTCCCTTTAAACTTCCTGCACCTGCACGTGCATATAAGGGGCAGTTACAAGTGTTTGGTGTCAGCAGCATCTCCATCACACAGAAAGTGCTGCAAGAAGGCCCTGACCCGGGCCGCGCTGCGGACGCTGAGAGCAACGCGGCAGGTAGGGAAACCAGCTGTGGTGCCCCGCAGGCCCAATTCTCAACACCTATTTTGCCTGGCCAATTCCCCTGTTGACTGGGATCTCAGTACCCACATGTCTGAATACCCTTGTTAGTCAAGGTGAAAATCTATTTTATTTATTTATTTTATTTATTTATTAACTTTTATTTACCGACATTCGTGCAGCACATCATGCCGGTTTACAAAGAACTCAGGTGGGCGATACAATAAAACATTAGAAAAAAACAATGTACAAAGAATAAAGTAAAACCATAACAATGTAACCTTAGAACAAAATACTATTTCTTACAAAAGGACACATTAACCGATCATGATCAAAAAATAAATTAAGCCGTAGGGGGAATGTTGTTTCTTCTAGGGTATCCAAGGGAGGTGTGGGGGGAAGCGGGGGAAACATAGGATGGGGTGGGGGAAATTCGAACAGGGGGGGCTGGGGAGAAATTAGATTTGGTTTGTGTCAGGATAGGCCTGTCGGAATAGCCATGTTTTGACTCCTTTCTTGAAAATTTGCAGGGATGTCTCTTGGCGTAGGAGGGTGGGGAGGGAGTTCCAGAGGGTGGGGGCAGCGATGGAGAAGGCTCTCTCTCTGGTGTGAGTAGAGTGTGCTGCCTTTAGGGATGGGGTGTGTAGAGTACCTGCATGGGTTGTTCTTGTGGGTCGGTCGGATGAACGGTAACGAGGCATTTCGTCGAGCCAGGTGTGATTATGTTTGTGTAGGGAATTGTGAAGGATGGTGAGGGTTTTGTATTGTGAGCGGAAGGAGATGGGTAACCAATGTAGGTCTTTTAGTATGGGGGTGATGTGTTCCCTTTTTTGTGTGCCTGTTATGATTCTAGCATTGGAGTTTTGTAGAATTTGGAGGGGTTTGATGGTGGTGGCGGGGAGTCCTAGCAATAGGGAATTGCAATAATCTAGTTTTGTGAGCATTGTGGTCTGTACGACTGTGCGGAAATCGTGGGTGTGGAGGAGGGGTTTGAGTTTTTTTATGATGTTAAGTTTATAGAAACCCCCCTTTATTTGCTTTCTAGGACTGTTTTCAGTACATTTCTCTCATAAATCCCTTTTCCAGTCATAGTTCTATAATTTAGGAGTTTGAATCCTCTAGTTTTTTTGTGTGATATTTCCTTCGAAATTACCGGCAGAAGTTCAGGGGGCTGTGACATGCAAATCCCCTACCTGAATATCTGACTGACCTAATCAGTGGTCAGTTAAGTACCTTCACACTAAGGGGTCTGACGACCTTTTTAATTTCATTCTGAGTTTCCTGGGCTGGTAGCTCATGTTACATAGCTGCATTGTCCTCCCTTTTTTTTTTCTCCTACAGTTGGCTTAAATGGTAGCATGCTCAAACCTCCATCTCTTGTATATGAGTATGTGTGTTTGTGTGTGTGTGTGTTTACAAATAATCTCCTGTTATGCTGGAATCTAAGCTCCTCCCTTCCACCAACTCTATGGTGTGTACTATGTTATTAGTTTCTTTCCTATAAGTATTCCATTTTGGATATGCAAAGTTGCCTTGCTAATGTCAGCAACATCTGGTTTTGGGTAGGAGAGCAAGGAGCATGCTCAAGCCAAAATCACTTGCCTACACTCCAATTAGTGCTCAGCTTCACTGAAATAGGCTCTGAAAGGTTTACATAATCTGATTCCATAAGGAATAGTGAGGGGAAAAGCAGCAGCAAAACACAGTAATTCTTTTCATTAAGGAATAAAATGTAAATGGCTTAGGAAGGTAAAACTTATGAAAAACTGCATTCTTGAAAGATAAATATGCATCCTAAACTTCAAATTCCCATTTTATCCATGTCTGCTAGAGATGTGAAGATGCAAAATTTTTGTTTTGATTTGTTCATTCATTTTGTAGATTACCTCCATTTGTTTCAAATGAAATATTTTTTGTTTTATTTATTTAGTTTGTTTCCTTTTAAAGTCAATGGGGAAGCGATGCAGTCCAACTTAGAGGACCAAAATTGGGATTTTCTAATCAACTATAATGAAACTTGTGGGTAGATAACATGAGAAGTGGGAAGAGAACCCAAAGGCCCCAAAAGTGGTATGAATAGCTAAAGGCCGCATAAAGGGGTAAAAGGATATCAGCAGTGACAGGAGTTCTCCAAGGCACTGTCAGAGGAGCAAAGCAGCTGGAAAAGTGTCAAGAACACTCCAATGCTTCAAAAGAGGGCACCCATAACAGTGGCATGAGCCCCCGAAAGCAGCACAAAAGAAATAAAGTGGCACCAAGTATGGGATGAACAATCTAATGCACCATGAAGGGGGAACAAAGCAGCAAAGGTGCTGGAAAAAAGCCCCAGTCACTCACAGAGGAACAAATCAGCACAAAGAGTGGCATGGAGATCCCAAAGCACCATGAGAAGTGCAGAGCAGCCACCTACAGTGGCAAAAACATCCCAATGTGTAGTCCAGAGTATGGCAGCAAGAGTGAGGTTTGATAAACCCCTAAAATGTAGCAAAAGTGATACAGCAGGAAGATAGAATGGCAGCAAGACCTCTGAAGTGTAGAATCTGGGGTATGGCAGCAAGGCAGAGTGGCAGCAATACCCTCACTGTATAGCATAAGGAATATTGGAGTAAGGCAGAGTGGCAGCAAGACCCCCAAATGTAGCATCAGAGGCATGATAACTAAGCAGAGTAGCAGCATGATCCCCAAGTGTAGCATAAGGGGGTATAGTAGCAAGACAAAGACTAGGCATCAAGACCCCTAATGACTGGAGTCAGGGGTATGACAGCAAGGCTGTGTGGTTGCTGCATAAGGTTATAGCAGCAAGACAGAATGTCAGCAAGGTCTGTAGTATAGCATCTGGGGCATGGTTACTAGGCAGAGTAGAAGCAAGACCCTCAAAGGTCACATAAGGGGAATAGAAGCTAGACCCCTAACGTGTGGAGTCGAGAATATAAGAGCAAGGCTGAATGGTAGGAAAAATCCCAAGGCATATTATCAGGAGCTGGGCAGCTTCACCTTGATTGGTCCTCTGTCTTGTCTACTTGCCCTCTTCTCCCACCTCAGCTCTATCCTGGCTTCTACCTAACTCAGGAATTTCTTGGTTGCTGTACTGATTATTCTCACTGTAGCACTTTTCAATGGGCTATAGGCACTTGACCAGGAGAGAGGCATTTTTGTTTGCTTTTGTGGCTCCAGTATAACCAGCAGAGAGAAAGAGTAGGAGGACTAGGCCAGGGACACAAGATTAGCACAACACAATTGCAAGGAGCTGAACTAGGAGTCAATGCATGAGAAGATGGATGGGTAGAAGCAACAACACATCAAAGTTCTGATGGCAAAGATTGTGGGCATTCAGTCCACTCACTACTGGCATGGAAATTCAAGAGAGAGAGATTTATTTTAATGAAGGTAAATTCAATAAGTAAAATATAATGTTTTCTAGTGAAAAAAGAAACCAATTACAAAGTCAAAAAAGGAAACTGGTAAAAATTCCAACAATTTCAAAAGACAAAATGTTATCAATAAAGCAACAAGGCCAAAATTCTGAAAGAAGGAAAAAATCTCAGACAGCCCCGCACATCTGTGATAGATAGTCCTAATGTGCTCAATAAAGGGCTAACATCATCGAAAGAAAAAAAACAACTTTCTTAGATATGCAGCTCATCAGCCAACAATATTTTATGTGCCTTGCACTTTAGAAGTATCTATTAATCATACAATGCACTTATCTAAAGGCAAGCTCAAAAAGTGTAGTAGTTCATGTTGCCATCAGTCCATCTCATAATATTACAATAGCAGTCATCAGCGCAAGCCAGCTGGTTTATGTTTCTCGGGAAGCTGCTTCAGGGCAAAAGAGGAAAGTATGTCAATTCAAAACAATTTTCTAAGATGAGCAAAATCTGCTACAAACTTAATCAATTATGATATGCAAACCATACCTCAGACCCATGTATGAATCTGTTATTGTTTGTAAGGTTTTGGGTGGACCCTTGGACACTGTGGCTGCTGACCAAGCCCATGGGGGAAAGTCCCATGAGGGGCCACAGGTCAGGCGCAGCTTTAGGACACACAACACAGATAGATCTTTTATTAACAGTATTGAGGAGCCACCAGAGGTGGCAGTAGTGAGCAGAGATGAAGACCGGCAGGGCTTGTAGTCCTTCAGGGCTCTGGAACAGCGATCCCACAAAGGCTATGACAGCAGTTTCTCTCGGTAGGAATCACAGGAGCAGGAATAGAGGCAGGCCCTCGAGGAGTGAGTACCTGGTTCCAGGGAACAGCTCTGAGAGAGAAGTAGATAGTAACTCACTAATGGTGTAGGCAGAGGTATCTTCCAAGCAGAAGTGAAGTCCAGGCAGCGAGTCCGGGAACATGGGCCCTCGAGGAGTGAGTACCGGTTCCAGACAGTGACCTGAAAGAGAAGAGAGAGGCCCCCAAGGAGCGGGTACCCCAAATAGAATAAGTCCAATAATGGAGAGGCAGAGTAGCTAGGTACGGAGAGTGAATTCCATCTGTAAGGAATTCACCAGTATGAATACCTGTTGCTAACTCGATTAGCTAGCAGTAATGTAAGCTTTTTTTATATCCGGGATGCGTGATGTCATCACAGGGGGACGTCCCTGAGGTTCGCGCCCAAAAAAGTATTTGAAGCAGGGACGCGCAGCGCGTGTGCCCTAAGGCAGCTGGACAGCATGGCAGGAGGCAACGCCCAAGCCGGACCGAGGATGCCGGAGAGGACGGCAGGCAGACGCCGCGGCAGCCAAATGTCCGTCAACCGCGGGAGGAGTCGCCAGAGAATAAGGAGGGCGGAGTGGAGATGTCGGGCTGCGATAGTCGTAACAGTACCCCCCTTCAAAGGGCAGGTACCAGGTTTAGGTTTTGAAGGATGCGCGAGATGAAATTGACGGAGCATCTCTTTATCAAGTATGTTAGCCTGAGGCTCCCAAGAGTTTTCTTCGGTGCCGAAACCCTCCCAAGAAAGGAGGTATTCAAGTGTTTTGCCTCATCTTCATTAATATTCAACCGATCATCATATTCTACCATCAAATTATACCGGAGCCTGTTAGGTTAACAGACGGTGAGACCTCATATATGTTATGGCAGGCTATTTGATGTATGCCCTTCAATGCCAGTAGTTTAATCTTGCGGTGATATTACACCGTCTGAAATTTTGTAATCATTGGTCTCACTGTCTATTAGGAGTACTGACACTTTGTGTTCGTTAAACGTTATTGCATAGGCAGTAGATAGGAAAAATCACTTATCGTAGCAGTGCAGTAGGGATGTATCACTGGCGTGTTAGCCCGACACGGCTCGTGTTTCTGGAGAACCTTCTTCAGGGGCTGCAGTGTGCCAGTACTGTAAATATAATAAAGCAAGGTTAATGCGTCCTGAATGCAAACAAACTGATTCCTGCACTGATAGCAAACGATAACCTACTGTTCCCAAAACTGCCGGTGCGTTCTGCTACTCGGCTGCGGCTAGAGTCAGGCAGCAGGATCCGCCATGTTCAAGACCTCGTTATATACCCAGCGTTGCAGGTAGGGATCAACTAGGAGTGACGTCAAAACAATTAGCTGAAACTAGTGCTGTAATTAGTAGTTAATTAAATAAGGGATGACCATTCCACTGAGTCATTGAGACCTGACGGTGTTTGGGATTCCAAAGTGAAAATCCACCAAGTACTAAGTTTGGACACCCCAGCTTCTTCACAGAGTAACGAGTGACTTTGTACTAGGGTTGTGACATAATCCGCTGTATAGCTAAATGTGTCTTTCAATTTGGCGGGATCCATGTAACTTAACAGTAATACTTTACACGTATAAATTAAGAACTGTTGATTTTATGATGAATTTTATCAAATTAATATTCAACCGATCATCATATTCTACCATCAAATTATACCGGAGCCTGTTAGGTTAACAGACGGTGAGACCTCATATATGTTATGGCAGGCTATTTGATGTATGCCCTTCAATGCCAGTAGTTTAATCTTGCGGTGATATTACACCGTCTGAAATTTTGTAATCATTGGTCTCACTGTCTATTAGGAGTACTGACACTTTGTGTCCGTTAAACGTTAAAGACACATTTAGCTATACAGCGGATTATGTCACAACCCTAGTACAAAGTCACTCGTTACTCTGTGAAGAAGCTGGGGTGTCCAAACTTAGTACTTGGTGGATTTTCACTTTGGAATCCCAAACACCGTCAGGTCTCAATGACTCAGTGGAATGGTCATCCCTTATTTAATTAACTACTAATTACAGCACTAGTTTCAGCTAATTGTTTTGACGTCACTCCTAGTTGATCCCTACCTGCAACGCTGGGTATATAACGAGGTCTTGAACATGGCGGATCCTGCTGCCTGACTCTAGCCGCAGCCGAGTAGCAGAACGCACCGGCAGTTTTGGGAACAGTAGGTTATCGTTTGCTATCAGTGCAGGAATCAGTTTGTTTGCATTCAGGACGCATTAACCTTGCTTTATTATATTTACAGTACTGGCACACTGCAGCCCCTGAAGAAGGTTCTCCAGAAACACGAGCCGTGTCGGGCTAACACGCCAGTGATACATCCCTACTGCACTGCTACGATAAGTGATTTTTCCTATCTACTGCCTATGCAATAACGTTTAACGGACACAAAGTGTCAGTACTCCTAATAGACAGTGAGACCAATGATTACAAAATTTCAGACGGTGTAATATCACCGCAAGATTAAACTACTGGCATTGAAGGGCATACATCAAATAGCCTGCCATAACATATATGAGGTCTCACCGTCTGTTAACCTAACAGGCTCCGGTATAATTTGATGGTAGAATATGATGATCGGTTGAATATTAATTTGATAAAATTCATCATAAAATCAACAGTTCTTAATTTATACGTTGCCTCATCTTCAGACATCAAGAATCTCTTCGACCTTGAATTCTAGGTCATCTTCTGCGTTGATGGCAGGTGGTCCTGAGTCTTGGAAGAGAATTCACTGAGTATTAGAGGTTTCAAGAGTGAAGCATGAAAAGCGTTGTGGATGTTTAGTCCGGGTGGTAACTTCAGACTGTAGGTGATGTAGCCAAGACGTCGGAGGATTGGAAATGGTCCAACGTAGCGAGGAGCGAACCGAGTGGAGGGTAACTTCAGTCTGAGAGTTTGGTAGATAACCAGACTTTGTCACTGGGTTTGAAGACAGGCACTTGAGAATGGTGAACGTCATAGAACTTCTTAGCGCGGTCACTCGCTTTAACTAGCATGTCTTTTGTCTGAGTCCACAGGTTATAGATTTAATCAGCAGTAGATTGAGCTGCTGGGGACGTCATTGAGAGCTTCACTGGAAGTGGTGGTGGTGGAGAGCGTCCATATAACACTTCAAAAGGTGTTGATCCAGTTGATGTTGCTGGATGAGAGTTGATGGCGAATTCATCCCAAGGTAACAGTTCAGCCCAATTATTCTGACAGCAACTCACGTAGGCTCGAATGAACTGTTTTAAGGTTTTATTCATCCGTTCTGTTTGGCCATTTGATTGCGGATGATAGGCTGAAGTGTAGTCTAGAGAGATGTCGAATAACTTGCACAAGGCCCTCCAGAATCTTGCCGTGAATTGAGATCCTCGGTCTGAGACAATGTGTCTTAGTAGGCCGTGAAGGCGAAAAATGTGCGATATGAAGAGCTTCGCAAGCTCCAAGGCTGAAGGTAAGCCAGGCAGCGCCACAAAATGGGCCATCTTGCTGAAGCGATCGACTGTTACCCAGATGGTATTCATTCCTACAGAAGGGGGTAAATCGACTACAAAATCAGTAGTGATATGTGACCAGGGCTGTTCCGGAACTGGCAGTGGTTGCAGCAATCCCCATGGTTGGCCAGAAGCAGGTTTGCGTTTGGCACAGTTAGGATAAACACAAAAATAGATGCCTTGATCTTTTTCAATTGTTTATTAAAACAGAGACGTGTTCACAAATTGCCCGACTCAGGCCGAGTTTCGCGGTTCAAAAACCGCTGCCTCAGGGGCTTAAACACTCCACAGTCGTGAAAAAATCTCAGTAGTGTATTTCTCATCCAATATACAGTCAGTGATTATCAGCAATGCTTAAAATAACTTCTGCAAGCAGCGCATCACTCCAGGTCTCTGCTAAAGTTAGTACAGGATGCCACATAGGATAGGGTATCCTTCTTGATAGTAGGCCACCGATAAAACTTCTGGATCTTGAGCAGAGTACGGTGTTGACCAGGATGGCCAGCTAGCTTGGAATCGTGCGCGCAAAAGAGCACTTTCTTCCTGAGATGTTTAGACATGATGGTCTTACCAGCAGGCACAGAATGTGTAGTCGCCAAGAAGACTTTCTTCAGGTCAATTATGTGCTGAAGTTCTTCAGGCACATCCTCCAAGTGAAAGGAGCGTGACAAGGCATCAGGTCTGGTATTTCAGTCTCCGGGGTGATATTTAAGCACAAAGTCGAAACGATTGAAAAATAAGGACCATCTAGCTTGTCTGTGGTTAAGACGTTGTGCATGGCAGAGATACTCTAGACTTTTGTGGTCCGTGAATACGGTTATTTGATGTTGAGTTCCTTCGAGCTAAGGCCGCCATTCCTTGAATGCAAGCTTTATTGCCAAGAGCTCTTTATCGCCGATTCCATAGTTCTTCTCTGCTGGGGAGAAACGTCGTGAGAAAAAAGAGCAGGGACGTAAGGCTTTAGTCTCCAGTCTAGCTCAATACAGCCCCCACGCCAACATCTGAAGCATCAACTTCTACGATAAAGGGCTTGTTGGGGTCAGGATGCGGCAAGCATGGTTCCATGGAAAAGGCAGAAATGGCCTCCGCAGACCATTTTGAAGCGTTGGCACCCTTGTGGGTCATAGCGGTCAAGGGTACTGTTAAAGAAGAGTAGTTCTTTATAGGGATGTGAATCATTTATCTGATGATTGAAAATATTGGACGATATTTTCAATCTTGTCAGATATAGGGGGGGTCCCCGACAGCGATAGGAAACCCCACAATTCATTTTGTGGGTTCTCTTATCATTATTGGGGGGGGGGGGGGCGGGAAGAAAGGGCACTTACAAAAACCCAGCCCGACCCTTTAAAATTAGTTCTTTAGTATCCCCCCACCCTCCGGACCCCTCCAACCCCCTCCCCAAATTTTTAAGTACCTGGTGGTCCAGTGGGGGTCCCGGGAGCGTTCTCCCGCTGTTGGCTGCCAGTAAACAAAATGGCGCCTTTGCCCTTAGCATGTGATAGGGTATCCGTGCCATTGGTCGGCCCCTGTCACATGGTAGGAGCACTGGATGGCCCGCGCCATTTTTAAAGATGGAACCGCCATTTTGTTTACTGGCAACCGACGGCCCGAGAGCGGTAGAATGCTCTCAGGAACCCTACTGGACCACCAGGTACTTAAAAATGTTGGGGGGTTGGAGGGGTCCGGATGGTGGGGGGATACTATAGAACTAATTTTAAAGGGCTGGGCTGTGTTTTTGGGTTATCGGCTCGGCGCAGCCAATAAAAAAAACCCAACGATTGGACCGCGGGAAAAATAATTTCCTGATAGTCCATGAATCCGAAACTGGAACCAATTCCAGTTCCGATTCACATCTCTAGTTCTTTATGAAGCTTCTATAATAGTTGGTAAACCCCAGGAATTGTCTCAGGGCCTGCAGGCTGGTAGGTTGGGACCAATTTTTGATACTCTCGAGTTTTTGAGGGTCCACCTGGAAGCCATCTTTAGACACGATATAGCCAAGAAAAGGCACTGAGTCTTTATGAAATTCATACTTGGAGAGTTTGGCGTAGAGCCGGTGTTCACAGAGTAGGTATAGCACAACACGCTTGTACAGCAGGTCCTGCAAGATATCGTTCATCATGTTCTGAAATATAGCGGGTGCGTTGCACACGCTGAAGGGCATAACTAAGTACTCAAAATGGCCGTCTCGAGTGTTGAAGGCTGTTTTCCATTCGTCGCCACTACGAATGCGAACTAAGTTGTAGGCCCCCTTCAGGTCGCGTTTTGAGAATATTTTGGCCCCCTGAAGCCGGTCAAACAGCTCTGAGATTAAAGGCAGGGGGTAACGGTCTTTAATCGTGATCTTGTTCAGTCTTCGGTAATCGATACAAGGACATAGGGTACCGTCCTTCTTCCCCACAAAGAAGAAGCCTGCACCGGCTGGAGACTTCGATGGTTTAATAAACCCCTTCTGTAAATTCTCCTCGATGTATTCGGACATTGCCTTGTTCTCAATCGCTGAGAGTGGATAGACACATCCTTTAGGAGGTTCAGTATTGGGTTTCACCGGCTTCTCTTTGGAAGTCAAATGACCGCGACCAAGTTGCATCGGTTCATCACCACTGGCAGCAGGAATTACTGGAACAATCCAAGGTGCAGGTTTAGCACTAGCCTCCTTCTGACCAGGTCCTCTATTAGACCAGAGCTCTTTCACCTTATCATGAAGCCGGTGATCGATCCTAGTAGCCAAAGCCACTAGTTCCTGCAACAAGTCAGGTGTTTCACGAGCGGCCAGCTCGTCTTTCAAGCGAGTATCCAGGCCTCTGAAGAAGAGGGTTTCATCTGTCTCTCAATTTCTATAAGACATTGAGAAATTAATTTAAAAAATATATGCTCATGAGGTGGTTGTAAGGACAAAATATTGTATGACATCTGCATGGACTTGGTAATTAACATTAAGACTAGAAAGTAGCTTGCAAAAAGGGGCAATATAGATATTAAATAGAACCCTGTGGCATCGCTGTTGCCATTTGAAATGAAGAAGATGTCATAGAACCTTGTTTAACTTGATACTTTTTTCCCGCCAACTACAAGGAAAACTACAAGGAAAACCTGAAGTACTAGTCCAGAGATCCCAATTTCAGCTAGTCAAACAAGTAACATCTGATGGTTTACAGGGTTAACTGCAGTTGAAATATCAGTTAGGATTAGGAAATATTTGGTACCTTGATCAAATCTTCTTCTGACGACACGAAGCTTTGACAGGTGCAGTATTTTGGTAAGATCATAAGAAATTGCCATACTGGGTCAGACAATGGGTCCATCTAACAGTGGCCTATCCAGACTACAAGTACCTGGCTAGTACTTAAACACTAAGGGGTAGATTTTTTAACAAGAACACGTGCATGTCCATGGTGCGCGTGCTACCCAGTGCGCACACATGGATGAGTGATTTTATAACATGCGTGCGCTGGCGCACGCATGTTATAAAATCCCAGTCAGTGTGCGCAAGGGGGGTATAATTTAGCAGATTTGCGAGGTGACACATCGTCGGACTTTCCCAGTTCCCTCCCAGTCCACTCCAATTAAGGAGCGGACTGGGAGGGAACTTCCCTACCACCTACTCTAACCTCCCTTCCCCTTCTCCTATCCTTCCCGCCCCCTATCCTAGCCCCCCCAATTTTTAAATGTATGTTTTGCTCCTGCAAAGGAGGAGGAGCAAGTTGTGTGCACCGGCACAACGGCAAATGACCACTGTACTGGGCGCCTCTAGCCCAACCCCGCCCCGCCCTCTGGACCTCCCCTCTGTCATGGCCTGGCTCTTGTGCGCATAACAGGGGTTATGCATGCTGCTAGGCCCTTTTAAAATGCATGTGGTGCGTGCAAGGCCCGACCATGCGAGTAACCCCTGTGTTTAATGCGTGTGGGCCAATAAAAATCCAGCCTTAAGAAGATCCCATGATATTGATGCCAGTAATAGCAGTGGCTATTCCCTAAGTCAACTTAATAGCAGTTATTGGACTTTTCCTCCAAGAACTTATCCAAACCTTTTTTAAACCCAGCTACACTAACTGCACTAACCACATCCTCTGGCAACAAATTCCAGAGTTTAATTGTGCGTTGAGTGAAAAATAATTTTCTCCGATTAGTTTTAAATGTGCTACTTGCTAACTACTTAGTACTATGTAATTTTCAAAATCCAAATAGATTTTGGTGAAGCAGAAGGTGATCATCAAGGTACTCACTCAGTGAGTTGTTTTTGTTCAAGCAGAAGGTGATCATCAAGGTACTCAGTGAATTTTTTTAAGATTGACACTTTAATTACCTTAGCCAAAAAAGGCAGTGAGGAAAAAGGTCTATAATCCACTAAAAGCTGAGGATCCAGAAATGCTTTCTTTAATAAAAATCTAATAACTGCTCATTTTAATAGGGCTGGTAAGCAGTCTGATCACAGAGATGCATTAATTATTCCAGCTTTTAATGGACCAATATCATCCCTCAAAGCTTTCATTACTACCATAGGAGACAAATTAAGTACTGAGTTGGAAGTAACATGTAATGATCTTATCTACTTCAGTGAGGGGTATTACAGAGAAAGTATTCCATTTAGGATCATCAGAAGGGTTGGTGTGATCAAACTCAAAATTATTTGTAAAGAAGGTAGCACAAAGTTTCAGCCTTATCTCAAAAATAACTAGCAAACATCTCACATGAAATTGTTGCCATATTTGGCTGTGAAAGACAACTGTTTGTAAGGAATCTAACAACAACTGAACAAAAAGTTCATATGATTTATTAACTGATTTATTAACTGATTTATTACCAAAGTATGTTTTCTTAGCTCTATCTACAGCTGACCAATTTCTTCATTGGGTGAAATTATAATTAGATTGAGCATATAGAGATTAGGATTTATGCTAAAAATGTTCACTTTTTAGTAGCTTCTTTTTGAGTTCCATCAGTTCCTGATTAAACCATGGGATTATATTCAAGCATCTAGTAGTTGTTTCCTTTATAAGGATAATTTTATGGACAGCTACTGATAAAATGTCAAGGGAGGTAAATAATACAAATAAACATTGAGTTGCATATAGTATAATGTTGTAACATAACATTTTTTTTATTGTTGAAATATTCAAATTATTTAATTTGATTCATGTTTTCAGCATACCAAATATTTATGGAACTTAAAATGTCTTCTCAAACTTGACAAATCAATCTTGGATGAATGAATATCATGCAAAAATGATAGCTCTAAAATATTTTTAAAGATTCTTTCCACGAGTTTAAGCAATTCTGAATTGATTAGGCATCACAGCCTGTACACAAACTACAAGCCAATGTTTATGTAAAATGTTACTAATATCTCCTGACAGTTGAGAAAAACTTATGACACAAGTACTATATATAACTGTTATTCTCTGATGTGCTAGTCTTATGAAAGAAAAGTGCGAAATAGTCCTTTTTATATGCCATCTTCAGACATCATATAGGATATTCCCTCTCTAGTGTGCATAAAAAGGTTCAGTAAAATTGTGGCAGATTGCAAGTATAGAACATTATCATGAGATGGCAACCCAAAATATCAATATGTGTGTGACCATAAAGGTATGTTTACATATATAAACTGTTGTTATAGCTAGTGTGTGTTTGTGGGAAATGATGTGAAGATAAGGTAGAATAAGATCTGCAGGAAGGGGCATATATGGTGAGAGTATTGGTCTGATTGTGTAGGATGATGGTTCTGCTGAAGCATTTTTTAAAAATCTGTGATCTGCTCAGGAAAAAGGGATGCTACCTCTTTAAAAGTGACTTTTGCTTTACAAAGTGCAGTGATACAATCTCAAGGGACTTTCCAGAGATACTGCCCTGTCAGGAGTAAATATGTTTATTGGTTCTTAGGTTCAGGGTATTATATAAAGATGGTGCATCTAGGTGAACAGTCCCTTATGGGCTGATTTGTGGGAGCTGAGGGTGTTACCCTGCTTTGTATCAGGTAAATTTTAAAAGGAGTACACCCAATAGGCATATGAGAATGAGAGAGAGAGAGAGAGAGAGAGAGAGAGAGAGAGAGAGAGAGAGAGAGAGAGAGACTCTATATATCTCCCACTGTAAGAAGTGCACTTTCAACTCAGGGTGGGTTTTGAGGATGGTGGTGTTACAAGGGTTTACAGACACTTGCATCCTAGGCAGTCCAATGTAAAATTGCTCCCACAAAACCCACCGAGTCGAAAGCTCCCCTCTTACAGTGGGAGATATATAGAGTGTCAGATTGTCTCTCTCTCTTTCTCTCTCTCACTTTTTCTCTCCCCCCCCACCCCCATGTTCAGGACCCCTCTGACTCAAAATCTCCAGACTTGTGCCTTATCAGGACCAGTAGTAAAAGTTATGCAGGTAACATGGCATGCGTTGCCATGTTCAGCCTTTTCAAAATTCGGGGTAACGCATGTAAGTCTTGGCCCCACCCTGGAACACGTATGACCCGCCCCTTTTCTGCCTCCTTATTCTTGACGTGCGCACAGGTATGTACGAGCTTACTTCCCGGCTTCTTAAAATTCGCGTTGCTCGCATGCTTCCCACATATGGGTGAATGGGGCCATTTTTGCATGAGGAATGCTTTTAAAAATCTACCTGTATGTGTCCTAAGTTAATTTTTGCAACCTATACCCTTTTTTTAACCCATCATATATCTACTAAATAGCACCATTTATGATCAGCATAACACAGATTTTCAAGAGATTTGCCCTTCAGAGCTCAGATAGAACTGGGGTGAATCAACCTTATTTTCAAACACAGACTCGTGACTTTGGTTGTAAAAGAGATGACCCTTTCACTTTTTAAATAAATAGAAAAGAAGTATTTTCCAAGAGCTTTGCAATGGGAGCTCGACATATTGTCTACTGGCTTTTCCTAGAAGCAAACTAATCTAGATAAATGGCTAGTGTAACAACAACTGCTGTTAATAATAATCAGCCTTGGCTATTAGGCAGACAAACTTATAGATTCTGCAGATAGGAACATGCTGTGTGCAGACCCTCTGAAAGAGGTTTTCTTTGTAGTATCTAGCACTCAAATAAAGAAGAAATTCAAATTGAACTGCAGGGGGTAGTTTGGAAACCGGAGAATAACAAAATGTAGCCTTCCAAGTCCCAAAGCACTTCTTAAGCTCCGAAATGAAGAGCATTCTGAAGGATAAAAATATAGTCTCATGTGGTGGCGTTATCCGTTTCCAGACATGGAAACAAATTCTTGTAAACCAATATCCAAAATATTTTTTGCCAATCCACAGCAACCTAAAATACAAGAAATGATCCTTAGTGACCCCTTTTCTCATAAATCATCGCTATCTGCCTTAAAGAAACCAATATTTACAAATAGCCATGTTTATTAAAATCATCTGCCTAAAAGATTCAGTGGCCAATGCACTAAATTGCACTAATGGTGTTGTAAGGGTTAACGTGCAAACGCATATTAATCGCATTGATTTTAACACAAAAACTATGCTGAGATCCAAAACAGCACAGTTTCTGTCATACCATCTGCCTCGTTTGCATGTCTTTAACATTCGCTGTAAACATGCATGATGAGCACCTCATTCACATGTGTTAATGGCTTTTAGCCTACTTTAGTACCCTGGTCCCTTAGATAAGTGAAGGTTAAATGTAATTTTAGAAAAGGTTCACCCGGAGTCAGGGATTTCTATTTAGAAAGAATGGCGAAACAGGTTATTAAAGGGGAAAAAAAGTTCTTCAGGGTTATATAACATGTGTTATTAATGAGCAGGAAAAGCTTTTATTAAAAAGTTATTAATAAAATAGGCAAAAGTGGAATAAGCCTTTTAAAAGAAAGTGGGAAAAAAAAGGGAAGGCTCTAATAAGAGGGGCTATGTAATGCAATTTTTACAGTTGTCCTTTTAGATAGAGTAAGAGATGAGGCATGTTTTGAGCGAAAAACCAAAAAAGAGAAATTGGGGAAAGATTCTAAATCTAAAAAAGTGCCATAGAAATGAGTGGAGCTATGCATTGCCTGTAGCAATTTACAGCTTATTAGAGTTCCCTAACTCAAGATTAAAGATTCTTGACTGAGGATTCCAAGACGGGTAAAAAAGGCATGCACCTATCTGGATAAATCACTCCTGTGGGGCAGGTGTGTGGGCAAAGATGGGGGTGTAAGTAGAGCATCCATTGTGGCCCTCATTCCAACAAGGCACAAATATTTTTTTTCCCATCCTGTGGCAAATATTTTTCTGGCCCAATATCCTTTAGGAATGTTAATTCGTTGCTCTGTTCATTTCCTCTGCTGCAGTGATACATGTAAACCACACGGATTTATAGTACGTGCGTAAAACGGATAGTACGCGTGTAACTCATTAATAAACATGCGCATGTACTATCCGTATTATGCACCCACTATAAAAATTGGAGGTTCGTGTGTACCACTGCAAGAAATTAAATGAATGGACCAATGAAAGCACAAACCTAATATCCTTATGATTTGAACATTTCCCCACTATTTGCATTCTTCCATTCAAAGTAGATTTGGATGAAATTATTCCTTAATATAGCTGAAAGAAGAAAGCTTATTTTATATAGGCAAGAATATATGATGGAATGTAAGCACCTTTGTGGTTTTAATTCATTCTAAATTGTGTTCAGACCTATATACATTTTCTTGTTACAATGTTTAAGTTACACTTAGGGCCAGATTTTCAAAGGGGTACGCGCATAAGTTCCGGGGCTTTCCTGGGGGGGCGTGTTGGGGTGTGTGTGTCGCGGCGGCGCGTCATTTGGGGGTGGGGCCACAGGCATGTTTCCGGCCCAGGGGCATTTTGGAGGCATGGCCGAGGCCTACGAAACGGCTCCTGGCCTGGGAATCGCGCGCCGGCAGCTGGCCCGGTGCGCGCAAGTTGGCAGGCGTAACTTGTGCAACAAAGGTGGGGGGGGGGGTTTAGGTAGGGCTGGTGGGGTGGGTTAGATAGGGGAAGGGAGGGGAAGGTGCAGAGGGGTGGAAAGAAAGTTCCCTCCGAGGCCGCTCCGATTTTGGAGCGGCCTCGTAGAGAATGAAGGCAGGCTGCGCGGCTCGGCGTGCGCAGGCTGCTGATTTTGCACAGCCTTGCGTGCGCTGATCCCGGATTTTAACAGATACGCGCGGCTACGCACGTATCTATTAAAATCCCGCGTACTCTTGTTTGCACCTGGTACGCGAACAAAAGTACGCATGTGCGCAAATTTGTAAAATCTACCCCTTAATATTTAGCAACTTATAGCGAGCTGAATTTTCAAAACCATTATGTACATAAAACTGTTTTATGCAAGTAGATGGCTTAAACGGCTCTTAGAAAATAGCCTAGGGCTCAATGCACATAAACATATGTGTGTAATCTGATTTTGTGCATAATTGTATGTATACTTGGGAGAAACATTTTGGGGATGGGGGAGCATGAGGGGCAACGTAGGAATCGCTTGTGCATACCTTTTGATTTTGAAAAGTATGAGCATAAGTTAATCAGCACAAGTTATGCCCCCTGAAGGCAGGTTCAAATTTGTGTATACCAGGTGAATTTTCAAAGCAAATTTATATGCATAATTAGACTGTAATAGAGTGACCCTATTTTTCCCCTTTTGTGTGTGCTGGACCAGACTAGATGCCTTTTGGAGGCAAAAGGGTGTGTGGCTCAGGAAGCACACTGAAGCAGGCAGTGTTGCTGGGGTTTCAGAGCACTGACAGAGAGAAGCTGACAGACTCATAGCAGAGCACAGAACGAAAAAAACAAAATTGAAAACTGCCTTTAAATAGAGAATGGTCAGTGGGGCTTGCAAGCAGCGTAGATTTTTCATTGCAGACTAAGGGGAAAAAACTCACCTGGACATTGCTTCAGGTACAAACTTACAGGCTGATACAGTACAGTGCGCTCCGGTGGCTAGCTTTACCCCTAATTCAGTAAGGGGTAATAGCGTGTCGAAAACACGCATCCAACCTCCCCGAGACTAATAACGCCCGCAACATGCAAATGCCAAGCTGCAAGTCACCAGAGAGCCAAGCCGCACATTTCACTTTAAGAAATTAGCGCCTACCCAAAGGTAGGCGTTAATTTCTTCCAGCGCCGGGGAAGGGCACAGTAAAAACTGTAAAAAGCAGTAAAAACTGCTTTTCTGTGCACCCTCCGACTTAATATCATGGCGATATTAAGTCGGAGGTCCCAAAAGTTAAAAAAGTTAAAAATAAAAAAAAAATTTAAAATGGGCCCATAGCTCGCGGGTTGAAAACCAGACACTCAATTTTGCCGGCGTCTGGTTTCTGAACCAGTGGCTGTCAGCGGGTTTGAGAAACGACACCAGCAAAATTGAGTGTTGGCTGTCAAACTCGCTGACAGCCGCTGCTCCTGTCCAAAAAGAGGCGCTAGGGACGCACTAGTGTCCCTAGTGCCTCTTTTTACCGCGGGCCCTAATTTAAATAAATTAACTTACTGAATCGTGCATACAGGAGAGCAGGTGCTCGCCCGCTCTCCCGCGATTTTTACTGTATCGGCCCGTTAGATTGTAAGCCCTCTGGGGATAGGGAAATACCTACAGTACCTGAATGTAATTCACTTTGAAGCGCTGAAAAAAGTGTGAAAAGCAGAATAAAAATCTAAAATAAATCTAAATAAATCTAAATCTAGAATAATTATGCTCAATATAGTCAATGCCTGTGAGGTAGGGGGTTTTTTTTTTTTGTTTTTCCTTTTTTTCCATTTTAAAGAAAAAAAAAGAAAAAGAGCAGTTGTCCACTCTGGCTGAAACAAGGCATGACCCAGTCTGAAAGTAGTAAGTGCAGAAGCCAGAGAGCTTAAAGGCCTGGGTGGTACCACTGAAAACCTGGTCTGGACCCAGTAGGTGTACTGCAGTGCAGCTGCAGCAGAGTGGGAGCATGTCAGGTGGTAACTGGCAAGTGCTGGCTGAAAGCCTCCTAGAAGGGCAGAAGCAGCCTCAGGCAAGTGAACTGAAGTTCCAGCGTCTCTGGACAAACCCCTGGGGAAAGCTGGAAGCAGAAAGTGTGCCACAGCTAACCAAGTCAGCTGTCTGTCCTATCCTGGAAAAGAACATTGGCGTGCCAGACTAGTAGGGCCAATGAAGCCACTCCCAAGTGCCGAAGATGCCCAAAGGGAGGAAGGCAGAATTAAATAGTGGCAGCAGGCTGCTGAACTACTGGAGATTGCAACAGAGGTGACCCACTGGGAGGCGGAGCTAAGGCAAGTCACCAGAGAGAACACTATGGTAGCAAGTGAATTGAGAAAAACTATCAAGCATGCCCGAAGTGAATCCAGATGTGGTTGTAAAGCTCCTGGAAGCTAAAGAGGCATAGTAGCCATTGGAATTATATGGCTGGCACCTGACCCTTCAAAGAGACTCCACGTCAGAGGCAGCAGAAAGCAGCAATGGGACTGGAACGCATGCTGGTCCTGCAATGACTGTATTACCTGAGAGAGGTCTCCTAGAGAGCTGGGTTTCAGCAGGAAGAAGTCTGAGAGGGGTGCTGCAGGTAGTCCTGAGGAAGGCCTTGTAGGGTGCCCAAATACTGAAAAGAGCCCGGGAGAGGGCAATACAGACTGGATGGACAGCAAAAGAGAGTATAGAGGAGCCAATGCATGGCAGCGATAAGGAGTCAGTGAGAGCTGCGATTGAGTTGCCAGAAGGCACTGGTCAAAATAGTTTTGAGGAAGCGTTAATCACCACAGAGATGATTAAAGAGTACTGACTGCAAGTCCCACAGCCAGTCCAAAGGAAATGGACTCAGATAAAGGACTGTGGGTGTAGACTGGGTGAGGGCTGCTGTGGATGATACTAGCAGTGTTGTCTGGGGTGACTCAAATGTGTGGGGGTAAGTCTGACCCTAGAGCCCCGACCCCAAACTTAGCTAGTGGGAGGCCAGATGAAGGGGAATGGAGTGTGTGATACTTCCCTGGATGGGATCCAGGGGATGTAGGGTCACTCGGATCAAGAGGTCCAAAATGAAGAGGGGTGGTATGTAACAGAGTGACCCTGTTTTCCACCTTTTTGTGTGTGCTGGATCAGGCTAGATGCCTGCCCCACATTACATCTCAAAGAGGGCGAGAGCTCTGTTGGTGGGACCTGTGGGGCAGGGGAGAGTCTGGAGAGTTGGACCAGCTGAGGTGCTTAAGAGAGTAAACCCAGCTGTGTTCAGGAGACCCTGTTTCTCCAGGAGAAAGGGGCTCCTGACCCTCTCTGAATGGCTGTATGAAGAAACATAGAAACATAGAAATGACAGCAGAAAAAGACCAAATGGTCCATCCAGTCTGCCCAGTAAACTTAGGGTAGTATCTGCTGTGCCGTGTAGGTAACCCCATGCTTATCAGTTTCCCAGACCATAAAAGTCAGGGCCCTCTTTGGTTGCTGTTTGAATCCAATTCCCCGTTACCCCTGTGCTTATCAGTTTCTCACACTGTAAAAGACAAGGCCCCAGTTGTTTGCTGTTGAATCCAATTACATAAGAACATAAGATATGTCATACTGGGTCAGACCAAGGGTCATCTAGCCCAGTATCCTGTTTCCACCAGTGGCTAATCCAAGCCACAAGTACCTGGCAAGTGCCCGAATATTAGATAGATCACATGCTACTATTGCTTATTCATTACTGTCATAGCAGTTTATGGATTTATCCTGTAGGAACTTATCCAAACCTTTTTTAAACCCAGTTATACTAACTGCTGTAACCACATCTTCTGGCAATGAATTCCAGAGCTTAACTATGTGCTGAAAAAAAATAATTTTCTTCAATTTGTTTTAAATGAGCTACTTGCTAACTTCATGGAGTGCCCCCTGGTGCTTCTATTATCTGAGAGAGTAAATAACCGATTTACACTAACTTGTTCGTCCTTTCATGATTTTGTAGACTTCTATCATATCCCCCCTCAGTCGTCTCTTCTCCAAACTGAACAGCCCTAATTTCTTTAGCATTTCTTCATAGGGCAGCCATTCCATGCCCCTTATCATTTGGTCACCTTTCTCTGCACTTTCTCCAGTGCAGTTATATCCTTGTTAAGATGCGGTGACCAGAACTGCACACAGTATTAGTATTCAAGGTGCGGTCTCACCAAGGAGTGATACAGAGGCATTATGACATCCTCTGTTTTATTTTCCATTCCCTTCTTAATAATTCCTAACATTCTGTTTGCTTTTCTGATTGCCACATCACACTGGGCCAATGATTTCAATATATTATCCACTATGATGCTTAGTCCTCGTTTCTGGATGATAACGCCTCAGATAGAACCTAACATTGTATAACTACAGCAAGGGTTATTTTTCCCTGTATGCATCACTTTGCACTTGTCCACAATAAATATCATCTGCCATTTGGAAACCCAGTCTTCCAGTCTCGCAAGGTTCTCCTGCCATTTATCACAATCCGCTTGAGATTAAACTTCTCTGCATAATTTTGTGTCATCCGCACTCCACTGTTTACATCTTTCCTCTGTAAAAAATGACCATTAAATCCTGTTCTCTGTTTTCTGTCTTTTAACCAACTTACAATCCACAAAAGGACATCATCTCCTATCTCATGACTTTTTAGTTTTCTTAGAAGCCTCTCATGTGGAACTTTGTCAAACGCCTTTTGAAAATCCAAATACACCACATCTACCAGTTCACCTTTGTCCACATGTTTATTTGGCCCTTTAAAAAAAAGTAGATTTGTGAGGCAAGACGTCCCTTGGGTAAATCCATGCTGACTGTGTCCTATCAAACCATGTCTATTTAAATGTTTTGTGATTTTATTCTTTATAACAGTTTCCACAAATTTTCCCGGCACTGAAGTCAGGCTTACTGGTCTATAGTTTTTCTGATCACCCCTGGATCCCTTTTTAAATATCAGGGTTACATTGGCCATCTTCCAATCTTCAGGTACATCAGATGATTTTAATGATAGGTTTCAAATCTTACTGATAGGTCTGAAATTTCATTTTTTAGTTCTTTCAATCCCTGGGGTGTATATCATCTGGTCCAGGTGATTTACTATTCTGCAGTTTGTCAATCAAGCCTACCATATCTTCCAGGTTCACTGTGATTTGGTTCAGTTGATCTGAATCATCACCCATGAAAACTGTCTCCGGAACGGGTATCTCTCCAATATCCTCTTCAGTAAACAGTGAAGCAAAGAAATTGTTTAATCTTTCCGTGATGGCCTTAACTTCTCTAAGTGCCCCTTTAACCCCCTTGATCATCCAACGGTCCAACTGATTCCCTTGCAGGCTTTCTGCTTCAGATATATTTTAAAAAGGTTTATTGTGAGTTTTTGCCTCTATGTTCAGCTTCTCTTCAAATGTTCTCTTAACCTGTCTTATCAATGTCTTACATTTAACTTGCCAATGCTTATGCTTTATCCTATTTTCTTCTGATGGATCCTTCTTCCAATTTTTGAATGAAGATCTTTTGGCTAAAATTCTTTAGCCTTTAGGGATCCACAGTATTTATCCCATGCCCTTTTGAATTCTTTCACTGTTTTCGTTTTTACCACCTCTATCAGAAGGGCATTCCAGGCATCCATTACCCTCTCCATGAAGAAATATTTTCTGATGTTGTTTCTGAGGCATCCTCCTTGGAGTTTCATTTCATGACCCCTAGTTCTATTGATTTATTTCCAATGGAAGAGGTTTGACATTTGCACATCATTAAAACCTTTTAGATATCTGAAGGTATGGAATGGTACACTGGCCATGAGGTAAGACAGTCTACCATGTTATTGTTTGCTGTGTGATAAATAAAAGTTTAAGTTTGCATTTTAAAAGGCTGGAATCAGTGTGGCTTTGTGCCTCCACTGCTTGGTCTCCCACATATGGTATCAGATCAGAGATATTTTTCTAAAGCGTGGCCCACAAAAACACGCCAAGTCTCCAGTGGAGGACTGAGAACAAAGGTTTGTATGTGTGGCAAAAGGGTGTGGATAGGGGAGTACACTGAAGAAGGCAGTGTTTTGAGGGTTTCAGAGCACTGTAAGAGAGAAGATGGTTAACTCATAGCAGAGCACAGAAAAAAAGAAACTGAAAACTGCCTTTAAATAGAGAATGGTTCATGGGGCCTGCAAGCAGCATAGGTTTTTCATTGCAGACTAAGGGGAGAAGCCCTGTCTGGAGTTGGAACAGTTATACACAGTTAAGTCAGTGCCAGTGAGGTAGGGTTTTTTGTTTTTTTTTACTTCTTTTCCTTTTTAAAGAAAATAAAGGGGAAAAAAAGCAGTTGTCCACTCTGTCTGAAACAGGGCATGACACAGTTTGAAAGGGAAACTGCTAGCAAGTAGAGAAGCCAGAGAGCTTAAAGGCCTGGGTGGTACCACTGAAAACCTGGTCTGGACCCAGTAGGTGTACTGCAGTGCAGCTGCAGCAGAGTGGGAACATGTCAGGTGGTAATTGGCAAGCGCTGGCTGAAAGCCTCCTAGAAGGGCAGAAGCAGCCTCAGGCAAGTGAACTGAAGTTCCAGCGTCTCTGGACAAACCCCTGGGGAAAGATGGAAGCAGAGAGAGTGCCACAGTTAACCAAGACAGCTGTCTGTCCTATCCTGGAGAGGGACACTGCTGTGAATGGAGCAGAAAGGTAGACCAGGCTAGTAGGGCCAGCGAAGCCACAGGGAGGAAGGCAGAATTAAATGATGGCAGCAGGCTGCTGAATTACAGGAGATTGCAACAGAGGTGACCCAAATGGAAGGTGGAGCTAAGGCAAGTCACCAGAGAGAAAACTATGGTAGTAAGTGAATTCAGAAAAACAGCATGCCCGAAATGAAGCCAGATGTGCTTGTAAAGCTCCTAGAAGCTGATGAGGCACAGCAGCCATTGGAATTATATGACTGGTGCTTGATCCTTCAAAGAAATCTACTCCTGAGGGAGTGGAAAGTAGCAATGGGGCTAGAACCCATGCGGGTCCTGCAATGGTGATATAACCTGAGAGAGGTCTTCCAGAGAGCTGAATTGCAGCAGGAAGAAGCCTGAGAGGGGTGCTGCAGGGAAGCCTGAGGTTGCCGCTACAGGAGATCCTGAGAAGAGCCCAGGAGAGGGCAACTCAGACTGCGCAAAAGGGGGAAGTACTGGATGGCCAGCGAGAAGGAGTACAGATGAGCAATGTGTGGCAGCGATGAGTAGTCAGAGAGAACCACGATGGAGTTGCCAGAGGGCGCTGGTCAAGTGGCCATAACAGTGCAGAGGAGACACTAGCCATCACAGAGGTGACTGAAGAGTACTCACTGCAAGTCCCACAGCCAGTGCAAGGAGTCCTGCTAGGGTGGAAATGGACTCAGATAAAGGACTGTGGGTGTAGACTGGGTGAGGGCTGCAGTGGGTGGTACCAACAGTGTTGCCTGGCGTGACCTTAATGTGAGGGGGTGAGTCTGACCCTAGAGCTCCGACCCCAAACTTAGCTAGTTGGAGGCCAGATGAAGGGGAGTGGATTGTGTGATTCTTCCCTGGATGGGATCCAGGGGGTGTACGGACACTTGGATCAACAGGTCCAAGCTGAAGTGGGGGGGCATGTAACAGAGTGACCCTGTTTTCCACCTTTTTGTGTGTGCTAGACCAGGCTAGATGCCTGCTCCACATTAAATATCACAGAGGGAGAGAGCTCTGTAGGTGGGACCCTGTGGGGCAGGGGAGAGTCTGGAGGACGGGACCAGCTGAGGTGCTTAAGAGGGTGAGGCCCTCTTTATCCAGGCGCAAGGGATTCCTGACCCTTTCTGAAAGTCTGTCTGAAGGTATGAAATGTACACTGTCCAGGAGGTAAGACAATCTACCATTTTATTGTTTGCTGTGAGCAAAATAGAAATTTAAGTTTGCATTGTAAAAGGCTGGAGTCAGTGTGGCTTTGGGCCTCCAGCCAGGGAAAAACCATTCGGTTTCTCACATGGACTTTGAAAATACCTGGTAAAGTCTATGCATGAAAAGGTATGCACAGATTTTACCAACTGTGGACAGTAATAAAATTACCTACATTATACATATTATGCAAAAAAGAAATCCTAATAAGCATTTTACTGCAAAATCTGGCATCTTGCTTCCTTTAAATTGAAGTAAATGACTTTGCTGTTGAGAATGTGTGTGACCTCAGCCAGAATGATCCACTGAAAAACATCATTGAACAGACGCTCCAGACACAGATACAGGAAATGTTTATGTTTAATTCCTTCAGACCTTATTGTTCATCAGTATTACTTTGATTCATTAAGGCAGGCATAGAACTACTATAAAATATGATAGCACATCTGTGCTATTTTATTATATCTTGGTTGGAGGATAAAATGTGGTTAAACCGTTTTCCGAATTAGGTAACTAGCTTGTAACAAGACGGCAACAGAAGTGTTTGTGGTAAAGTAACTGTACACTATGGAATGCTGCCAAGTTCAGTGACATTAAATGTATAAACAGAAGTATTGCAGAATTATGTGGTTTTAAGCTATCAGTAGTAGAACATTTCTATTTGTAATCAGTTGTTTTTGGATTTCAACCCATCTAAAAATGTTAGAAAACTTCAGATGAGTTAGTGAAAATTGAAATAATTAGTACCAAAATCATAAGGACATATTCTGCCAAATTCCCAAGGCCTGCAAATGAATATCTATCTACAAGTAGTTCATAACTTGATGTTATCATATTCAGAAAAGAAGGATACTTGTTTGGGCTAGATTGAAGGATATTGAGCTCTGTCATGTGGAAAATTTCTCCTGATAAATACTGGGAACTCTGGTACTGTTCTCTTTACCTCCGATTACAAAGAAAAGTTATTGTGCAGAAACTCTGGGAGCTTTCAGCCAGCAGCAAGAATCCACTCAAATTCAAATCTATCCCTGCCTTGTTAGGATTGTGGACCCTTGGGCTGGAGCGAGTGGTGGTGACCACTGAGGGATTGCCCCAATGGGTCTCGTCTCCAGAAGGTGGAGCTGGTGAGGACAACCCAACAGGGCCTTCACTTATACCAGCCTTCGCTCCTCGCAGGTTGAGCCCTTGGGTGCCGGTGCCGGCAGGGCTTAGGTGCGGGTGCCTCAAGGAAGAAGGTGACGCTGATGAAGAAGGCAGGGTCAGAGGTCCAGGTCTCGGCTGGCAGCGAAGGAGCAGAATGGAGTCCAGGCAGAAGATCTGGGGCAGGCAGCAGACAGGCAAGAGCGAAGTACCAGGCCAAGGGTCGAGATGGGCAGCAGACAGGCAGAAATGAGAAGACAAGCCGAGGTCAAACCAGGAGATCAAGCTGAGGACAGGGTCACTGAGGATCAAGGAGAAGACCGGAGACTGGAATGAAGGCACGGGCAGGAAAGAAGGAACTGGAATGCTGGGACAGGAATCAGGGACACAAGGATCAGAACCAGGAACAGGATCAAGCAGGAACAGGAACGAAGACGTCTGGAACAGCAACTAGCACTCTGAGGAGACGACCTATTGCAAAGGCAAAGGACCGCAGGCTGCTGTGGGGTTTAAATACCCCTCCCTAGTGATGTCATCTTCCGGGGCCGGGCCGAGTTTTCCCTCCGCGGCCCCTTTAAAGGGTGGGGCCCCCCATGCGTGCATGCCTAGGGAGAGCCCCCGCCGGATGGAGGAGGACGGCATTTGCGGCTATGTTGTGGGCCATGGTCGGCCTGCCGCGGAGCGAGTCACACCGCGCCGGGCTGCAGCGGAGGCGAGCGAAGGAACAGCTGGGGGGGGGGGACCGGCCGGGGCCTGCTGCGGCCGAGAGCCACAACATGCCTTTAGTATCCTAAAGTGTCAGCAGTTCTATACACTTGCTATATGAGCAATACATATTTAAGATTATCCTCATAATATTGTAAAATGACCCTTAAAATTTAAATTAAAAGACATGATACCATTAGTGAGTATATAAATATTCTATTTCTGCACGTTTAGAATCGATTGGGTTAAAATGGTATAGGTTTACTTGCATGTAGCTAGTCAAAAATTTGAGTAGACACTGTGAAGTCAATATTAAGCTGCCTAGTAAGTGGGAAAGTTACCTGAGTGATAACTTAACTTTGATATTCAGCGAAACGTACCCTGATAAGTGCTCCGCTGAATATAAAGCGTGTTTCTTTATGACAGGTAGTTTTCTTACCAGACTTACCCAGCTTGCTGGCTAGCCCTGAATATCAGTGCTCACCACTTACAATTCAACCATGCCCTGGAACACTTTCATCTCTGCCTCTTTTTATCTGTCTGAATTTTGTACGGGGAATAAATAACTTGCACAAAATTTAGCCATCAATGGAGGGAAATTTCCAAATCTTCGTTTTTGTCCAGTTAACTCCAGCAGTTACCCAGACAAAGCCTTTGAATATAGACCTCACAGGGCTCTGGGTAACTTTCCTGCACTCTTTAGGTTTCCTTGACAATAAATTAAATTTGTATTTTATATGCATATACATGATTTGTAAGGATCCATCTCAATAAAACAATTTCTTGCTGCACAACAGAGGGAGCATATAAAAAAATGTTCAGTAAATATTCTAGAATTGATTGCTACAATGAAATTAATTGATGGTCACAACACTGTATTGGAATGTAACTAGTTAAGAGTGCATATTAATTGTTCAAGTCCATTTTTTATGCTTTTTTAATTATACTTTTATTGGGAAAAATAAATCAGAACTTAAATGGTTTCCTTTCCACTAGTTTTCTTTTTTGCTCTGTACTTTTATTCTATTTTTAGAATGGTAACTCATACATAGTGCTTACTGATCTCTTTAGAGCATGCAGCCCAGTCTTCATTCAACATTTCCTCAAATGATTCTGAGGTGCATTCCATTTGAATTTCAAATGCATTTACATAAATGGAATTGAAATTGAAAGAGAATGCATTTCAAACTAATTTGAGGGAAAATTATACTGGCATACCTTAATATTTCATCTTGGTCTTATATGCTATCTGATAAATAATCTATTGTATTATTTAGCAGCTACATGAATTAGAATTTTTTTTTTAACCAAAAATCACATCTGATGCTGTTGGCTTTGAGGGCTGGAAAGGAGATGCAAGAATATATTCTCCCAAGGGTTAACTAGTCACCTATGAATATTGAAATATTGTTTGGATTAGATGAAAGAAAAACCTTAGGATTTGCAGTGATAAATATTTTAATTATATCACCAACCACTAGGAGCTTTTTCAACCAAAATCAGGACTTAGAAAAATGTATAGGCAAGTTACTTGTTGACTTCCATCATTTTTTAAATGGCTTTAAATATACTAATGTCTCAGTGTATCCACCTATCAATACTGGCCTCTCATTTGCTATATACTTCTCCATTCCTATGGCTGAATTCAGATTAATATGCCTCTTGCATAATGCTCCCAGATGGAACTAATTTAATGCCCTCCTCACTAGTGGACCTTCTTGGACTACCACAGTACCACACCATTATCTGAGAAACCAAAGCTCTGTTGGCATCATCCATGCAGTCATATATTTGTCTCTGCCTGCTTCCATGATTTTACCCTTGACTGGATGGTCAGACAACATTTGCTCAGGGTACTTGGTGGTATCATTAATGCCATTTCACAAAACATTAAAAAAAAAGTCTTTCTAAAAGATTATTTGCAAAAATGTTAGATATTAAACTGTAGGGATGTGAATCATTTTTTGACGACCCTTTAAAACAAAACCCCCCAAAATGTTTTAAATTACCTGGTGGTCCAGTGGGGGGGGGGGGGCCCGGCGCGATCTCCCGCTCTCGGGCCATCGGCACCATTTTGGCTGCCACTAATATAAATGGCGCCGATGGCCCGATAAAAAAAAACAACACCCGACTCTTTAAAATGACCCCCTTGACCCCCCCCCCAACCTTTTAAAATTACCTGGTGGTCCAGCGGGAGCGCGGGGAGCGATCAACGGCTCTCAGGCCATCGGCTGCTTTAATAAAAATGGCGCCGATGGCCCTTTGCCCTTACCCTGTGACAGGGCAAAGGTAGCGCCGGCACCATTTTGAATATTGGCAATACGGCCTGAGTGCAGGAGATCGCTCCCGGACCCCCGCTGGACCCCCAGGGACTTTTGGCCAGTTTGGGGGGGGCCTCCTGACCCCCACAAGACTTGCCAAAAGTCCAGCGGGGGTCCGGGAGCGACCTCCTGCACTCGGGCCGTATTGCCAGTATTCAAAATGGCGCCGGCGCTACCTTTGCCCTCACTATGTCATAGGGTCTCAGTCTTATTCTCTTCTCTTTAAACAGGAGGAGCTGCTTCCTTTTCCCCCTATTCATACAGTGACTAGATACAGTTCTGAACCTCTTCATAAGAGCTGTAGCAATCAGCTAAGTAGCCGTTCCCTTACAGACATGAAGATTACTTTCTCCATCTTCCTTTTAACCAGATATCGCATGTATCATCTTCTCTAAGTGCAAGGGAGGTAGGGGGTAATCAATCAGTCATACCAAATGGATAGGATGCCAGAAAATATTTCCTACTCTAGCATTTTCATTATTTCTCCCACTATTTTTCACTATCAACTAACAATTCTAACATCAGGTTCACCCGTTCCACTTAATCCTCTTATTGATTGGAGGGCATTACAGTTGGCATTTTCTAGTAATGAGACTCAGATTTACATCCTAGTGACAACTAATTACAAGCAAAATGGAAACTTTTAAATAGTAAAATCTTATGACAGAAATATTGTCCTCAGAGAATAAACCCCATGCTGAGCAGAAAATATAGAATACGTATGACTGGAAAATATTCCATCTTTGTGACATGAAGCATCTAAAAGGTTAAACAAAAATCCTGACAAAATATATTTGAAATGTTCCATATTTAAAGAGAAAAATAATAAAGTAATGAAGAGCTTCATGGAAAAGTGGCAATAGGTGAAGCCAGCTAGAAATTGAGATGTTTGACAGTTATTTAGATGCATTGAGATGTGCATATTAAGCCTTAGGAGTGAAATATGATAAAGAGATCAAAGAAGATATAAAAGCTATGTCAATGCCATTCCTGAAATATAGAAAAGAAAGCAAGTTCTAGGAAGATGAGAAGATGAATGGTGATAGGGAATCAATTTATGTCTGAGAACAGTAAAATAAACAGTAGGTGGACCATGAAGAGGTCTATGCGAAATGAAAAAAAATCTAGAAAAATGAATGCTGTCTACTTCATGTTGAGATATTTCTTTCCTCTTTGTGTTTCCTTTTATGAGAAGTTATTTCTATAAATCTCGAGCACTGCTTTTAAGTCTTGGCTCTCTTACATTTCAAGTTCTCTTTGCTTGTTTATGTGCCATGAAAGCTGAGAAATGGTAGTGCACGCTGCACAGTGCACACTTTTATACAATTTGATCTCCACATGGTGGTTTGGAAAGCATAGAAATATAATTCCTTACTTTCTGGTTTGGTCCTGCAGAAATGTTCTTGATTTTCCAGTGTGAACAATTAGGGCTGAATTCTCAGACGAGTACATTTTCAAACGAGGTACGCGAGTACAAGTAGCATATGCATGTGTAAGTAGCTTGTATTGGCAGACGTGCTATTTTACAAACATTTGATTTCACATGCACATTTACTTGTGCAAAGAAGGGTGGTTTAGGGGTGTTCTGGGGCAGGGCCAAGAGGTATACACGTAGATGGTAACTTTCAAACCAGTGCATGAGCGCGCATGTTCAGCCCCCACCCAGGTAAGTGGCTGTTATATAAAATAGCCTGTCCGTGAATACATGTGTGCCAAATTTAAAGTGGGCACACACAAGTGCATGCAAATACCACTTCTACTGTGTAAATCATGGGATTTTAAAAGGGGTGCATGCCAACACCATTTCCAGATTTATCAGTTCATCCCCAGTTCACCCAGTTAAGAGATAGGTCCTTCAACACCCCCCCCCCCCCCCCGTTTGATAGCCTTCACTCTCCTTTATTTTATAACTTACATGGCATCCATAGCCCAAATATAGTTACGTGCGGCAGGGGGCATCGATGTGCGCCAGAGCACAAATATTTACGTGCACATCTCAGCTTCATGCCCCGAATGCCCACGACCCGCCGAGACCAGCCTGCACACCATCCCTTTTTGAAGACTTACAAAATGTGCTCGCTGCGGCATTTTATGCATATCCGGTTGACTTTTAAAATCTGCTTTGTTGTGTCCGTCGGTGCCCGACGCCCTCTCTCCGCCCTCATTACCTCTCTGGCGCCTCCCTCTCTGACCGCGGGAAGATTGGCTGCCACGGTGTTCTTCTGCCACAAGTCTTCGGGCGTTCACCGGACTGGCTCGAGGCTGCTATCTGCCATGTTCCTGGAGGCCTAGGGGTGTGCATGCGGCGTGGCCCCGACTGAAGTACCGGCAATGGCGCGAACCTCGGGGGCGTCCCCCGAAGATGACGTCACCCACGACGGATATTTAAAGTCTCAGTATTTGCTAACACATCGAGTTAGCAAGGGTTTCGCTACCTAAGCTACTCTGCCTCCTCGGACTTACCAGAGGTACCTGCTCCTCGGGGGCCTCACTCTCTCCTTTGTTTTTCAGATGATAGTCTGGAACCAGTACTCGCTCCTTGTTCCCAGACTTGCTTCATATACTCTTCTGCCTGGAAGTCATCACTACCAACTATATCAGCTACATCAGTGAGTTACCATCATTCTCTCTGAGCCTTCCCTGGAACCAGGTACTCGCCCTTCAAGGGCCTATATATTCCAGCGCCTGGGCTTTATTGGGACATTATGTGAGAGTTGCCATCTGCATGCCCTGCCTACTCACTATATCTCAGTTTCTCTACAGCTTAGCCTCCAGGGATCACTGTTCCAGTGTCTGGGGGACTGCAGCCCAGCCCACTACTGCCATCTCTGGTAGTTCAATATATTGTTTAATAAGAGAACTAGTGTGTGTCTGTCTCCAAACTCTGAGCCTGACCGCTGGTCCCTCTCGGGATCTTCCCCCGGGGGCGTGGTCATCTGCCACCGTCCCAAGGATCCACCCACAACTATAACAGAGACTACTAACTCCCTAGCAGATTCTCAGCAGATTGCTAACTCCCTAGCAGATTCTGAACAGATTGCTAACTCCATGGATTCGGCACAACTCAGTGCTTTGCAGGCCATACCGGGCCTGGCCCAACGCATTATGGAGCAGCAAGACTCTTTGGAGAAACTTACTTCAGCGTTTTATCAACTACAGACACAGAAGGCTCAAGGCACAACTTCCAACCAAGAAGGTCAGTCACCGGCGGTAACTTTGAAGACTGCTGTACCACTGGCGGCTCCAATCTGCTTTTCTGGAGAAATCCAGAAGACCCGGGGCTTTTTGAATCAGTGCTGCATGCACTTTGCCTTACAGCCGTCTCTATTTCCTACAGCTCTCTCCAAGACTACCTACATCCTTTCATACTTGGATGGTATGGGTGACTCGCCAGAATGAAGGCTACTGCCTGGAGACAATACCCTTATTCAATAAACGTACACATGCTTACTGTGACTCCAACATCGTTCTAGCTTCAACAGCAAGAGGAAATGTGGAATAAAGGATCTGCACTCATAAAGGGGGCAGTAGCTGGCTTGTTACGGCGGTTACTACCCCAAACCAAATAAGCCTGTTAGTTCAATTTCTATGCATATACAGCATAGTTCTCTGCTTCAACGGCAGGGGAGAAGAAAAAACTGATACTACACACATCCAGCAGAGCTCTCTGCTTCAACGGCAGGGGAGAAGAAAAAAGGGTTCGCACTCACAAAGCGGGGAGTAGCTGGCTTGTTACGGCGGTTACTACCCCAAACCAAATGTGCCTGATACTTCACTTTCGAAGCATATCCAGCATGGCTCTCTGCTTCAACAGCATGGGAGAAGAATAAACTGATACTTCAAGCATATCCAGCATAGCTCCCTGCTTCAACGGCAGGGGAGAAAAAAAACAACCAATAAGGGCTGTATAACATAGTCTGAGTAAAACAAATAAGCATGGGTGTAGCTTGCTTATTGCGGCGGTTACTACCCCTACTACCCCTAACTTATCAAGCTAGATATTTCACTTGGATGCAGCTCCATCACTGCTTTCTAAATTAATGGTGGGGGTGGAAGGGAAATAGAACCAAGAGCTAAGAGAAACAGATAAGTATGAGAGAAAAAAGTGTGTGAAGCTTGCTGGGCAGACTGGATGGGCCGTTTGGTCTTCTTCTGCCGTCATTTCTATGTTTCTATGTCTTGGGCATCTACCTTGTGGGAATGCAAGGACTCCATTTTGTAGGACATAGAAAGATTTATGGACTTATTTAAATCCGTTTTCGATGAACCTGCTTGAATGTCTGTTGCCGGTTCTGCTTTAGTGGATTTGAAGCAAGGCAGCAGTTCTTTGGCTGAATTTGCCATAGAGTTCAAAACTCTTGCGGCAGAACTTTGCTGGGACCCCAGATGTCTCAAGACTCTCTTCTGCAGAGGCCTGGATAACCGTTTGAAGGACGAGCTGGCCGCTCGCCAAACACCTGACTTGCTGGACGAATTAATAGCCTTAGCTTCTTGGATTGATCTACGATTCCAGGACAAGGTGAAGGAACTCCGGCCTAGGGTGGTACCCGGGTTGAAACTGACCAGTGCTGCCTCTACACCTCGGATGGTTCCAGTAACCCATGCTGCTGTTACAGATGAACCTATGCAACTGGGTCATGGTCGTTTGACCTCCAAAGAGAGAAGATTTCAGAAGAAGTGCAGCCTTTGCATGTTCTGTGGTCAGCCCGGCCACAATGTCTCCACATGCTCCATTCGTCCGGAAAACGGACAGGCCTAAGTCCTGCAGGAGGACTGTTCTTAGGCCATACCGCGACATCTCCTCCGCTCTCTCTCCCAACCTCTTTGACTTACAGACCGATCACGGTTCAGACTCCTGCCCTAGTGGACTCAGGGGCAGGAGGCAACTTCATTCTCAGACATCTAGTGGAAGACCTGAGGAGTCCTCTCAACAAGCTGAAAGATCCACTACAGTGTCATCTTTTGAAGTGGGCTTTGGGCATTCCCCAACTTCGCCACTTCCACTGAAGATCTCAGTGACGTCCCCAGCAGCTCATCCATCGCTGCTGATAACAACTCATACTCAGTGAATTTTCTTCCTAGACTCAAGATCCACCTGTCATCAATGCAGAAGACGACTTGGAATACAAAGTCGAAGAAGTCCTGGATGTTCATAAGAAAGGCAAGACTTATTTGGGATATGTATTTTAAAAACTATTCACAATAGTTCACCTACACAAGCTACGCCCTAGATAGAGCAGAAATGCAGATAAGTTCACTTTGAAAATTCAAGGTAAAATGTTCATACAAACTTTAACCCTACCTGTGCAGCTAGAAAATAACCCTCCCCAGTTCTAAAGAGCAATGATCTCGGAAAAGGGGTTGACCATCTTGATTTCCAATTGATCCAAACTTTTTATGATTAATTGCAGATAATACCATATTACTCAGAACTGAAGGAGATATATTCGTATGTCATGCAGAGAGAGAGCGAGAAACAACTTTAAAGGCATTAATTTTGGTATAACAACCAGCAAAGAAAAAGCTGAAGTTACAAAAATAGATTACTGTTGAGAAAACAAAATCCATAAAGCTGATGAATATTATAATAGTATATGAGAATCTTCTTTTGATGTTACCAGCCAAATTCCATGTTAATAATGAATTCCATTTCCATGTGTTGAACAGTTTTTTTAACCTGCTGAAATGGGGAGTTTGAATATTGCTCTCTCCCCCTCCCCCCCCCCCCCCGCCACACTTTCTGTGGGTACAGTTGTGTTACGGAAGGCCTTCCTGTTCGAGAAGGCCTTGCATTCTGTTACGAAAGGCCTTCCTGTTCGAGAAGGCCTTGCATTCTGTTACGGAGGGCCTTCCTGTTCAAGAAGGCCTTGCATTCTGTTACGGAAGGGGAGCGCTAGGAGAGCGATCCCATCTTGAGGGGATTGTGTGCCCTTGGGCCTCGGCACGACCCCAGAGAACTCCAAGGCAGCACCGAGGGTAGGTAAGGCGTGTCCCAGCATGGGTGGAGATGGACGGTCTGACCCTCTGCCGGACCTGCATGCTTCTGGAGCCAACACAATGGTGTTGGTTATTGAACAGTCCTCCGACCATTCCCAGCCCTTTCAGACCTGCCACAAGGTATCGACAAGAAGCAGCAGGCCGGACTGAGGATGAGGGCAGACGGAAGCTCTGAAACATAAGAGACTCTAGACGTAGACTCAGGAATGAGGTACTTGGGTGCACAGACGAAGATTCAGGAACGAGGTACTGCAGGCAAGGTATTCAGAAGCAGGATCAAGGACTGGGTTGAGACTGCAATGCAGCGTGCCCTACACAGCCACTACCCATGAGCTGGTCGCGGGCCATGCTTGAATGCGAAGCAGACTCTAGACGAGGTGTGGAATGACTGAAGCTGGAACATGGCGAAGATTCAGTAGAAGCCTGTACCAAGGCACACCCTACACAGCCCATCCTAAGCTGGTCGCGGACCACGCTGGAATGGCACAGGTTTATTCAGAGTCTTTGGAATGGACGGACACAGTGCAAGGAACTCCGAAGACCGGGACGGAAGCAAGCAAGGATTTTAAGACAACTCAGGACTGAAGCAGAAGTCTTCCGGAGGCTTGTACTTGCGCAGCTGAAGATGGCCTTGTACCATGAGCATCCTACACAGCCACTATCTATGGGCTGGTCACGGACCACAACATGGCACGCCAGAAAGGAGGCAATGAGGAACCTGGGGTACAGGACATCAGGAACAGGCGAGGAACATCAGGACTGGATCACAGACATCAGGAACAGGCGACAGACATCAAGATGAGACAAGGAGCTCCAACAAAGAACAAAGGCCTGCCGGAGCACTGGAAGGCGATACATCCAGGACCATGTAACTCCAAGGCAAGGCAGAACTGAAAGCAAAGTCCTTTTGTAGTGCAGGAAGCAGGCAACTCCCTGGGAGGAGTTTAGATGGGCCACACCCGGCTGGCCCTATAACTAGAGAGAAGAACTGCAGGCTGGCCCCTTAGGAAGAAGGGGCGAGGCCCAAACCAGAGAATCCAGGAGGAAGCAGAGCAGGCCTCAGGCAGGCCCAGATGGCAAAGGAAGGCCTCCCAGGCCATGGAGCAAAACTGGGATAGACTGTCCAGGTAAGGCCCCGGCTTCAGTGCAGCCTCCAGAGAAAAGGTAAGAGGCCTCCTGTGGCACAGGTACAGGAGGAATCGTAACAAGTTGCACCTGCTTCAAAACAGGTATAAATGTAGATGCCAAGGTTTGGGCCCTATGCTATGTGGAATTTCCTTTGAAAATTACCTGGGACTTCAAACTAGCTGCAGGTTCTGTTTATTACTCCTGTGTGATCTAGTGCAGTTTTGGTTTTCTGTCATTAAAATGCAATCTGTTGAATTTTTGTCCTGTAAAATGCTTTGGAAGTGGGGTTATTAAAACAGAAGTAGATGATATCAACCTCATGAGAATATGGAGTTTGGCGGGCAACACTGCAATCTTCTTGAGCAATGTGAGCTTATGAAACCGAATCAATTAATAATGATGCCATAGGGGACAACACAAACTGAACCAGAATAGAGCCAACAATGACTTGATTATTAAAACAACAAAATAGGGCAGAAACGAAGAGAGAATGTGAGGGAAGAAGCAGAGATCTAATTTAGATTCTGCCTAATATATATGAAACATATACACACAAACATTTTATGGGCCACATTTTTTTAACAGATTATTACAAATACCACTATCTTTAATATTAAACCCTGCACAAATCCTTCAATGTAAAAATGATACTGAAGGCCATGGGAGTTAGTAATATGGGTGCATAGTCTGTGGACACTTTTATTCCTGGTCTTTGGACCTAATTTTCAAAGGGAAAGTATGCACATACTTTCTCTTGAAACTTGCCACAGGCACAAAGTACTCACGTACTTTGCATTTGGTTTATGCATGGGTTAAAATTCTATGGAAAATTATGCAAAATACAATCTATGTCTGTTATTTTCCAATCCTATCCCAAACATGCTCCTGGGACTGCTTCTCCTAAATGTGGCAAAAAGTCTACAATTTGGGGCAGATTTTAAAACCTAAGCTAGCGGCCTACATTTGTGCGCGCTATCCAGTGCGCACAAATGTATGCCCAATTTTATAACATGTGCATGCAGGGAACTTTCCTTTGGCCCTCCCATCTTCCTCTCCCTTCCCCTACCTGTCCCACCCCAGCCCGAAAAAAAAATACCCCCATACCTTTATCCCAGAAGTTAACTTGCGCGCACTGGCCGAATGCTGGCGCGCAATCCCCAGGCCCAGAGGCCGAAGAGAGGCCTCTGGTCACGCCCCCTCCCCACCCATTTTTTTAAGCCCCGGGACTTACACGCATCCCGGGGCTTTACGCGTGCCGCCGGGCCTTTTGAAAATAGGCCCGCAAGTAACCCTCCCTACGCGCGTAAATCCACCTGGATTTACGCGCATAGGCTTTTAAAATCTGCCCCATAGTGAACAAAGCACGGACTTTTAGTAGCTTGGGTGGAGAGGGAGGGGAATTTTCAAAATCTTCATTCTACTTGGGGTAAATACATTATTACCTACAAAATTGCCTTTGAAACTTGCCCTCCATATTAGAATAAAGTAAAATATCTGTACATTGTGATACAGTTTGAGGGACCGGCAAGAAAGACAGTATCGTATGTGGGCTCATGAGGTCCCAATGGTCTTTTCTATAGGTGGTAAAAGTCTGCACTATCACAACATGAGAAATGTAAATGGGACTACTTTACAGGCTCCTTCTCTGGGAAGCATTGTGTTGTAGAGAAGAAGTAAAAAAAAAAAGAAAATGGTTAAACATTTTTCTTACTTGAGTCACTTAAAAATATTTAAAAGAAAGTAACAAGAAAGGAAAGAAAAAAAAGAGAAATCTGAATTCCATGATTTGTTCTCCATCTCCTTATTGTTCCATTAATGATAAAAATAAAACATAAAAGCATACACTATTTTCATAAAACACTATTTATATGTTCAAAGACAAATTTATAAAATAAAAACAAGATGACACAGGTTTAAGGTTTCATTATCTTTCATGTGTATTTATTGTCATGCAAATTATTTTGAATGCATTTTCTTCATTGTTAATGCTGTTTCTTTGTCTGATTATCCTAATCATAACCATATGTATGTTGCCCTTCTCATATGCTATAAGTTTTTTTATGAATTTATATGAGTCATGACCAATTACTTTGGAAACTGTTCCATAAGATTATAATTTCATTTACAAATCAGACTTGTGAAGGTGTTGTTGCTGTAAACTGTGATAAACAATCTTTTTTATTTGCTTTCTTCATGCTTTATAGCACATACTTCTGGTAGAATTCCAGTATTTTACAATTCTCTTCCTAATTCCAATGAAGACGTTTTGAAATAAAAATTCAAACATGAGCAGCCATGACCTCCGTCATAGTCTGCTCCGCCCAGTATGTTGATTCCTCAAGTCATTAAATAAGTCAGATGTGAATTTAAAGCTCACAGTTTTATTTACAAACTAATATGCTTTGTATCCAAGCCAAGCATCTGTCAAAATTATTAGGCTGCCTGCCAGAGTTATACTAGGCAATCTGAAATTCCCAAGTCTGTCATCATGCTATAATAATAGCTAGGCCTGAAAGTCTTGAACCCCTGCCATGTTTCCAAATTAGAATGGCACCTTCCATTGTGGTTGCACCTATTTCATACATTATAGCTTCCCAAAACATCCCAGGGCCCCCACCATGTTTCTAAGCTAGGCCCCTAGGATGGCCCCCGAGCCAATCTCATGCCTCATAGCTTCCCAAGGCACAAGGGGTACCATGGCAGGCCATCCCAGTGTAGATCTACCTTGACTGTAAACATGTGCAACCCAATGCTGTGACTTCTCAAGGCACACTAAGTGCCATGCCAGGCCACCTATTTGCTGGTTTGATGTGGCACTGACTCAACTGCAAACCTGTATGACCTGATGGTCAGCTTCTGTACAGTAGGTGACATGTGGGTTTGGGGGGGGGGGGCAATGCCCCTGGGTGCCAGGCTGTAGGGGGATGCTGATAGCCATCATAGGTGTCACTACAGAGTGGCTTGATGGCTGCTGGTGTACTCCATCCCACCAGCAGCTGAAGAAATAAGAGGCCATAAGAGAAGACCCCACAGGGAGCAGAACCTGGATCCCAGCAGCCCATTCATACCACTTGTATTCTGTGCCAGCCATGAGATATTAAAAACTCACGGGGCTAGCTCCTAGGTTGTCAACTTGTTAAAGGGTGACATCAGCCCAATCAATTTCCCCAATGTGGATAATTCTCTCCTGGGGACTGATGAGACTCTCACCCACCCCCCATTACCTCTTGAGGTGGCTCTAATATAAAAAAACAACAAAAAATGTTGTTTGCATGGCAAACACTAGGGATGTGCAGACAAAAAGTTTATGTTCATAAGTCCATAAGTCGAAAAGGGGGATCAATTTCGGTCAATATGGACATATGGAGAATTCCATAAGTTGAGTCTATGTCCATACGTGCACCGGTTCCCTAAATAAAAATTTAAACCCCGCACCCTCCTTAATCCCCCCCCAAGACTTACCAAAATTCCCTGGTGGTCCAGCGGGGAGTCAGGAAGCCATTCCTCTATTCCTTTGCGAGGAGCACGTGACGTCTGCGTCACGTCGGAGTGACACGGCCGTCACGTGGTCCACCGCGGTTCCACTCCCGGACCCCTCGTTCGACACAAACGGAACTTTTGGCCAGCTTGGGGGGGGCCTCCTGACCTCGCACGTACACAAGTCTATCTGGCACTGCTTGATAGACTGGCTTACTCAGAGACACTCCCTTGGCCAGGCTCTCATAACATATCTGCAAACTGCCTGACATGGTTCCCACAGTTCGCTGATAACATTCTTTAAAATCAACCAAAAACACTGAGCAGGTGCTGGGAGTGCTGACCAAGGTAGAATCTGAATATGGTTAGCTAAACCAATATAAAGATCATGCTATTTTCTATATTTCACAACAAGAGCTCATTATCCCTGAAAGGGATTCTGAGATTATGGATCTGACAGCTTCCATTTCTGAACCTTAAGAATCTATATATTACTCAGATTCAGATGTAGTTTCTTGGATTTAGCCCACTCTTGAATGGCAGAAATGCAGGCAGTTAGCTTTTCCATAGCTGTTGCAACATCTGGCTATGTAATGCACTTAGTCGGATGTTGTCTGTTTATTGGTGGCTGGAGGGGTGCACAATGCGTGTGCCAGCATGCATACATATTCCACTAGTCTTCAACAGCCCAGCTATGTGAAAGGTGTAGGCTAGCGTGGAGGGGTGTCGGGTAGGGTGTGCCTGAATGCACTTCTGGTCCAGCTATCCCTATTTGCTGATCTGCTGGTCTTTGGAGAAGGGATGCTTTGGCTTCCAACCTTGGGTGAGTGACTGTCCACCACTGTCTCTCCTGGCTCAGCAAGGGAGGAAGAGGAGAAAAAGAGCTGAACAGAGCCAGAGATGCAGTAGCAGGTAAGGACAGACCCAGCAATAATGGAACGTGTGAGGCAGATTACAGTTGGTGACATTGACTGTTACGTGAAGCCAGAGGAGCAGAAAAGCAGTGACAGGATGTGGCTCCTACACCAGGAAAATTCACAGAAACGCAATGGGGTACACTTTGTTGTGGGGGAGGGTTATTTTTGTGTCCTTGGGTATTTCAAAGTTTATTTTTTCCTTCTTATTTTGGTTTGGGTAATGGAAGAGGGGCAGAGTATGTTGGGGGCCTCAGGCTGAGGAGTGTCTTGGATCTGGGTGAGGAAGGGAGGCAGGAGTGTGCTGGGTCCAGGAGGGAGAGATGGGGGGGGGGGGGGGAAGGACTGTATAGGGTTGGGTGTGTACTGGGGTCAGGTTAGGGAGGGGCTTGGGAGAGTGCTGGGCCAAAGCTGTGCAAGGAAGAAGGGAGTGCAGTGATCGAGTTATGGAAGCAGGTCAGGGTGTACTGGGGTTGAGCTGGGGAGGATGGTCAGCATGCTAGAGCTCGTCTGTTAAGGGGGAAAGGGTTGAGTTGATGAGGGTGGTCAGAGAATGCTGGGTAGGGGGATCAGAGTGTACCGTGGATGGGCTGAGGAGAATGGAAGGAAGGAATGTTGGGTTCAGATAGGTGGAAGAGAGTACAGCATTTCGACTGGGGGAGAGGACAGTGACTAGGGGCCTTCAGGGAATTTCAACAGGGTTCAGCTAATAGACTTTTCAATCAAAAGACCAAATCAGCTGGCTAAAATTTGACTAGCCTGTTGAATTCTGCAAGTACAATAAAAACTAGAGCTCCTAGTGAAAGCAAAGGTATTTACATATCCAGGTATGTCTAGCAGGCTATGCAGAGGGAGGGACCATGTCAGCCAGATGTTTGGGAAATGACTGTACTAGCACTGACAGCTATTTAGATTTATTTTAAAAAATGTACATATAATTACAAAGCTTTGTGGTTCGACATAGGAAGGGAATTGGATATGAATTTGCATGTTTATCTACCCAAGATGATAAACAAATGAGAAAGAGAAAAACTGTCCTGAATAAGGAACAACATCTTACAGTGGTCATGCTTCTATGGCTGGCAACTGGACTATATCCTTGCTTTGTAGACAGGAATAAGTGGGCAGATTGGATGTGCCAATTGGTCTTTTTCTACCATCATCTGTTATGCTACTATGTAACTAGCCATTCAAAACATCAGATTTCATAGATTATAAGGATGTGCTTTCATTTGAAATGAAACAGGAAATTTCAATGAACTTTCCTGTTTCATTTCATTTTGGAAATTAAATATAAGAAAAACAAATGAAATTGAATTGGTTTTTGTTTATTTTTTAATTAAGCAGCCACCAGCCCTAGCCCTCCTTACAAAGAAAAGAAAAACAATATCAGCCTTCTGGGTCTTCCTTCCCCTTGACGTACTTTACTCTATTCATCAGGTCCGTAAGTCCAAATAGGGCAGGGGCGATCCCCAGTGGCTCCTGCCACACACATTTTGCTGTACACATGTACGCCATTACCTCCATAAAATTAAATGGTGTGGTCTTGGGCCATCGGGTGCCATTTTGAAATATTGGACCCGATGAGGCAGGAGCCACTGGGGATTGTTTCTGCCCCATTTTGACTTATGGACCCCATATCCAGGTAAGATGAGTCTGGGTGGGTGGGGAAAGATCCAGGTGTGAACTTCAATTTTTACATTTTGGAGCTTCATTTTTTTGGTTGTTGTTAGAGGTGAGACTCCTCCTCCTCCACTTTGTTATTTTTTTTGTTTGGTTTTGTTTTTATTTGTTTTATTTTTTTTTTCAAATAAATGAAATGAAATGAATTATATCGCAAACAAAATGAACAATGAAATACCCCCTTAATCAAAACAAAAACAGTATTCTCTGAAACAGAAGTTTTCATTTTGATTATAATTTCAGAGAATTGACTTATTTTAGTTGTAGCCTACACAAATTATTTTGGTAATAAGGCAAAATAAACAGTTTGAGAACCAGGAATGAATTCTGCTGTAACATATTTTCTTGTTTCTGATTTGAAATTGCTAGAGGGAAGAAGATGGGGCATGATGTAGATCTTTTGATTACCTGTCCTAGACCAGGAGAAGAGAGAAAAGTTTTACACAACATCATTAAGCAATGGAAGAAACAGGTAACAAACTACTACAGTAAAGGTATTTTATTTTTCTTAGCATTTTAATGTTTATTACATTAGCAGTGGATTATTTAAGAAAATAAAAACAAATGTTATAAGATGTGCCATTCTGGGTCAGTTCAAAGGTGTATCAAGCACAGCATCCTCTTCCTTACAGTGGCCAATCTGGGTGACTGGGAAGTAGCTGGCAGATTCCAAAGTGTAGATCCAATTCTTTGAGGGTCACTCCCAGGGATAAGCGATAGGTTTCCCCTGAGTCCAGAAGGCAATTGTTTATGGACTTATCCTCCAGGAACTTGTCCAAACCCCTTTGAAAGCCTTGACCACATTCTCTGGGAACTGATTACACGGCTTAATTGAGCACCGAGTAAAAAAAATACTATCTCCAGTTTGTTTTAAATCTGCTACCTGCCAGTGTCCCTGAGTTCTAGTACTAATTGAAAGGGTTTCTTGTTTACCTATTTTACCTCACTCATGATCTTATAAACTTCAATAACTCCTCTAAGCTGAAGAGCCCTGTTTAACATTTCTTTATAAAGACGGAGTTCCATCCCCTCTATCACTCTTGCAGTGTTGGGATCACCTTTATCTGTGCCTGACAGAGATTCAGGATGACATCCTCCTCTCCTTGACTTACCAGTGGCTGCTCTGGCATAACAATCTCTCCTTTGACAGCGAAGTCACAGCTCTCTCTCTCTGGTGACAACAGCTCCATTGGTGCACAAGCAGAGATACACTGGAATTTTTAATCGTGCATACATTTGGATGTGTATATTTTAAAATACACCAACAGCACATAAGTATGCTCCTAACTTTAAGAGGTTACTCAGGCACAGCTAGCTCACATGTCTTCCATAAGACTATGTTACCCTTTATGTGCATATGTAAATGGATTTCAAAAATTGCTCATGCGAGCCACTTTCCCAGTTTTACAATTACTCCACCAGTTTCTCATTTAATATTGAAGTCTTTCTGACCCCTCTGGTTCTTCATCCCAGTTGACTCGGACCCTTCACACTGTCCTATAAGCCCTAAGAACATAAGATCATAAGAAAATGCCATACTGGGTCAGACCAAGGGTCCATCAAGCCCAGCATCCTGTTTCCAACAGTGGCCAATCCAGGCCATAAGAACCTGGCAAGTACCCAAAAACTAAGTCTATTCCATGTTACCGTTGCTAATAATAGCGGTGGTTATTATATGTCAACTTAATTAATAGCAGGTAATGGACTTCTCGTCCAAGAACTTATCCAATCCTTTTTTAAACACAGCTATACTAACTGCACTAACCACATCCTCTGGCAACAAATTCCAGAGTTTAATTGTGCGCTGAGTAAAAAAGAACTTTCTCCGATTAGTTTTAAATGTGCCCCATGCTAACTTCATGGAATGCCCCCTAGTCTTTCTACTATCCGAAAGAGTAAATAACCGATTCGCATCTACCCGTTCTAGACCTCTCATGATTTTAAACACCTCTATCATATCCTCCCTCAGTCGTCTCTTCTCCAAGCTGAAAAGTCCTAACCTCTTTAGTCTTTCCTCATAGGGGAGTAGTTCCATTCCCCTTATCATTTTGGTAGCCCTTCTCTGTACCTTCTCTGTACCCTAAAACTAAAGATCTACAGACTTGCTCCTCATCAGGAGCAGCAGTAAAGTTACGCGGACATCTCACATACTTGTGCTGCAATTTTCATTTTAAAATACAGACCTTTGTGCGTGTTGGCCTGGCCCAGACCACCTGTGTCCTGCCCAATATTGAATCACAGGAATCACACAGAAGAGATAAGCAGCCAGAAAAATAAATATACTTTTACATTTCCTCTTCCTCTAGCAACACTTCTTACAGAACTTAATCAAGCTCTTGCCCATCAATAAATACTTCAGTTCTCATATCTTCTCACGGGATCTTCATTCTAGCAGTACAGCACACAATCCCTTTTTGTTCCCATAGAGACATTGTAGTCTATAAGCCCACCTAGGTTGCCATTGAGCACTACCAAGGAGCCTAGTGATGATACTTTGACTTCCATGAAAGCATGGCCCTGTTGTACTCGCAAGACAGCAGACTCACCAGAAATCACTACAAGAACTCAGTAAAGGAGCGTATCACAGTCTCTCCTTAAAAGCCCAGGATTAGGCATTTAGCCTGGTCCACTTCAAGCCACAGACAAGAAGGGAGTTCTGTCTGAGAGCATTTTCCTTAAAAACAGATAAGAAACTAGACCCATGGAAAACAAGGGGAAGAGATGGAAGCTGAAGAAAGGTCGATATGGACTAGCTATGAATTACATTGCTGTATTTTTGCTTGTGAAAACTGCTAAGGTAAGCAGTACTATTTCTGTTTGTTTTTCTGCAAGTAATAAAAAGTTTGAGGAGGATTTTAAAAGCGTTGCTTGAGCAGAAATGCCCATATACACGTGTATGTGTTAGAACATGATGCCCTCACCCGCGTCTGGCATCCTCCCGCTGCACTGAAGGCCGCCGACAACGGCAGCGATCTCCCTCGACAGAAGCGAGACATAGGACGCGCTCCATTTTGGCACCTCCCTCACGCTACGTCATATGCTGCCACCAGAAGTGTCCAGGAAGGACATCATCAACAGTCTTTATTTAAGGTTCAGCCTTCTAATGGTTCTTCACCTCGGCAATGGGCTTGGCGAGTCGTGTTCTCTGCTGCTCTGCTTGAATTGCTATGTGTTCCACTTCCTCTTTTCTCCTTGATCCTGTCTCATGGTCTTCTTATTAGTGTGAGTCTTTACTTGTCCCCACTCTGTTGGCCTTGACCCAATACGCGCTTGTATGAGCGCATGCACACTCATTTTAAATTTACCATCTTTATGAGCAAAGAGCTAGAGTCTACCCTAAATCTATTCTCTGGTCAGCCACAGACCGCTCACGGTGCCATAAACGCAGTTACCCTGTCCCACTCTGGATACCAGCTTATATTTAGAAAGGGCACACTCCCCCTAGACTCTAAACATTTTTCCCTCTCTGATATAAAAAGAAATCTCCATTTAACCAAAGGTAGATGTTAAGTGACAACATTTCAGGATTAAGTAAAGAACACATTTCTAGTGGCTAAGGCCAAATTTAGGGCCAATGCCACACCTGCAAAAAAAAATCATTCAGAACCTATATTGCAAAACTGTCATACCAAAACAGCACTAACTTAAACAGTAATAATTCTGTAATAAAAGGCAACACTGCAAATATTTCACTGGACCCTAAAAAGGCACTACACCTCCTATCAGGAAAACAGAACAAGCTACACTGCTACATATCCCTATACAAAAACTAGATACTAGTAGAATACCTCACCTTGGTCATACACATAGACCAAAGACCCTCGCCAAATACAGAATAAGGAATCACAAATTAGAAATAAAAATATGCAGAGAAAAATTGAATTCTTCTTTGTTCTGCTGTCCACTCTAAGTTGATATTCCTCCCTTCCAGTTCCCTGCAGGAGAGGATGGGGAGATCAAGAGGAAAGAAAGGATTGAATTAAAGAGCAGAGAGCTCTTCTAAGTTTTGCACGCTGCTCTGTCTGCTCCAGGCTCACCCATCTCCTGTTTCTTGCATGCTGTCTGGGAGGGGATGGGCTGAAGTAGTAAGCAGTGGGCTGTTCTCAAATGCCTGAGATTTGAGGCACTGACCAATAATCATTGGAGCAGAACCATTTGTGCTCATGCAGTGGACCCCCTGTTTATCCATGGGTAAAATCAGCCCTACAGATGATGCAAATCCTGCATAAACGTAAAAGCTGCCCAATTGGTAAATTGGATCATAAAGAAAATGGATGATAACTGTCATACCGTAGAAGATTATTATGATCAATGGGTTTCCTATAAATGGTTGCTTCCAATCTGTTGTTTTGTTTATAGATCCAAATATCCAAAAATGACAGATGGTAAATATCACAATCCATAGTAATTTGTAAATTTGGATCCTTTGATTTTAACTATTCCAAAAGCTAATGTAATTCTTCAGTCGAGCAGGACCACACACAAAAAACACATTGTCGATGTATCTTAATAATCCATGTATACTGGAAAAAAACAGGGGAAGAGTATAAATATTTCTTTTCAAAGTTAGAGAAATATAGATTTGCCACACTGGGGGCCATAGTGGTCCCCATAGCAATACTGTGTTTCTGTAAATAAAGCATTTTCTGGAATAAGAAATAGTTCTTAACAAGAGCAATCTAAGCCATCTGTATAATACATTCAGTATGTATCCGATAAGGTCTTGGTCTCTGTTCTAAAATTGTCTCACTAATAATCAAAGAATCAGATGAAGGACATTAGTATATAGAGACTGTATGTCCAAAGATACCAGAAAGTATGCTGTAATATCAATTTTGATCTGAGATATCTTATTCAGCATGGGGCGGATTTTAAGAGCCCTGCTCGCGTAAATCCACCCGGATTTACGTGAGCAGGGCCCTGCGCGCCGGTGCGCCTATGTTCAATAGGCCTACCGGCGCGCGAAGATCCCCGGGACTCGCGTAAGTCCTGGGGTTTTCCGAGGGGGGCATGTCGGGGGCGTGTCGGGGCAGGGCCGAGCGGCGCGCCATTTTTGGGGTGGGACGCGGCGTTTCGGGGGCGGGCCCAGGGGCGTGGTTTCGGCCCGGGGCAGTCCGGGGGCATGGCCGCGCCCTCCGGAACCGCCCCCGGGTCGTGTCTAGGCGCGCCAGCGGCCCGCTGGCGCGCGGGGATTTACTTCTCCCTCTGGGAGGCGTAAATCCCCCAACAAAGGTAGGGGGGGGGGGTTTAGACAGGGCCGGGGGGGGTGGGTTAGGTAGAGGAAGGGAGGGGAAGGTGAGGGGAGGGCGTTAGCGAATTCCCTCCAAGGCCGCTCCGATTTCGGAACGGCCTTGGAGGGAACGGCGGCAGGCTGCGCGGCTCGGCGCATGCCGGCTTCACGGAATAGGCAGCCTTGCGCGCGCCGATCCAGGATTTTAGCGGATACGCGCGGCTACGCGCGTATCTACTAAAATCCCGCATACTTTTGTTTGCGCCTGGAGCGCCAACAAAAGTACACGAACGCGCCGTTTTTGAAAATCTACCCCCATATGTTTTGTATCCCGAATGTAAGAAAGTACAGATTGTACAGCATCATGCAAAAAAAAAAAAAAATCAACAAAAATGGACAAAGGTTTCAACAATGAATAAATAGAGAAAGCAACTGGCCATCCAGGTGGTTGAAAAATATTTTTATGTATTTTCAGTAGAGTGTAAAATACAGGAATTTTTATTTTTTGTTGTTGTAGGAACATCAATTCTCGTTTAGAAGAAAATCTGATCTTTCAGTAATGTCCAGTTCAGTTTTAATAAGGCATACTATCTCCGCTAATGGATCTTGTTATATGTACCGCCTCTTGGCATAATTTTTATGTTTCAATGTAAACCGATGTGATCTGTATTTTAATACAGGAACACCGGTATATAAAAATCTAAAAATAAATAAATAAATAAATCTTCAGACAGTCTCTCTTAGTATTCAGAATTAGACAGTTGATTCAGGATTTTTCTTGTATAACTAGCCAAATTCTGCACTATCATTCCACACCCTTTATCAGTGGGTTTTATAACAATCTCACAGGGTCATTTTTTATTGTACGATGGGGCGTTATCACATGTGCTATGATGTTATCACATGTGATAAAGCCCTATGGCATGCAATACCGGCCGGCCGCATTGTGGTAGTAAAATGCTAATTAGGGGAAGAGGAGGAGTGTGGGAGGAGTTTGGTCATTGTTAGTACCCGGTAGCATTGTAGGCGATAATGTTTTCCACATTATTGCTGGCAGCACCGTGGGAAATATCACCACCTTTTCCCGCAGCAATATGGGTGCAATAATGTGTAGTGTGGTCGCATGGTGGTGGGTGAAACTGAATTGCCATGATGCAGCTAGTGGCACACTATCCCCCCCAGCCCTTTTCTGGTCGTGGATCATCATTCTACTACATTGAGACCTCAGTGTCTTGCAACAGTTCTCTCAATGTTTTTTTCTCAGAACATGTGACATTATAATACATATACAATTTTTTCTTCTCTAACTTAGCTAGATCACTAAGAACCAAGTCTATACATTTTTTAATAAAAGGATCAATTGGTCCTGCTGGAAGCCATGAATACCTCAGTTGTACAATTGAGATATTGATTTTATCTAATGGATGTTGTAAAAAGAATAGTTTCAACTTCAACAGTTTAAACAACCTATACAAATCAATCCAGCAGTGGAATGGATCATAGCCATAAGTATGTACAAAAGACAATCCTCTGTTTAGAACAGATAACTGTGTCTGAGTGAGGAGCTTACCTGAAATATTTATAACAGATGATTCATGGATGATCAAAAAGGTTTCCTTTGCAGAGTCTTCGGAATCTTCTGGGTCTGATGATGATGGCACTACTAGTGTTGCACATCCTGGCCGCATCCGCTCCGTGGCCGGCCCTGCTCACCTTGCTCTCCCGTCCATGAGCTCTGGACTCTCCTCCTCCTCTTCCGCAGCCAGTTCATGGCATCCCCGGCTCCCCCGCTCTCAGTCTCCCGTACAGGACTCATAACGGAGCTCCCGTCGGGGCTCGGCGTCCTCGGTCCCGCCCCTAGATGCGCGCACGGCCAACCTTCAGCCCTTTAAAGGGCCAAGCGTGGGAAAACCCCGGGAGGCGCATACTGATTACATGATCCCTGCCTTAGCAATCGGGTCATACACTCTGGTGTTCTCTAGTTTGCCTGTTCCAGTGTCTCTTGTTCCAGTGTCTCTTGTTCCAGCATCTCCTGTTCCTTCATCTCTCCATCCCTGGTAGTATCCTTCAGACTGATCTCATGGTACTGACCTCTGACTACTCCTGATTGCTGCCTGGACCTGACCTTTGCCTGTTCTTCAACTACTCCTGATTGCTGCCTGGACCTGACCTCTGCCTGTTCTCCAACTACTCCTGATCGCTGCCTGGAACCGACATCTGCCTGTCTACCGACTGCTCCTGATTGTTGCCTGGAACTTGACCTCTGCTGGCCTGACTACTCACGGACTGACTACAGGTACTGACCCCTGCTTCGGCTGTCCATTCTGGACTGATACTCTGGCTTTGATCCTCGCTATCCACTCGGACACTCTCTTCTGGCCTCCTGCGACCTCTGGACACGCGTGCCTGAACATCGACCGCTCACCCTTGTTCGTGGTGGGCACTCCCCTGCGCTTCCTCTCTAGGAGACCCTGCGAGGCTCACCTGAGACCAGGCAGCCCGGGTAAAAAGGGCTCAACCTGAGGGAACCCTGGGTTGCTATTGGCAAAGCTACAGCTAGCCTCTGCCTCCTTTTGTGCTCCACCTCCTGGTGGCAGGCGCTCTCCGGGTCCGACCGGAGGGCCATACCAATCCTGCACCAGGCCAAGGGTCCACCTCCAGTGCAACAACTAGTATGCCATCTCAACCTTTTTTAGAACAGAGCCGAGATCCTCCTGCCCCCCGACATGGACAACATGGCAGATACATGAATCGCCATCAACAAGAACCGGTGTGGCCGAAACCAAACACGAGATCACAATATTGGCAGAATCAGAATAATCTTTCCCTCAGCAAGAGAAACTCCATATCTCAGATAGTAAATCCAGGCATCAACAAGTTACAGAAATAAGCCAGCAATAAGTGGGGCCCCTGATTTCAGCCTTTGCAGGCAGAGAGGGAGGAGGAGGATTTTCTCCTGCTGCAAGCACGTTTCCTAGAACCTTATCTTGGACCACTATATTAAAACTCTGGGTTAAATCAATCAGACCTTCCTATAGGGGAGTGCCACAGTAAATGTTCTGGCTTACTACAATAGCCTACCAACTGCAACATGTTCTCCTGGTAAGAAACTAGTGGCTCCTTTACATAAAATATATAGATGGTACATTTTCTTCAATCCCCTCTTTTTTCCAGTCTCCTTCCCTCGTTTCAGGTATTTCTCCACCTTATTCTTGTCAGATTGCCTCCTTCATTCTATTGTTTGGCTCCAATCTTGTTCATTCTTTCTTATTTATTTATTTATTTAATAACTTTTAATATACCGACACTCAAGATAGAATATCTTATCGTACCGGTTTACATCAAACAAGAGAAAACCAACGATATAGTAGCATAAAGTTACATGAAACAGGGTGCTGAACTCAGGACAACTATAGAATGTATAACAAGCAGAGATAAAATTGTAACTGGGTGAACAATATAGTAGGGGAACATCTGATAGACAAACAGTTTTACATTCACTAAGTAGGTGGTCAAATAAATAACATTTTTAGGGTAGCGCAGTCTGTACAGGACAAAGGATTTAAGGGAGAAGGGATTGAGGCTAGAGGGAGGGGTAGGATGGACAAGTGGGACGGGGGAACCAGGGGTGGGAGGAGGGAAGGTGGGTTGGACTCTAGCGGAGAGGTTGCACTCATATAGTATGATCATAAAATTGAGTGTGGAGCAGAGTATTTTAGTTGGAAGCTGTGCAAGAATATTTAGGTACAGTCTGTGGAAGAATATTTATGCACAGTCCTAATTTGTGGAGTTTGTGGAATGGTCAATCGGGGAAGGCTTGTCTGAAAAGCCAGGTTTTCAGTTTCTTTCTGAAGGAGACTGGGCATTGTTCCTGGTGAAGGTCAGGTGGTAATGAGTTCCATAGAGATGGACCAACAGTGGATAAGGCACGTTTCTGGATGGAGAGGTGGAGAGAGGCTTTAGTAGGGGGTGCGAGGAGAGATCCTTTATATGCCGTTCTGGTTGGTCTAGTAGATGCGTTAAGGTTGAGCGGAATTTTCAATTGGAGTGTGGATTGGAGGTAGATGGTTTTGTGGATAATGGTCAAAGCCTTAAATAATATTCTAAAGTTGATGGGGAGCCAGTGTAAACTTTTGAGTATAGGTGTGATATGCTCTCTTCTCCTTGAATTTGTTAGGATTCTGGCCGCAGCATTTTGGAGCATCTGCAATGTTTTTTTTGTGGAGGCAGGAATGCCGAGGAGTAAAGCATTGCAGTAATCAATTTTTGAAAACAGTATGGCCTGAAGGACTGATCGGTAATCATGAAGGTGTAGGAGGAGTCTGAGGCGTTTTAAGACATGTAGCTTGTAGAAGCATTCTTTGATGGTGTTGTTTATGAATTTTTTGAAGTTCATGTGGGAGTCTCACATGGTTTATTACTGGTGTGATGGGGTTCATGTGGGTCTCTCACATGGTTTATTACTGGTGTGATGGGGTTGTTGGCTAGAGGGATGGAGTCATTGGGAGATATTACGAGGATCTCCGTTTTTGAAGTGTTGAGGACAAAGTTGAGACTAGAGAGGAGAAGATTGATGGAATGAAGGTAGCTGTTCCAGAAGTTTAATATTTTGGGGATAGAATCTGTGATGGGGATCAGGATCTGTACGTCGTCAGCGTAAATGAAATGAGTCAGGTTGAGACTTTCTAGAAGCTGGCATAGGGGTAGCAGATAAATATTAAACAATGTAGGGGAGAGCGACGAACCCTGAGGTACTCCGTGAGTGGAAGATATGGGGTGGGATTCAATATTATTTATTCTGACCTTGAAGATCCTATTATTAAGGAAGGATTTGAACCAATTTAGGGCGGTGCCAGTGATGCCGATGCTTGAAAGTCTGTTGATGAGGATTGAGTGGTTCACTGTGTCGAATGCTGCTGAGATGTCGAGTAGAGCCAGTAGAAAGGATTGTCCTTTGTCTAGACCCAATAGTATGTTATCTGTAAGGGAGATTAATAGGGATTCAGTGTTTAGGCGTTTTCGGAATCCAAACTGGGAAGGGTAGAGAATGTTGTGAAGGTCTAGATAATCGGAGAGCTGGTTGTTGACTAATTTTACCATTAGTTTGGCTATTAATGGTAAATTGGCAATAGGTCAATAATTTCCATCCCTAGATTCCCCCTCCATCTTGCCATTTTTATGTTTCCACTTTTTATTCCCTCTTAATTCTTGTCTACCCGTATCTTATTCTCTTCACATTCTTCCCATTCCTATCTGTCACACTGGTTTTTTACACATCTTTATGAAAGCAGTACAATTACTTCCCTAACACATACCTTACATGAACAATCACTTTTGGGACATCTTTCTGTCTATTTTTTGTTCTGCAATCTCTAGAGTGGTAAAGAAGGATCATCTGCTCTTTATTAAAGATAGACTTGCTGCCTTGAAGATGGGAAACGAGATAAGTGTCTACCTAAGTCTATGTTCTTAACTTTTAGGAGAAAGGGATCTTGTTTTGTGGTTTCTGTGTATAATGCAAACTATTGCTGGCATCGTGAAAATAAAGTGTAAGTCTGTACTATATGTGTCATGTCTATGTAGTCTTTCTTTGGTAGGCCCAATACAGGAATGAGTGTATTTGTTCCAAAAGAAGTTTAAATGAGGCTAATATGAACATATTTCCTTGAGGATCATATGCAGTCATAGATAGGAAAAGGAGTAAAATTACAGGTGATGCCTAATTATGCATTTGTGGCTTCTAAATGAATGAAATACATCTAAATATAAGGTTAAATACAATTTAATATGGAAGACCCTTCTGGCAATGGAGAAAGCCACAGCAGAAATGAAACACTGAGTTTTGTATTTTTCTCATTTTGAAACATACTTTTGCAGTTTGTGGACCTAATCTGACATCTGTAGAGAGCTCCTTTTCACTTATCTTTCTACCATTTTCTACTTTCTCTTTTAGGTTTCTTTACACTATTTATATTTCTACTTTTTTTTCAATAAGTATATCTTTCTGTTACAAGGAAAATATATTTATGGTTGTAAAAAGCATCCTAGTAGTGTTCTGTGGAATGTAAAAAATGGGTTTCTCAGATTTGGAGAACATATGTTAAAATTCTAATGTTAAGAAAAGGATTCATGTTATTGAAGTTTATATCTATGACCACAATAAAAAATGTAAAAAAATAAATCTAAGAAAAGTATATTTATGAATGTGTTTGTGTTCTATGTTTTGGCATTTAAAAATAATTGCTTGAAAGTGAAGCACTTGAATTCATCAGGTCTGTGCTGAGTTATATTCTTCTGTTGCTAGAAGTTTGATCCTGATTTTACCTTTCAAACATTTTTGGTTTTGTGCTCACATATTATGGTAACATTTGCAGTGGGGCATGATCTTTGGCGGGTACCTCTATGCTTTCCTTTTATGTGTTCATGATGTCATCAGAGAGCTGCATACCTTTAAAGGGCTGATTAGAGGTGAACCAAGAAAACAAAAGAGATAATGTATTCTGTATTTGAAACCAGGGATGGAAGTCATGCAAATTCCATTGTCAATAAACTACTGAGATCCATAAGCATAGTTAAAAATTGGAGATGCAAACATTTATGTAGTAGAGCACAATTTATCTGATGATTCATTAACCAGATACTCTCATTATCTATACACAATTGCATTATTTGGAAAAATCCATTATCCAGAATGGTCTCGGTTATGACCAGTCCAGAAAAAGAAAGTGCTGTACTGTATTTGTACTAGCTTCTGGCCATCTCAGTCAATATCTTCAGGCCTTGTAGTGGGATTTTTCAGGCCTGTTAGTATATAGGAATGTGCATTCATTGGAAACAAAGCAGGAAATTGTAATATATTTCTCATTTCATTTTGTTTTTTAAATGAAATGAAATAAACATAAATGAAATTATGTTCATTTTCATATGTTTTTATTTTAAAAATGTTGGGTCACCCCCGCTGCAATCCTCCCTCCCACCTCCCCCCCAAAAAAACCACATTTCTCCTGGGCCCGTCCCTCAGTCTCCCTCTCCCCTGGTCTTCCAGGCTCTGTTTACTCCAAGTCTTCTTTTTTCATGGGGGAGAAGCGATCCCCGATCACTCCTGCTCCATTCATTTATTTGGCACAGAAGACTGAGGCCGGCACCATTTTCTTACATGGAAGAAATTGCTAATGGTGTTGGCATCAGTCTGTTGGTGCCATTTGCAATGTTAACACTGGCAGATACAGGGAGGTGATCAAGGGAGGACAGGGGAGTGGTCTTTTCTTTTTTTTTTTTTTTGCAGCGGGGACATTTTTTTATTTTCCATTTCTTTTTTTTTTCTATTTAAATTTTTGGGGGGGGTTTCAAAGAAATGAAGCAAAACAACAAAGAAAAGATTCTGCTACAAGATTCTGCTACAAGAAATTTAAACAGAACCTGAAAACCTGGCTGTTCAAACAAGCCTACAATTTATGAACACTTCCCCTACTAATAATATAACTTTTATGACACATATCCAATAATATCTTTCCATATCACACAGTTTCTTTCAGTATCGCTAAACACACTTGCAAGCCTCTTACTATTGCAAAGAATAATATGATCTTCTAACCTGTATATTAATGCCTGACTCTCAAGCAATCTCCATTGCCCATTCCTTATTCCAATATTGTAAATGTGTATTTTAATGTTAATTAGTTTATAGTATTAATTTTATCCGATATGTACCATTCTATAATTGCTAGATAGTATAGATTGTTGCTAATTTAATGTTCTTTATAAACTGATGTGGATTGTAAAGATTGTTGCTAATTTAATGTTCTCTGTAAACCGAGGTGATGTTTCCCAACGTGCCGCGGTATATAAAAAACCCTTAAATAAATAAATAAATAAATAAGATAAAAGCAGAAATGAAAAACAAAACAAAATTTAAAAAAAATATGTGCACACCCCTATTAGTTTATGTTTCTAATTTTACAATATTTATGAACAATACTTTCTTTTTTAGGACTTGCTTATTTACTATGACATTATTGAATCAACACTTGATGAAGCAGAGCTACCAAGTAGAAGAGTAGATGCATTTGATCATTTTCAGAAAAGCTTTGCAATTTTCAAACTATATAAACAAAGATTGGATGCCAGCATTTCTGAGGAATATCAGGAATCCGATAAGATGGAGGCTAAAAACTGGAAGGCAATACGTATAGATCTGGTTATAATCCCTTTTGATCAATATGCGTATGGTTTACTTGGCTGGACAGGCTCTAGGGTAAGGAACTCCATAATTTATGCTTTTTGATATGCTTTGCTTTTCTGATTTTGCATGATTATATACAGGCCCTTAGGCTTCATTCTTCCTGTTGTTAATACAGTCTCTTTCACCCCTAACCCTTATCTGAAATCAGTCATTAATTATAAACCTTGAGTTCATATTCAATCACTGGCTGTATTGCAAAGTTAGCCAGATAAACCTACCCGGTTCACTTTGGAGGAATATTCAGTGACACAGCTGCAATATTGAATATAGACATCTGTCTTAAAGATAGCTAGATACATTGATCTGCCTAACTTTAGGACAGCTCTACGGTACAACCAGAGTAAGCCAGATATGTTATCCAGCTAACCTAGCTCCTCCTAGAAATACCCTTGGAATGCCCCTACATTATCTGGCTAAATATTTGCTGGATAATTAGATATCTGGCTAAAGTTTAGCCATATAAGTGCCCAAAATATTTAAAAGTTTATTTATTTATTATTTATTTAACATTTTTTTATATACCGACAGCCGTTTGCACATCGTATTGGTGTACATTTAACTCAGAACTAACAGGCGGAGCCTTTACATGGAACAGAAACTAAAATTAAAAAGCTAAACAGGTATTACAACAGATAAAGTAATCAAATTAATAATAGAGAAATAATGTACAATATATTTACAATGGAGAGTGATATGGACAAGTGGCTTTCATATATCAAGTGGAGGGAGTATTGGAAAAGTATGACATTTACAGGGTCATAATTTATTGTGCGATGGGCCATTATCACGTACGTTAAGGTGTTAAGGCATTATCACGATAACGCCCTACCACATGCAATACCAGCTGCGTCGCGGCGGTAAAATGCTAATTAGGGAAAGGGAAGGAGTAGGGGCGGGATTTGCATGGTGTTAGGACCCGGTAGTGCTGCAGGCAATAATGTTTTCCACAATATTGCCAGCAGCATCATGGGAAATAACACCACCTTTTCCTGTGGCATTATGAGGGCGATAGTATGTGGCATGGCGGTACCATGGCGGGCGTAACCGCACCGCCGAGATGTGGCCGGCTGGACACTATTGCTCCTTCATCCCTTTTCTGGCCGCAGCTCATCATTCTACTATATTTATAGCAGAATGACAAATCTAGGCCTTAGCTGGATAACTTGTGAGTTATCCAGCTAAATGCCTCTGAATATGGACCTTCGAGTGCTTTTTAGGGGGCGTAAATCTGCTTGGTAAACTTCCTGTTTCTATAGCATGCCTTCCAAATGATCTAATACTGAAGTTTGTTTTTTAATCTTTCATATTCAATGTTTGTTTCTGTAAATTTTAGGAAAAGTTGGAAAACTTGACTATTATAAATAGTTTTTTATGACTGTGCTAACTCTTGTTACTTTCGGTTTTGTTTTTTTGACATATTTGTCCACTGTTTATTGATTAGTAGGTTTTGAATTTGGTTGCCCTATTGTCTTTTTGGTTTTATGGCTGCATATTTTTAATTTTGATTTTGGTATATTTTGTATTGTTTTATTATGTTTACCTGTTTATGTATTACTGATTGTATGCTGCCTTGTGATTTGGAATCAGGGAAGATGGTTTATACATTTTTTAGTTACATTAAATTTAATTATCTTTTGGGAGAAGTCAAATAAAAGCAATTAAACACAACAGTACTGCAAATAAAGGGAAGGCAGTTTGTATAAATATATAGACTTCAAAATTTAGGTTTTCACTGTTAATCTCATAACTGTGAGTTGTTTTTATAGACAGGGTCAAAGCTTAATGATGGGTGATCTAGTTCATAATAAAATAATACTCTATCTGAATGTTGATGGGGTTGGGCAAATTCAGATGACAAAAACCTTGAATGAGATTAGAGAAATCTGCGAGATTCCTTAATTTTCATACTGCTGCTGATTGGCTACTTGTCCAAGCTATATATATTTGCACAATTTGTTTAAAAAATATGAATCCACTTTTATATCTTGTTTTTGAATTTCTCATTTAGAGAACTGTGTTATTGATGACTAGAGATGTGAATCGGAACCGGAATCAGTTCGGATTCCAGTTCAGATTCGCATCGTGGTTTTTTTTTCGTCCGGCCCGATCGTGGTTTTGTTTATCAGCTGCGCCCGAGCCGATAAACAAAAAACCCACCCCGACCCTTTAAAACTAATCCCTTAGCTTCCCCCACCCTCCCTACCCCCCCAAAAAAACTTTTTACAGGTACCTGGTGATCCAGTGGGGGTCCCGGGAGCGATCTCCCACTCTTGGGCTGTCGGCTGCCACTAATAAAAATGGCGTCGATGGACTTTGCCCTTACCATGTGACAGGGTATCCGTGCCATTGGCTGGCCCCTGTCACATGGAGGGAGCACTGGATGGCCGGCGCCATCTTTTGAAGCTGACCACAAATCATTCTGTTGAACAGTGGTTTAGCTACTTATTGGCTAGGCTTACATGCCAAACCAAAACTTGGCTGACAGTGTAGCATAGGTCAATGGTCCCCAAACCTGTCCTTAAATTAATTTTAACTAAATTAGTTGGCTACATGATACCTTCATTTGGTTAATGCATGCTCATGATAGAAGCTTTTGGGCTTCCATTCCTAAAGGCAATGTTTCTTTCTGCTTCACAAAATGCATGCCCCCTAGTCAACCATCCTTTGTAACTTTACCTAAATGAATGTGAAATGACATTCAATTTGAGTTTAAAATGTATTTATTCAGTGAAATATGTGCATATATTTTGGACAATTGGTAACAGACACAAAACGTGTTTACGTTTACAGAAGTTTGAAACTTGTTAACCATAGCACAGGGCTTCCCAAACCTGTCCTGGGGACTGCACAGCCAGTTGGGTTTTTGGACATCCTCAATGAAAATATATGAGATAATTTTGCATATACTGAATCTCCATAATATACAAATTTATCTCATGTATATTCATTATGGATATTCTGAAAACCCAACAGGCTATGGGGTGCACAGGACAGGAAGCCCTGCCATAGCACTAATCATCAAGGTTTCAAATGTCACTGCATTTGCACATCTTTCCTATACATTCAATTATCTTAAAATAAACAACCCCTCTGATTTTCTTATTTAAATTTACTAAGGCAATGTGGTTATTTGGGGGAGGGGGAGTCTAGGAGTAAAAGCACAATAATAAAAAAAAAAGGTAATTGGGATGCTGACCCTGTAATTGAAGCTAAAATCATAAAACTATAATGAGTCTGTTAACACTGAAACTTCATGCTTGATTCAAGTAAAATGGTTCCTTTTAATAAAATATTTAACATCCTGCTCCACAGAAAGACTTCCTGCAGTTCT